>NC_090656.1:80597046-80907046 GCF_040937935.1 Hyperolius riggenbachi
ACACTGCAATCTGGTGGCAGTAGAATCAGGCCTTTAGGGAACAGAACATTAGTACGCGTTGTTCCCTGTCTGGCCACCCGCCAAGAAAGAAGTTACGTGCACTTGCCGTCACTTCCTGCTTCGGGTATGCGGAAGTGCAGGAAGCATATTGTTAAAATATGCTTCCGCGCATTTGCGCCACAACATCGATATCTTTAGAATCCCCGCATTGCTATAGAGTAACAGGACTTCCAGTCTGACGCAGAGCGACGCAAGTACACCTGTTAACGTAGTTTTGTCCTACTGTCGGGGATGCGTCAAAAACATCTCTTCCGTCACATTGCGCCGTACTGTGGCAGTATGAACGTCTCCATAGACTTTTATTGCGATAAAAATACCGCACCACCCGGTGTGAAAGGGCCCTAAAGGTTTTTAACTGCAGAAGTATTTTTTCATGCAAATGCATAGCATAGGAGAACTGACTACTATGCTATTAGATAGTATCTTTAGATCTGCGCCTGGAGATGGGATTTAAGTCATCATTGTTGTTAATTGGTATATTTAGTGTCGAGCTTCTCAAAGAATTAGCTGATGTAATTATGGATGAGAGCATCACACCCATCCTAAATTACACCGCAATTCATGAGACTGACCTTATACAGCCTGAATGTGGCTGTGCCCCCGTGAGTCACCCACCAATGTTGTAAAAGCTCTATTTTTTTACAGATAGATATTATACCAGAATTTAGTGTTCTGTTCTGGACGTCTAACCCTGAGCATAAAGCATCAGTCATTGCTTTTAGCAGAGTTAGGTAGAAATCAGACCAAAAAAAAAGTTTAGAAAGCTTTTCTTATAGCAAGCAGACAGACAGAAAACTTTGTTGTCGAGAAACTTGCTGACTTCTGTAGCTTTGTAGAAAATCATGTGATCAACCAAGCAGCCACTAGAAACACTGAGAAAAATCAGGGTGGAGCTTCAACTCAGGAAGCAGAAGCTGATTGCATAGTAATGGTCAACAATTACAAATAAATCATTGATGTACATTCACCTATATGCTGGCAGCTGAGAATAACAATAAGAAGGTCTATAGTGTTATTTAGCTGAGATTTTATTTATTTGGGTAATGAAGGTGATCGGTTTATTTTAAATACTGAATGGTGTTAACCCTTGGCAGTGCATGGAGAATGTTTTATGCTTTGCATGCAAAACCCTTTATAAAAAAAAATAAATAAATATGAATTTAACAGATTTTTCGTCACTAAACTCATATCTCCCTAGCATAGGTTAGGCTAGGCCTGTAACTAGCTTTTGGCACAGTACCCTTTTGTTTGTAGAGCCATTGGAAGCTGGGGTAGGGGGTAATTTTTTCCATGATCACTACTTGCAAAATGTGTTTTTACAACCATTTTGACATTACTTAAAATTGCAAATAATAGTCCAGGCTGGTGTTTATATTATTGTGCAAAGAATGCCTATTTAAAGTCTAACTGCACCTTTACAAATGAAAAAGCGTTCCTGGATGAGTTCTATGCACTGCAATTATTGTAACAAGAGGTGTGGCACAGGCATACCTGTGTGTTCACTGAGACTGACCATGCAGAGTGCTGCAATAACTTCTTGGCAGAAAGTAGTGTGTGGGGTTGATTAGCCTGTACAGAAAAATACAGCATTCTCACACATTCAATGAAAGGGTAATAGCAGTAGACCTATAACACCGGGATGCCTAAAATTTTACATCCTGCTTTCTGCAGACTTCAACCAATGACACGGAGAGATGAAAATTTTGTGACACTCAGCATACCAAACTGTTGCTATGGTTTTAAGAGAACCTAATTTTAATTTGGAGCGGGGGGGGGGGGGGGCATTTGTGTAACTGGCCACAGTGGGGTAATAGGGGCCCCATGACAGTTTTGCTTGGAGGCCCGGGAGGGTTGCTGGCACACCCCTGGAAGGTGGGATTACTTTTTAAAGCTTACATAGTTTGCTGAATTGTATTACTTGTTTTATTTTTCCTGCCCCCGGAGACCCCGATTGACCACTGTTTGGAGTCAGTCGCTGCACTGTGTTCCCTCACTTCAGGCATTAGTAAGGCCATCTCCGCAAGCTAGGTGTTGGCTTTCACTTAACAAGGAGTCATTGGCAGTCACTCCCTTCTCTCCAGCCAGATATTTCACACTTAGCAGTCATCTACTACGTTGTTGCCAGGCTCTATAAACAGCTTGTGATTGAAGCAACAGAGTGACCCAATATTACTTCTCATCTGTTATCTTAAAATGAAAATAATCCCCTTTTACATAATAACTAAATGCCAACAACCGTAAAATAAGCATTTGTGTTGCATGTGCCTTCTGTGGAGTATGAAGAAGCAGGCTAGGTACACATGGGACTGAGAGGAGGAGGAATGAGGCATTGGTGTAGTGTGGGGATGTAATGGAAGATATCTCTGGCATTCTGTATATGTCTAGTACTTGCTGATCCACCACCTGACTATGAACTAGCGAGGAGTGTACTGGCAACTTCTGTTATAGAACTCTACATGCAGTGGGCCCTGGTCTACCAAGTATAATAAGAAAAGAGACATTTGAACCAGGGCTGTGGTTATTACCTAATGCTGGGAATACATGCTTAGTTTCTGCCATACGTTTCTCCTCTCGATCGTTTTTGCCGCTCAATTCTGCTATCAATTCTTTTATCTTCCGCTCGTTTTTCTTATCTTTTTCCACTCACTTCTGTCAGAAATCAAGTGGCAAAAGTATCGAAAGGGAGATCGGACATGTCGGAAATGATCTATCGAACCATCTAATCACCTCCTAAACGAACCGTGTATTCCCAGCATAAGGAGTCGGAGTTGAGGAGCCAAAGTCGGAGCTATTTTGGGTACTTGGAGTTGGAGTCAGTCTGTGATTTCATAAAACTGAGGAGTCTGAGTTGGATGATTTTTGTACCGACTCCACAGCCCTGATTTGAACAAGTTGGAACAGGAATGATTACTGTACCTCAAGTTTGAGACACAAAAATATAGTATTTTGTTAAAGAGGCGCTGTAGTGGCATGTAGTAGAATGCAGTAAATTGTTCAGGATACCCACTTTTACAGCATTTTTTCGGTTTCAGTATCAGAAACCCTTCCTATATTTATATATTGCTGTATATTGGTATGTAGTCCTACCCTCCCAGTGATGCATAGCCTAGGCTAATAAGATATGCAGAAGTCTCACCCCAGAGCATTTTGAGAGACCAGGTATATTTTCTGCTGGCTTTAGAACTTTCAGTAAACAAACATTCCGCAGTGATGCACCTTGCCAGCAGTAACGATGTTGCCACCTGTTATAAATTTAAGAATGTAATGCTAGCTACACACAATACAATTTTCTGTTAGATTTACCTGCCAGACCGATTTTTTTTCCAACATGTCTGATCTTAATGTTGATTGATTTTCCGATCGATTTCCATAGAAGTGAACGGAAATCGATCAGAAAATCGATCTAAATGTATGTGTTATTCTCACTACAGTTCCTATATTAAAAAAAAAAGTTTTGGAAACTTAGCTGGTTTCTACTGACCTCTGCTGTTACTTCAGAGTACTGCATTTTTGGTAGCAATAGGAAAGTTTCTTTCTCACTTTGAACCGTATAGGTTCTTAATGAATGAAGCTGTAAAGTGTTTGTTAAAATTACTATTTGGCATTGACAGTCAAATATGTTGGTAATATAAGGTTATTAATATTGAAACTATGATCTTATAGACCAGTTTTCTCGCAGCCATAGCAACAGTCTGCTGTTTGGTGAACAAACCTTCCCCATCTCCATTTCACTCTGCAGAGAGTGTATCATCCGCGTTGCCAGGAATTGTCTTGTCTGCTGAGAACTCCGTTTACTAAATGTCCTAAAGCGAATGTGTAAATCAGACAGAATGCAAGGAACAGGAGGTAAACTATTAGCAATGTTTCCTGCAATATGCTCTGTCTACCAGTGTCCTGGGGGAAATAGTTTCATTTTGTTGCAGGGAAGTAAAAGCTCCCTTTAAAGTGGTGCTGCAGCCATTTTTCTTGTTCCAAATGGACTGGAGAAAGGACTGACATTTTCTAGGTTCTCTTTATTGCTGTCTTATCTTTTCAGAAGGGACACAGACAGCACTAAAACACAAAAGTCTAATCTTTCCCTATACTATTCAGAACTACTAAATACTGAGAAGATTGTCATATTAAAACTGCCCAATGGTGTGACACTTGGGTTAAACAAACCTGCTAATCAGCCGTTTCAGCCAATCCCCTGCACTGTGAAGGAGCTACAGAAGGAGGCTGCAATGCATGTTACCTTAGCAACACTCGCAATACTTTGATAGCGCGGGTGCAACGGATGCTACGCTGTGAGTGGTAGTAATGGTAAAATTGCAGTGCCCAGCCTTCACACAACAACCTTACCATAGGTTAGTGAATCAGGGCCATGGATTCCATCTGAATAGTTTTTGAATCTGAGGCGTCTACACTTTAAATTAACCCATTTTTATGACACACAGGTGAGAATGAGAACAGTCTGGACATCACATTTAATGACCTCTCTGGCACAGACTCCGGTCCGCAATCCCCACTATCTCCTGATGGCAAGAAGAGCCCCAAAGGCATCAAAAAGTTCTGGGGAAAGTAGGTTTGCATTTTAACTATAAACCGTATATCATTTTCTTCACACATCCGCCTTATAATTTGATGAAAGCTCTTGTACTACTTCAGTGTAATAGCCATATTGACATCACACAAGGCCAAGCTATGCCAGAAAGTAAAGTTACTGTAGGGATATAGGTGTAGGGTTTAGAGAACCCAGTAGGAGACCTCATATGGAACAGATCTCCAATCACAGCACCCTCTACAGCACAATGTGTTGTGATTGGATGAACAGTGAGGGCGTTTGTTTACTACTACCTATCTAAAAACAGTTTGAGAGGGTGCTGTCCACCCAATCACGTTAACAGAATTTCCCTATGAGGTTTCCTGCTGCGTCCCCTAAACTAGACTAGCTCCAGGATATGTTGGGGTGTATGGCTGGAGAAGCTTTGGGAGTTTTGGAGGACCTCTAATACCAGATGGCAGAGAGCTGACATGGAGCTCTCTGCTGCAGGGTCTGCGTGGGTGAAACCAGCATATAATTGTCTTTGATAGTATGAAGCAGCACAAAGTAGCAGGTACTGATGAGTGAAATGTTTGCCTGAGCCAAGACTTGCAGTGGGTAAAGTTGGTCCCCAGAGATTAAATAATTTGGTAAGGTTATTTGGTTCCCTGGCTAATGATGGCTTTTAAAAAGATCAGTTGGGACAATAATTTGCATTCCTCTTTGTTTTATAATAACTTGGTGCATAGCCCCCACTGTTAACATAGTGATATGTTTCTCATGTGTATCACATCATTATATGGGTGTGTTGGATCCCATACATCCCTAGTGAACGGTTATTATTTTGTACAGCACTTGAGATGTGAACCAGATATAAAAATTGCCTTTTTTATATTGTATGAATGCTTGCGGACAGCTTGCAAGAGCGCAACTTGCAAACGTTCCACAAAAATGCTTACATTGTAAAGAAACGCTTAAAAAAAAATTGTACAACTTTTGGTTCAAATTCACTGCCGGGATCTTTCATTTTCCTGCAATTCCACTCCTTTTCCAACAATAGATACTATCAGTCATTGAGAACAGTTGTTGCTATTCTTGCCACTTTATTTGTACTCTTCTCAGTGGCTGATACTGCGTTGTTGATTAATTCCCTCCCCAGATCTTCCAGTCACTGATCTGCTGCATGGGTAGTAATGTTGTAGGTTTACAACAATGGAAAACTTTGTGTTTTATTTTCAGACTAAGGAGAACCCCATCAGGACACTTCCACTCAGATGAATTGGGACTATCTGAATTTAAAAGAGGGGGAATGCGAGCAACAGCGGGACCAAGACTTGCTAGAACCAAGGACCCCCGCAACAAGAACACGTACGTGACGCATAGAAACTCACTATTCTGTTCAAAGGAAACCATTCACTTTCTTATGCTAGGTACACACTGAGATTTTCGGGCAGATTTACTGTCAGATTAATTATTTCCAACATGTCCGATCTGATTTTCGATCGCTTTCCAATCTATTTCTGATAGAAGTTGACGAAAAACGCTCGGAAATCTATCGGAAATCAGATCAGACATGTTGGAAACAATCGATCTGCCAGATATCTGCCAGAAAATCTCAGTGTGTACCTATCATGAAACATAATTAACTAAAGCCATTGTTTTTAAACTTATTTCCATTTTTTTGTTTCAGCTGATACAAATCCTGCAATAAATCTGTAATGTGTCTACTTCCTGCTTTCATGGAAGCAGACATAGGGTTAACATCCTGTGTTTACAAATTAGCTGCTCTGCCGAGGCAGCCACCTGGCACAGCTGAGAGATCACATTACAGTGGTGATTAGTCACAGACGAAGGGGAATTGGACAGGCTAAACTCTCAAAATACATACAGGGTGCATTTCTCTATGCTTTCCTTCTGTCCTGTGCAAGAGTTCAGGTCCACTTTAAGCCCCAAATCTCTTGATTTTTTTTTTGTTTTGTTTTGTTTTGTTCTTTTAATCTGGGATTAGTTGTTCATGTGTTACAAGGTGAACATTGTACCTTAAAGCGGACCCAAACCAAACATTTTTTTAATTAAAAATATTTAGTTGCACCACTCTAATACATACAAAGCAAAATAAATACTCCTTCAAACCTATGATCATTTCAGTACATGTTTTTCACCTTTCTCTTTTCATAGCTAGGGTTATACTGGAGGCAGCCATTAGCAATTCCTCCTTTGCCAGACACCTTCTACTCCACCAGTTTGCCGGAAAAATCCCGGCAATTTGAAAGAAAGGGAGGGGTTCCTCCAATAAATGTAAAATATTTTATATTTGTCATCATGCAGCTGAAAAAAGGCTGCTATTTATTATTATAATTTAGAAAATAGATTTTATTTCTGAAATCTTGTCTTTTTAATTTGGGTCCACTTTAAGGAGCCCATTTATAAATGTGGCAGGTCATTCTGATTGTCAAAAAAGTGTTGTTGTTTCTGCAAAAAAAATGGGCATTTTTCAGCTGTAAAGATCACCTACTTTCAGCCCTGTCGCTACTTCTATGCGAGTTGCCATTTTTAGCAAACATCTACTTGAAAAATCTGCCACATTTATAAAGAGGTGATTAGCCTCATCATGACCCTATACAGTGATGTGAAAAACTATTTGCCCCCTTCCTGATTTCCTATTCTTTTGCATGTTTGTCACACTTAAATGTTTCTGCTCATCAAAAACCGTTAACTATTAGTCAAAGTTAACATAATTGAACACAAAATGCAGTTTTAAATGATGGTTAAATTATGGTTTTTATTATTTAGTGAGAAAAAAACACTCAAAACCTACATGGCCCTGTGTGAAAAATAAATTTCCCCCTGAACCTAATAACTGGTTGGGCCACCCTTAGTAGCAATAACTGCAATCAAGGCCCACTCATATTTGCAGAATTGTTGTAATTCAGCTTTATTTGAGAGTTTTCTAGCATGAACCACTTATGCCACAACATCTCAATAGGATTAGGATAAACAATAGGATTCAGGTCAGGACTTTGACTAGGCCACTCCAAAGTCTTCATTTTGCTTTTCTTCAGCCATTCAGAGGTGGATTTGCTGGTGTGTTTTGGGTCATTGTCCTGCTGCAGCACCCAAGATCGCTTCAGCTTGAGTTGACGAACAGATGGCCGGACATTCTCCTTCCGGATTTATTGGTAGACAGTAGAATTCATGGTTCTATCTATCACAGCAAGCCTTCCAGGTCCAGAAGCAGCAAAACAACCCCAGACCATCACACTACCACCACCATATTTTACTGTTGGTATGATGTTCTTTTGCTGAAATGCTGTGTTACTTCTACGCCAGATGTAACGGGACACGCACCTTCCAAAAAGTTCAACTTTTGTCTCGTACAAGGTATTTTCCCAAAAGTCTTGGCAATCATTGAGATGTTTTTTAGCAAAATTGAGACGAGCCTTAATGTTCTTTTTGCTTAAAAGTGGTTTGCGCCTTGGATATCTGCCATGCAGGCCGTTTTTGCCCAGTCTCTTTCTTATGGTGGAGTCGTGAACACTGACCTTAATTGAGGCAAGCGAGGCCTGCAGTTCTTTAGATGTTGTCCTGGGGTCTTTTGTGGCCTCTCGGATGAGTTTTCTCTGCGCTCTTGGGGTAATTTTGGTCGGCCGGCCACTCCTGGGAAGGTTCATCACTGTTCCATGTTTTTGCCATTTGTGGATAATGGCTCTCACTGTGGTTCGCTGGAGTCCCAAAGCTTTAGAAATGGCTTTATAACCTTTACCAGACTGATAGATCTCAATTACTTTTGTTCTCATTTGTTCCTGAATTTCTTTGGATCTTGGCATGATGTCTAGCTTTTGAGGTGCTTTTGGTCTACTTCTCTGTGTCAGATAGCTCCTATTTAAGTGATTTCTTGATTGAAACAGGTGTGGCAGTAATCAGGCCTGGGGGTGACTACAGAAATTGAACTCAGGTGTGATAAACCACAGTTAAGTTATTTTTTAACAAGGGGGGCAATCACTTTTTCACACAGGGCCATGTAGATTTGGAGTTTTTTTTCTCACTAAATAATAAAAACCATTATTTAAAACTGCATTTTGTGTTCAATTATGTTATCTTTGACTAATAGTGAACGGTTTTTGATGAGCAGAAACATTTACGTGTGACAAACATGCAAAGAATAAGAAATCAGGAAGGGGGCAAATAGTTTTTCCCATCACTGTAGATCCTCAAATAGTGTTTGCCCCTGTCATTGTGAATAAAGCCACAGACATTGGGAACAGTAGAGTAAAGCTGTACATACACACAACCATTTTTTACTGACAGATCCAATCACTCTGATTGAATCTGCCGGTTATCTGTGATGCAACAAGCCGCTTCAATCGTAATTTTAATAGATTTGTTTCAAAAATTTATGAAAATTACCATCGGACTGGGCGTTAAATTTCCATCAATCAGACACAGCAATAGATCAATGGCCCAGAGCGTTGCACTCTAGCGAACAGTGCAGCACTGCATATCGGTAGATTTTCTATAGATTTCATGATGCAGTGTATGGGGGGGATTCAATCCCTTTTTGACCAGATAAAGATCAGCGAGGGATTGATTTATTCTCCACATTGTCCAATTAAATTGAAATTTATCCGATTGCTCATCTGCTTGCAGTAATTTCAGCACCAGCGAGTTGAGCAGTCTGCATCTGGACCCAAAAGGTGCAAGAATACACAATAGCAAAGTAACTGACCAGGTCACTACTTGGATTTTGGCAATTATAGCTTGATTTATTGTATCATAGCCACAGTAAAGCACACACACCGTTTTGGAACGCAGGCCTTTGTCAAGTACACTGTGTCTTTTCTACTGTTTGCCACATTGGGCAGCACTCTATACCTATATGACCAATTTTGTGGTGTTTAATTCTATTGCAGATTGTCACTATAAGAAACCACAGTAAATGGTCCACACTGTGCCACTGGTTCTCTAGTGAGCTATAATGGCTCACCTTCACTCACCCTGCGCCCAGCTCACCGGCGGTGCACATATACGTACGCGGAGGTTGTTAATCTGTTACTCTATTTAATTGGAGGACGCTGCTGAACCCCAATTTAGTTGAACTCGGATACGGACATCAAGTACCGACCACCAGGAGATAAAATAAAATTGCCCTTTCAAAAAGATGGTGTTTTAGAAGTAGTGATCCTATTTTAAAACTTTGAGAACATTGCCACTCCTTAATAAATAGAACCCAAGTGTTGCCATAAACCTTGTCTGACAATAGAAGCAAATGCGAAAAGTGAAGTAGCAGTTTTGGAAGGGCTGGCATGTGGTGTGTGTGACAGGTGCTCTTTATCACTTGTGCTATAACTTTACTTTGCTCTCTGTTGCCAGTGACTACAATGCTCCTTTTGCTCAGTGGGGTAACGAGCAGGTCTGCAGCTGGCTGGAAGACTTTGGCCTCGGACAGTATGTCATATTTGCAAGACAATGGGTGAACTCAGGTCATACGTTACTAACTGCCACCCCCCAGATCCTGGAGAAGGTGAGAATGAGTTGTATGTTATTTGTTTGAGTGATTACTATTTGAATCCACTGTGTTCCCAGATTAATAATGTAACTATAAGGCATTACTGTTTTGCCCCATTTAAAGCAAACCTGAAGCGAAAATAAACTTGAGATATGTATGTGTAGTTCAGCTAAGAAATAAAACATTAATAACAAAGGAAAGAGTCTCATATTGTTTTCCAGTACAGGAAGAGTTGAGAAACTTCAGTTGTTATCTATGCAAAAGAGCTTCTCTGAGCTCTCCGACTCAATGTGGGTAGAAGACAATCCTGTTTTCTGAAGCATTTGAACAACAAAGAAACAGTGAAAAACAGGTTGACATGAGGTTTTTCTGCAGGAAAGTTTAAAGAGTCATTAGCTCTGCTCTGTTTTATAGTTTAAAATACAAAGTGTGGTTTGTAAACAGCAAATATGACAGAATGATGCAATGCTATTAGAAAAGCTATATTCCTGAAAATAAAAATATTAGACTCTGTTCTTTGTTACTAATGTTCTATTCATTATGCGTAGTGCACTCACAATGCATTATATCATAACTTTTTTTGCTTCAGGTTGGCCTTAAAGCATACCTGAAGTGACATGAAATAAACCAATACACATATAGTAGTAGCCCAACTAAGCTATTATCTGAAGTCACTTTCTGTTTTCCAGTACAGCAGGAGTTAAAAAAAACAGAGAGAACAAATGTTCTCTATGCAAAAGAGCTTGTCAAATTGTGTCTGGTTTCCTGAAAATTAAATATAAGCTAAACATTTGTCAGGGAGAAGAAAGATGAGGCTGGAAAGTCCAAAGGGTCATCATTTCTGCTTCTTTTTCAGCTTAAAAGGAAGAGTGTGAATTCTAAACTGCAACTGTGATAGTCTAATGCAGTCTTAAAAATAAAGATTTAACCACTTGCCGACCGCGCACTCATAACGCGCGTCGGCAAAGTGGTAGCTGCAGGACCAGCGACGCAGTATTGCGTCGCCAGCTGCAGGCTAATTAATCAGGAAGCAGCCGCTCGCGCGAGCGGCTGCTTCCTGTCAATTCACGGCGGGGGGCTCCGTGAATAGCCTGCGGGCCGCCGATGGCGGCTCGCAGGCTAAATGTAAACACAAGCGGAAATAATCCGCTTTGTTTACATTGTACGGCGCTGCTGCGCAGCAGTGCCGTAAGGCAGATCGGCGATCCCCGGCCAATCAGCGGCCGGGGATCGCCGCCATGTGACAGGGGACGTCCTGTCACTGGCTGCACAGGACGGATAGCGTCCTGTGCAGCCCCGATCACCGGGGATGACAGGTAGGAGAGGGAGGGGGGGAATTTCGCCACGGAGGGGGGCTTTGAGGTGCCCCCCCCCCCGCAACATGCCAGCCAAGAGGAGCGATCAGACCCCCCCTACACACCATCCCCATAGGGGGGAAAAAGGGGGGCGATCTGATCGCTCTGCGTGCTGCCTGATCTGTGCTGGGGGCTGCAGAGCCCACCCAGCACAGATCACAGAATACTGCGCTGGTCCTTAAGGGGGGGTAAAGGGTGGGTCCTCAAGTGGTGAAGAACTATAATAAAAATGAGACTCTCTTCTATACTGCTAATATTCTATTTATCATCTATACTGCACATACAATTTATTATCTCATAAGTTTGTCACTTTATGTTCAAAAAACCCGCCCCCACCTTTTCAGCTGTCTAAAGTCCCCTATAGTCATTAGTAATGCAGTAGCCTGATAGAACACAATTACTTCCTGCTGTACATTCTGCATTTTGCCAGGTTGGAGCAGTCCTTTTCAGCGCAGAAAGATTTGGGCGCAGCCGGCGCCACCATAGACTAAAATAGGAATTACATCTATAGCGGCGCTCAGTAACGTCGGCGCCATAAAAAGACGGAGCTGAAGTTGCTTTTAAAACACAATAATTCGGCTTCCAGCAATAGCTGGAAGCTGAATTATTTCATTCCCTACCATCCATGGTGGCCTGGAGGGATAATAGTATTTAACACGTCCGGGACTTGTGCAGCAGCAGGATCAGCCATATACCGGCTGTATCCTGCACCCAAGTCTGCCTGCACCGATTTAAAATGTATGCTTGCCAGGTTGTCCCTTGCCTTTCCCTGCAGCTTCCACTGTTGTCCATCTTTATGTGAAAGCCCGACTCAGATGTCTATAGTAAGTTCTGATGATTGCTTTCTGCATATCCCATCCTATTCTTGTATGTGCCCAAAATGAGGAGTCAAAGTATCAGGGAGGACCACGGAGAGCCATTACACTTTCTAGGTCAGTGTCAGCACTGTGGGCATATAGGATTGCTTACCATGTATTTTATATTCTTCTAAGGAACTGGGCATCAAGCATCCCTTGCACAGGAAGAAGCTCCAGTTAGCCATTAATGCCATTAATACAAAAAAAGACGAAAAGTCGGGACAACTAGATTATACCTGGGTGACCCGTAAGTTCTCAATTCTTTACATGCTTTAACGTTTGGCGTATTTTGTCTGTTTCTTAGACTCAGTCTTGCTTTTTGTACCATCAGGCTGGCTGGATGACATTGGCTTACCGCAATACAAGGATCAGTTTTATGACTCTCGAGTGGATGGGAGAATGCTGCAATATTTAACTGTGGTAAGCTGCCAGATGGTGAAAGAGCACCGATTTACCTGCAGATGTATCCAGTCCCCTCCTGGGCTTTTTAAAAGATCAAGTTGCCAAGTCTGTATTATTCAGAGAATTATTGAGAAATAGTATCCGCCACTCCACAGTTCAGTGCAGGTGTGACCACACTGGCTGAGCTTCCCGAACTTCCATCTGACATTGGTGATCATAGCCCATCATCTAGCTGGGAAGTATCAGCCAGTGGAGGGGCGTAGCTAGAAATCACTGGGCCCCCCTGCAAATATTTGGATGCCCCAAAGACACCCCCCCCCCCCCACCCGAATACATGGTGTTCAGAAAACGCATACAGAAAACAGAGAAATGCGTGTGCTCCCAGCCCCATCTTAACTCACTCACTTTGTCCATCTCTGATGGAGCAGAACTGGCTCTGCAGCCATCTCCAGCATCACTACAGTACACAGCACTTGAAGAGGGGTAAAGAGGTTGGGGGCTGGGCGCTTTACACAAGAGCCTGCTGCACACTGAATAGGGACTGCCTACAAATCTTTGTCTGCAGAACTTTGTATGGTTCCTTATCAGTGGTTGAGCAGATGCAGTCATTAGAACAATTGTGCAGAGAATAGAAAGCTTTTTCTCTCTGTGCTCTTAGCTGTCAGTGTCTCAGGACAGGGAAAAGAAATGTCTCCCCCACGGGCCCCCCTGCGGTTTCGTCTCTTGCAGGGTCTGTTGTTACGCCCCTGGTTCCCAGCAACAGAGCAGGTGAGAAGGACATAGACCCTCCCTGCACGCAATCACATACAGTCCAGGAAGTGGAGGCAATGCTAGGAGCATGCTTGGGTGCTCCGCCACCATATATATCCATTGTATTCAAATATTTTCAGTAGCCTAGACTTCCAGACTATCCACTTCCAGTGTATTTGCTTTATGTGATGATGATGTTGAGCGACAGTAGCCTCACCCTAGGGGCATAACTGGAGGGGGCAGCCCCTGAGATCACAGGGGGCCCCGAGCTGTGAGGGGCCCCACCTACTAACCTTCATTTACTCTGATATGGGGCTACTTCAGATCAGTTTTGTGGCTACACTTGTTAAGTGTGAAGAGCATGATGGCCACACTTGTTTTATGACTCTTGTGAGATGGACCCCAAAGGCTTAAAGGGCAAACGGGGGAGGCAAGGGAACGAGTGGGAACATTGAGGGCCCCATCAAAGTTTTTCTGAGGGGCCCATGTTTTTACACCACTGCCTCACCCACAGGGCCTCTTGTTACCTTTTGCAGCTGAGTTTCATCACATCACATGACCACAATTTAATGTTTGGCTTATGCTAGTCTGGCACAAGAAAGGTCAAATGTAAGCACTCCGCTCACTAAGCTGTGTGATGGGATATTTATAAGCTTTACAAGAAAAGTGTTGAAATTCCACAAGACTATATTAAAACTTCAACAAAACAAAGCTGGAAGCAGACTCTGATGTGGGGAAATAACGCTGAATTTTGTAGTGGAGTTGTCATTTGAATCATTAATGATGAGGGAAAGGACCTGTACTTCAGAAAGCAGAAGCATATTGGTTAGTCACCTTTAGAATGATGGACAGGTTACACCTCTACAGTGTATAGTTAAGCAGGCCATACACTGGCTCGATTCACGGCCGTTTCGACAGCAGATCCGATCCTGGGATCGGATCTGCTGCCAATCGCTTGCGCTAAACGCACCCGCCGATCCGATTCCCTCCCGAAATCGGATCGGACCGTCGATCGCGCCGTGCGGGAAATTACCCTCGATCGCCCGGCGGTAGGAGCGCGTCGCTTGCGGCGTACGATTCGGGCCCGATCCGAGCATGTATACATTACCTGAAGCTGGCTCCGGGGTCCTCTTCTCCTCGCTGCACCGCATTTCCGCATGTCCCAGTGTACGCTTATACTTCCTGTGTCACTCCGGTGACCAGGAAGTTGAAATAGAGGGCGCTCTATTTGAACTTCCTGGTCACGGAGTAACACAGGAAGCGCCGGGATGGAGCAAGAACAGCGGTGCGGTGCAGTGCGGAGAAGATGCCCGGGAGCCAGCCTCAGGTAATGTATACGGGGGGGGGGGGACAGGCGGCAGGAGCAGCTGAACAGATTGTGATCGGTTTCAGGCTGAAATCGATTCACAATCTGTTTGCAGTAAAGGCAGCCATACGATCCCTATCTGATCAGATTCGATCAGATAGGGATCTGTCAGCTGGTCGATCTAATGGCACATCGACCAGTGTATGGCCACCTTAAGCCTATTCTATGTAGTACAGAGGCTTTCTTTGTTTTTGGAAAATACATTGGAAAGCAATCCTGTACAGGAACACACCACACCTAACTGGTGGTAAAGCTGCATATTCTACATTCTCTCCTCACAGCAGCGCACACTAATGGTACTAATAGGTTTCTGCTGAGTCCCTGAATTCAGCTGGACTTCCTGTATTCAGAGTCTCACTATACCCCCCACTGGTCCATTCCATACCTTTTCCTGTATATGTCTTACCTTTCATGCTGGCCACACCCCATCCTTTTCTTCAGCCATATATACAGGGCTCTGCAGCAATGGAATGGCCAATCAGCAGCTTTGCAGGCTTGGGGACAGTCTAGATATTAGAGTCCATAGTGAAAGTGTCATATGGCGTTAAAAAACTACCAGGGCCGCTGATAACAATGATCAGCACTCCTGCGGTGGTATGGTTGCATAATGCATACCTCCCAACATTTTGAGATGAGAAAAAGGGACACTTAAGCCACACCCATGTCACACCCATGGTCACACCCCAACCACGCCCCCTAGTCATGCATACCATAAAGATTTCATTCGAAAAATATGTTGTTTTATAATTCAAACCACACTGGTCCTTTCTATCCTGGTTCATTTACCTTCATAGTAACATTTTAAAATTAGTAATATATCAATTTAAAGGATGGGAATAAAGTTTAGAGTCAATCAAACACATTTTTAGTATAGAAATATATATATTCATATAGAAAGGGGGACAAAGTCCTGAAAGAGGGACAAATGAGGGGGAAAGAGGGACAGGGCTCCCAAAAAGGGACTGTCCCTCCAAAAAAGGGACAGTTGGGAGCTATGCATAATGTGCTACGTAACCACTTGTTACTATTACAGCATCCCTATGCAGGGTTCCTTTGCCCTACATTCACTTCCGTGAACAATATTTATCAGTCTTTGTATGGCTAGTTGAAGCCTTCCCATTGATTTAGCTTCAGCACATGCTCTGTTTTTACTATGTTATTCTACAAACCTGTGAGGGGCAGAATCCTGTGAGGATTCAGTACAAGTTTCCACTCACGGGCTCACAGAAAGCCCTTGTCTCTTCTATTTGTGGCGCACTAAGGATGAGATTTTGCCCGTGTAAATATTTTCCCTGGCAACGTGCAGAACTTGGGAACTAAAGATGGATGTTGATCCTCCTCTGACAGAATCCAGAGACAGGTGCCCTGGTTTAATGTGACAAGGCCATTCCAGGAGAGGAGGAAGTCAAGGCTTAAAGCTAAAATAGGGATGTGGTAATCCAGCAGACCAGCATCACACACATAAGAAAATAAGAAACAGGAAGTGAAAATGCTTTACTCAGAGATCAGAAAATATGTTCAGAGCTACGCAGGAGAATTTAAGAAAAACAAAAGTTTGCTTTCCTAAAACAGAAAGAATTTGCGATAATTCAGGTTGGAGTGAGCTTGAGATGTCTCCCAGGCACCACTGCTGAATATATGCAAATTAACCATTGTACCCTTAGAAGCTAAACACACCTCCAGAACCGCTGGAATGCAATGATGTGTCAGCTTGTTAATATGTACAGAGCCAAAATAATCCAACATGCATACAGACTGTTTCGGATTGTTTGATCCTCATCAGTGCATGGCATGGATTAATTTGGCTCTATGGAGTAGGGCTTGTAAATCCGAGAGGCACAGACTAACCAGCAAGCAAGCAGGAGAATTTAAAGTGGCCTCTCAGGCACAGTATTTTATCACTGTCACATTAGAGGAAATACCAATGTCATTTTCCCAGTTAAATTAGATGACGTTTAGTAAGAACAGCTGTTAAACAGAGTATACCCAGGCTTTGCAATGGATGATCTGTCTGCTCTGTTTTATTGTGCCCATACTTGGTACCATTTTTTCATTTTTTTCTTTTCAATTAGATAATTTTGTTTGATTATTCCGTTACATCGAATAGAAACATTTTTCCAACATGTCCGATAGGATTTTTTGGGGAAAAAAATGGATAATCTATTCTTTTTTCTTGATCGAATAAAAAAAATTCTTTTAAGCTTTCATTCGATTCAATTGTTTTGGTTGAGTAAGTGTGAAAATTGAACACTTTTATTGTACCGTGTATGGGCACCTTAAGACAGAGGTAGCAACAGTTGTGTGGTAGAGATCTCATTTATAAGCAGGGCTGTGGAGTTGGAGTTGAGGAGTATGAGTCGGGGCAATTTTGGGTACCTGGAGTCTGTGGTTTCAAAAACTGTGGAGTCGGATGATTTTTGTGCCGACTCCACAGCCCTGTTTGTAAGGTAGAGGTCATGCTTGCGCCCCATGGAAAATGGAATCAGTTTTCCATGGACTACTCTGCAGCATCTGCGGCCTTTTGTGTGAGTGTACATAGCACTTTATTAGGAACACTGTACAGTACTGAGTGAGTGTACACAGTGTGCTGAGTGAGTGTACATAGTACAGTGTTTCTTACAAACTTCTATAGTGTTTCTAATAAAGTGCTGAATGAATGTACATAGTATAGTATTTCTAATAAATTGCTGAGTGAGCGTACATAGTATAGTATTTCTAATGAAGTGCTGAGTGAGTGTACATAGTACAGTGTTTCTAATGAAGTGCTGAGTGAGTGTACATAGTAAAGTGTTTCTAATGAAGTGCTGAGTTTGTGTACATAGTACAGTGTTTCTAATAAAGTGCTGAGTGAGTGTACATAGTATATTATTTCTAATAATGTGCTGAGTGAGTGTACATAGTATAGTATTACTAATGAAGTACTGAGTGAGTGTACATAGTACAGTGTTTCTAATAAAGTGCTGAGTGAGTGTACATAGTATAGTATTACTAATGAAGTGCTGAGTGAGCGTACATAGTACAGTGTTTCAAATAAAGTGCTGTGTGTGCGTAGTACAGTGTTTCTAATAAAGTGCTGAGTGTACATAGTACGGTATTTCTAATAAAGTGCTGAGTGAGCGTACATAGTATAGTATTTCTAATAATGTGCTGAGTGAGCGTACATGGTACAGTGTTTCTAATGAAGTGCTGAGTGAGCGCTACATACATACTACATACATATTACATACTCAACACTTTATTAGAAACTATGTACACTCACACAGCGCTTTATTAGAAACACTGTACTATATACATTCACCCAGCACTCAATTAGAAATACTATACTACATACTGTACATAGCAGAGTAAAATAACAACCTGATATGACGGGCAGCACGGCGACAGAGTGGATAAGACCCTTGCCTTCAACATTTAGGTCCCTGGTTCAAATCTGGGCCAGGACACTGTCTGCATGGAGTTTGTGTTGTTATGTTGGCATGGGGTTTCCTCCAGGCACTCTGGTTTCCTCCACATTGCAAAAACATATAAATATTTGGTTTTCCCTAGAAATTGCCCTTGGAGTAAAATAGGGACACAAGACTGAATGACCACATTAGGGAAGATTTTAGCATTATATAAATATATAATAATCATAATGGCGCTGTATACAAAATATGTATTCAAATGCTGGTTTTGTGTTCCAGAATGACCTCCTTTTCCTGAAAGTCACCAGCCAACTGCACCATCTCAGTATTAAGTGTGCCATTCATGTTCTGCATGCAAATACGTTCAACGCAAACTGCCTACGCCGGAGACCAGCTGATGAGGTGCGACTTTTATTTTACATGTAACCTATCCTTATGGTCTACTATTGAAAAGTGATAGGTTTTCCTTGTCAGAACTTTTTGCACAGACAGGCAGGTAACACCCCTTTATCATGTATACCCTCTTTAGCATCCTTTGTCATCTGTCTGCTTATTGGGCAATGAAATTACATTGTTATCCCACTGATTCTTCCTCCAGTGGGCAGAAAAATAACACAAGCCACAAATGGATGTGAAATGGTGATATTGCTGACTGTGCAGAGGTTTATCACTAGACCAGCACAGCACACAGGAATTTATACAGTAAGATTGCAAGTATTTTTGTAGAGTAATGTTTACATATATATGTATTTGTAGTACAAGTTCTAGCATAAAATTAACCCAGGTCTGCTCTTTCTGCATCCCTGTGTGACCCAGTGAAATTACATTTCTCTGTGCTGCCCAGTCAGATCTTGTAAATGCTGTTCTTGCCTTCTGAGTACAGCAAGGAAAGGAGCAGATATGCAGAGAGCATTATCAGACCTGACTACTGATCACAGATGTTTAGGTAACTAGCACAGAAATGGACAGCAGCAGGGGGTTTGCAGGGAGAATCAGGGGGAAACTGGCAGAGTGCATTGTATTAAGGTAGCCATACATCTAGCGATGTACTGGCAGATTCGACCAAGAGCTAAATCTGTCTCTTATCGAATCGGATAAGAGGGAGATCTGTCAGCTGCCCATACACATACAGGGGGGGGCGCAGCGTCTGAGGTTTAGTCGTGTTCGCCGATTATCTGGAAATTGCACGCCATTACCACCGCGCACCCGATTGAGCAAGTTGGGCCAACATCTTGCAGCATTAGCGTTCAAGAATGCGACCAATTTTCGCTCAGAAATTGGTCACATTGTCGGTCGGGCATGCACTTGTCAGCACCGATTTTCATCCAGTTCGATGATGTAGGGCCACCTTTACAGATGGTGTACAATGTACTGTATATTTTATACAGGATGCTGGGAAAAAGAGTTGTAAATAATAGGGAACCACAAGGGTCTTTTTCAGGGGAGCAATATCACTAATGTATCATAAGTGAATTATTTATCAGGGACTGCTTTGGGATTGACTTAAGATATGTATTTTTTGTAAGTATACTTATTCTTTATAATGTGCATAAAGCGATTTATATTTTAAAACCAAACGAATTATCATTCTTAGAATTTCCTGTTGGCAATAATGACCTCTGTATATCTTTGTCTCCTGCACAGAATAACATATCACCCTCAGAGGTCGTCCAGTGGTCCAATCACAGAGTTATGGAGTGGCTGCGATCTGTAGACCTCGCTGAATACGCACCAAACCTTCGGGGGAGTGGAGTCCACGGAGGCCTAATTGTGAGAAGTAGATGTATTTGCTGTGTAAAATGTTGAAGCATTACCAGATGTATATTGTGAGCTTGTGAGGGCAGCGCTTACCGAAGCAGGTGGATTAGGTCAGCACTTTGCTCCATTGTTTTTATCAGGTGTTAATTCTATTAGTGCACTATGCCCCCGGCTTCAAAACAAAATTAACACTGAAGGAAGAATCCATTAGGCTCCTTTTACACTTGGGTGCTTTCATTGTGTTGTCTTACCGTACGGTATTGCTTGGCAATGAAAGTCTATAAGGGTCCTTTCATATTGTCCCGGACCGGTGCGATGTGCCAGAAGTGCCCTTTTCGCTGCACAGCCAACGTAAGGGCATCTGCGCAATGATGGCCAGCTTGTGCGGCGGACCGGAAGTCATGTAAGTCTATATCGATACAGCTTTTTTGTAAATGGTTTTATCGTCGACGTTGTGGCGCGTTTTTTCAATACATTTCCGTGCACATCGTATTTACGCTACAGGAAGTGAGCACTAGAGACCCTCACTTCCTGTTTGGCTTTCAGCCAGAAGAGGGATTACCGCCTATTAACACAGAAATCCCTGAAGGCTATTTTTACTGTTGTAGTGTGATAAATGGGGATGTCCTGACCTCAACAATGTAAAGCTGACTGTAGCTGATGAGTTCTGTACCAAAATCACTGCAGAGATCTTGAACTCTGACACAGATCTCAGCACTTGGGATCACAAGTTCGTACACATCAGTTCTAGCTAAAATTACATTCCAAAACCTACTGCAGCTTGGAGTCATCATTATTTAGCTGTCTTGTACTGCAGAACCTCATCACAGTCATGTGAAAAGCAATGGCTGTAGTCGGTGCATCAAAACATTTAGATCCGTTATTCTGAAAATTAAAAAAAAAAAAAAACAGGCAAATGTAAGTAAGGAAGTTTGCTTTTTGCACATTCACAGATGGAACCATTTAGTAAGTTCCTGGAAGTGGTACAATGGATAGTAAATTATTCAAACTAAAGATCTGTTTATTCTTCGAGATTTTCCGCAAGGAGAGTTTGGTGACAGACTTGATCCCTTTGGTCACATGACTGTCAATGGCTGGTCTAAATCATGTGATAATTTCTCTTTTTGCTTCCTGTATAGGTTAAAACAGGAAGCAGGAGAGAGACATGATCACTTGATCATGACCAGCATTTCCTTTTCCCATTACATTTTCTCAATCAGGATTTATATATGCTGATCTCTTCTATTCGGGATATGTTCTCAGATCTTAAACAGAAACCTCTGTCTCCACAGATACTAGAACCTCGGTTTAACTCCGATACCCTCGCCATGCTCCTGAACATTCCGCCACAGAAGACACTACTGAGGAGACATCTAGCCACTAATTTCAGCTTACTGATTGGTCCAGAAGCCCAGCAGGAGAAGAGAGAGATCATGGATTCTACAACCTACACACCTCTGTCCACCACTGCCAAAGTCCGGGTGCGTTTTTTATGCTTCTGGGTGCTCCCTGCTGTCTCCTAACCGTTGAGTTAAAATTTTTTTGTTATATAAAATACTCTATGGCCCTAATTGCTAATGTTAGCATTGGTTGGGAGAATTTTGGAGATCATAATTCATTCTCCATCCTGACTTTTTATTAGGTATCAAGAGTTTGCACCATCAGAAGGGTTGCAGACATGTGTATGTATATGTATAATTTCTTGTTCTAAGGGCCACCAGTGTTCCAAGAAATGTTGTAGGTGTCCAGGGACAGGAAGTGGAAACCCTGCAATTCAGGATTCAGACAGCGGTAAAACTTAAGAAGATATATCCTGTTTCCAAACCAGTCAAGAAATATAATATTATTTTACAAATAGTCCTCTCACCATTTTTAATATTGCAGTCTGTTAGCAGTTTTCAAACTTACTGCTCTCCTGATATTTGTGAATAAGGTCACTCAGTCAGTCAGTCGACACTCTTCAGGTCACATGATGGCCATCACATGTGGAGGGAGGGAGCAGAAACTGTGGCAGATTATGTTCACTTATCAGAACAATTCTTGTGTGAGGAGATAACAGGGTGTGGTCAACAGCATTATTAAGTTTATGTAAAGATCATTTTCATTATCATTAAAAATATCATAATCAAAAAGATAATAATGCATGCTATTTTCATATAAAATAAGTTTAATCATGTTAAACTGTAAGAACAAAAAAATTGTACCTACAGTGACGTAGCTAAGGAGCTTTGATCTGTATGCGTACTATAAATTATCCTATCCAGCCAACCTTTATATACAAACAAACAAAAACTACCAAATATGTGTTGCTATTAGAAACCTGCTACTAGGGTAATCCCAGTAGCCTAAATTTCACTGTAGTGCCCCTTTACTGTGTCCGTCTGATCATGTGGTCGATAGCTTCGGAGACCGTACCGTTAATGGGCACTATTACTAAATACTGAATGTTCTCTCATTCATACCATTTTCTGCAATTCCAGCCAAAGAAGCTTGGACTGTCTCACTTTGGACACCTCCGAAAGAAAAAGTTTGACGACTCCACAGACTACGTGTGTCCGGTGGATGCCTCTCCCTCCAAGAGCGAATTCAAGGCCCCCAACAACAGTCCTGAAAGAGAAGCTGAGAAGCTGGAGCAGGTGGGCAGACTAATCTGATGGCATCTGCATTTGGCATCATCCCCCATCCCCTCATTGTCGTCTATGTTCATAACCGTGCATTGCCGTTCTCTTACCCGGCCGCCATTACCAGCATGGCTTCACCCCGGACACAGACTTTTGTTTTTTAAAAGATATAAACTTAGAGATTTTTATATGGTGCCAAGCATGACCTGGCCCAGGACACGCCACAGACTCTTCCAAAGATTTTATACAGAGGCTGAATTTTTATCTTTAATTTAACCACTAATATTTAAATACAGAGACAATTATGATCTATGTAAATATTTGTTGAGCAGTGTTATATAATGAATTAGTTTTGCTCAGGCCTAAGTGGTACGCTGGAAGAAAATGAGTTTTTAGATAAATGTTACATGTACAGTATAGAAAAGACTGCTTTATTAATTGATCAGAAAAGATGTAATAAATGGATATGACTATACATTCATGTGGACATTTCATCCTATAATTCCATTGTGAATCATTGTTCTAACCCTGTGTGCTACATATTGGGCTGTATTCACAAAACTTCTCATAAATGATTTATCACCTAATTGATAAAAAAAATAACCTTGCAGCACATTTACAAGCAAAATAATCACTCAAAGTAAGTTGTTCTTGATTAACTTAATTTCAATATTACTTTTCTTACCTTAATTATATTTTTTGTTCTTTGTGAGCTTAACCTGCCTAGCGTTCTGGACGAGCTGAGGTCGTCCAAAGAAAACTTGCTGGAAATGTTCTGGACGAGCTCAGCTCGTCCTGCACTTTCCCCTCTCACGCTGTGATCAGCAGCGCTGCAGCAGCCTCTGAAGGCTGCTGCATGCTTCTCCCTAGGGAATCCCTAGGGAGAGAATGTGCTAGGGCGAGCGGGGGGTTCCCCCTTCTGTGCGGGGTATTTTGGGATGGAGGATCCCCCTCTGCGGGTGGGGGGATCCCCCTTCTGTGCGGGGTAATTTGGGCTGAGGGATCCCCCTCTGCGGGTGGGGGGATCCCCCTTCTGTGTGGGGTATTTTGGGATGGGGGATCCCCCTCTGCGGGTGGGGGGGATCCCCCTTCTGTGCGGGGTAATTTGGGCTGAGGGATCCCCCTCTGCGGGTGGGGGGATCCCCCTTCTGTGCGGGGTATTTTGGGATGGGGGATCCCCCTCTGCGGGTGGGGGGATCCCCCTTCTGTGCGGGGTAATTTGGGCTGAGGGATCCCCCTCTGCGGGTGGGGGGATCCCCCTTCTGTGTGGGGTATTTTGGGATGGGGGATCCCCCTCTGCGGGTGGAGGGGATCCCCCTTCTGTGCGGGGTAATTTGGGCTGAGGGATCCCCCTCTGCGGGTGGGGGGATCCCCCTTCTGTGCGGGGTATTTTGGGATGGGGGATCCCCCTCTGCGGGTGGGGGGATCCCCCTTCTGTGCGGGGTAATTTGGGCTGAGGGATCCCCCTCTGCGGGTGGGGGGATCCCCCTTCTGTGTGGGGTATTTTGGGATGGGGGATCCCCCTCTGCGGGTGGGGGGATCCCCCTTCTGTGCGGCGTGCGGGTGGCCTCTACCCCCCCTCCCCCCATCCTCGCTTCCCCCCCCCCCCCTTCCCTGTCTAAGCCCTGGCTTTGAACAAATAGAACTACTCACCCAGGGGCCCTCTCCAGCGCAGCACTTCTTCCTCCATCGCAAAGTCCCGTCTGTTTACAGTTACATTACGAGACTTGGTGACGTCACCAAGTCTCGTAATGTAACTGTAAACAGACGGGACTTTGCGATGGAGGAAGAAGTGCTGCGCTGGAGAGGGCCCCTGGGTGAGTAGTTCTATTTGCTCAAAGGCAGGGCTTAGACAGGGAAGGGGGGGGGGGGGAAGCCAGGATGGGGGGAGGGGGGTAGAGGCCACCCGCACGCCGCACAGAAGGGGGATCCCCCCACCCGCAGAGGGGGATCCCCCATCCCAAAATACCCCACACAGAAGGGGGATCCCCCCACCCGCAGAGGGGGATCCCCCATCCCAAAATACCCCGCACAGAAGGGGGATCCCCCCACCCGCAGAGGGGGATCCCTCAGCCCAAATTACCCCGCACAGAAGGGGGATCCCCCCACCCGCAGAGGGGGATCCCCCAGCCCAAAAGTGAGGATCGAGGGGGGGAGATCGGGAGGGAGGGGACATCTGGCACCCTATACTCCTGGCTACACCTGGCACCCTATATACCTGGCTCCCCTATATACCTGGCTACACCTGGCACCCTATAACTGGCTACACCTACCTCCCTATAACTGGCTAAACCTGGCACCCTATATACCTGGCTACACACTTGGCTACCCATAACTGGCTACACTCCTGGCTACCCTGACATCTGGCTACATTCCTGACTATCCTGACATCTGGCTACCCTGACATCTGGCTACACTCCTGACTACCCTGACATCTGGCTACACTCCTGACTACCCTGACATCTGGCTACCCTGACACCTGGCTACATTTGGCTCCCTATACACCTGCCTTCACATCTGGGTCTTATACTCAGCATTGGCGTGCTGATCCCTCGTCACGTACCTCTGATAGCTTCCCCAGTGCCGTCCTCCATGTCCTTGTACGGATTTTGCTTCTCCCTCAGCGATGACATGTCCCCCGCCGATCGGCGTTGATGACACCAGGGTCACACAGCGTCAACATCTCACTGCAAACATTTTTTTTTTTAAGTTGAATTCAATACAATAACCTGTATTGAATTCAATATTTTTAAAAAATTGATTGGAAAAAAAAAAGGTTGAAAATTATTGGAAATTAATTGAACCACTTTTTGCACGGAAATCCTGGGGAATCAGAACGCCAGGGAGGCTACAGGGGTTCTGTGGCATGTCTAAAAAAAACTAAAACCGACTCTTACCTTGGGCTTCTATCAGCCCCCTGCAGCTGCAATGTCCTGTGCTGTCCTCCTACGATCTTCCGTTCCCCGCTGCTGGTAACTTGCTTATTATTCATCTAACTAGACGAATAGAACTGCGGCTGCGTGGCCATGGCCGCAGGCGTGCTCACTCCCGCGCACATCATCGGGAGCTTACTGCGCAGGTGCGGTACAAAGTTTTCTTGTACTGCGCCTGTGCAGTAAGCTCCCGATGACGCGTGCGGGAGCGAGTACGTGCGCAGCCACGCAGCCGCAGTTCTGTTCGTCTAGTTAGACGAATAATTAGCAGGTTACCGGCGGCGGGGAACGGAAGATCGTAGGAGGACTTTGCGGGACATTACAGCTGCAGGGGGCTGATAGAAGCCCAAGCTAAGTGTCCGTTTTAGTTTTTTTAGCCATACCACAGAACCCCTTTAAAAATGTAATCTAGATAAGGTGAAAACGGGAAAAGGGGTAAAAAGCTTTGTGAATCATGCCCTGTGTGATCCACATATCAGAACCGGCAACAGGTAATGGGAGCAACCTTGATTATCTCATAATGGTGCCCTTCAATGAATGGAATATGCTTGGCAGCAACTGTGTAGTGGGAAGCCTCCTCCAGCCATGTCCTCCTTGATACCACCACTGGTGAGGGCCTTCCTGAGCCCCCCTCCCCAATGTACAAGCACAGCCATACTGCACATGCGGGAGTATGGGCCATGCCTGTTCAGAAACACCAAGCCTCTCATGTACGTAACGCATGCACAGTATGGCTGCACTCGTACATGGACAGGAGCATGTCCACGAGAGCATATCCAACAAGCTCTTATCGGATATCCTATGAGGGATACATGGTGGGCTTGTGGATCGAGAAGCCACTGGGCTATCCAGAGACTTCCCTCTTTTTAATTTTCTTCCAGGTGCACTAGTTGACTAGGTCAAAACATCTTCTAACTGTCAGGTCTGTTGGGTGGATGAGAGGTATATGGAGGCTGTCATACTTATTTCCTTTTAAATAATACCAGTTGCCTGGAAGCCCTCTGATCTATTTGGTTGTAGTAGTGTCTGAATCACATCAGAAACAAGCATGTGGCAAATCTTGTCAGATTTTGTCAGAAACACCTGCTCTGCTGCATGCTTGTTCAGGGTCTATGGCTAAAACCATTAGAGGCAGAGGGAATTTGCATTGTTCAAAGTGTCCGGGGGGAAGGGGGGGGGGGGGGTACTTGCCTCGGGAGAGGGAAGCCTCTAGATCCAAAAGAAGCTTCCTCCATCCTTTTCACCAGAGAGGATCCAGCACTGGGACCCCAGAGAATCCCCTTGTCACCACTTGTCGGGAGCCTCGCACCTGCACAGTATCCGCTTCCCCCTCAGGCTCCGGCCAAACCCAATCAGTTATGTCCACTGGAGTGAAAAGACGGCAGGCAAAGGTAAGTATTACTGTTGCTGCTTTTTCATGGCTACCAATGCTGGATCGGTCAGGCGGAGGGAGATGGGGGAAGCCTCATAAGAATCCAAAGGCTTCCCCCTCCCAAGGTAAGTATCTAATTTTATCTTTCTCCTAACTTACTGGTTACCTAAAGGAAATAAATATGTCAGCCTCCATATTCCTCGCAATTAAGGTGCCCTTTAGGTGACTGGTGTATAACTTTACTAATTGAAAATGAGGTCCAAATCAATAATTTGTTTTGCTTGGCGGCTATACAGTATAAAATGTGAGCTTTATGGCCTGCTCCTGGCTCACATTTTGCGCTATAAACCTTTCAGAACACCAGGCCCTATTTTACAAGGCAAACAAAATCGGCAATAAAAGTATATTGCATTATTTATTAAAGCATCATTTTAACTTATTTTAAGCACACTTCAGTATATAGTAATATTGTATTTCCTATGATTCCTTTATTTAACACTGATGTTTTATTTTGCTCTTTATAGAGTACATTTAACAATTTATATTGCTGTCTACAGAAAAGCTCACACTCTAATACCATAATCAAATGTCCTTATTATAGTCTTAAGACCAGGTTTGGTATAACATTAACAAACCAGTATATTTTTGGAATATGGGAGAGAACTGGAATGCAAGAAATAATCTCGAGCAAATGCAGGAAAACCATATAAATGGCATACAAATGGATTCCTGTCTGAGTTTCAGATGTGAAACCCTAGTGCTGCAAAGTGACACTGCTAGCAATTTCACCAGGTGACTATAGACATAAACCTGTAGGACTAGTTCACAGTGCTCAGTTATGTTGCAGAATCATTCTGCAACATAACTCACTGTCCATACAATTTTATAGGCCTGTTCACAGTAACTGACCATGTTATTCTAACTCGCTGAATGCAGGTTTTGTTGTATTAAAGTCTGTGGCCAGTCTCCATTGCAGTTCACACTCATTATAACGCGTGCATTATGTAACAGACCACTGCGGACCCGGCCGTTGCATACTCATCATGTTTAGACATTTTGTTTTAATCGGTGTGCATGCATTATACTATCAAGGCAACACACATTTTTGAATGTGTTTTTGCCTTGGTTCGATTGATAAACTGTTTAAATATCTCCAAAGTGACATTCTCTAAGATACAATAAATCCAAAAGAGGAGGTACACAGTCACCATAGTTTATTCCCAAAGTAGATGACAGCAGTATAGAAACGTTGTAGTATGAAAAATACACTATGAAAAAGTCACGGGCGAAGAGGTGCACACTTAAAGAGGAACTCCAGTGAAAATAATGTCATAAAAAAGTGCTTCACTTTTACAATAATTATTTATACTGTAAATGATTTAGTCAGTGTTTGCCCATTGTAAAATCTTTCCTCTCCCTGATTTACATTCTGACATTTATCACATGGTGACATTTTTACTGCTGGCAGGTCATGTCACTGGAAGTAACTGCTGCTTGCTTTTTTGGCAGTTGGAAAAGGCTGTAAACAGCTATTTCCCACAATGCAACGAGGTTCACAGACAGGAAACTGCCAGGACCATGGTCCTCACACTTTCCTGTTTCACCACAATATCAGCCATACAGAGCCCCCTGATGATCCGTTTGTGAAAAGGAAAAGATTTCTCCTGGGAAAGGGGGTATCTGCTACTGATTGGGATGAAGTTTAATTCTTGGTCACATTTTCTCTTTAAAGAGAGTAGTTGTGGGTGCACCAACCAGACGGTTACGACGGCTATTTGGCATTGATCCATGAGGTCCAGGCTAAGGTACACTTATGTAGAGTCTGTCTAGATAATGGCAGCCATTTTCTGCGGTACACTAATGTTTCATAGGAGTCTATAATCAAATGATGTGATGTGTAGTACAGCCAAGCCAAGAGTACTATAGATTTCTATCAGGTAGATGTTGATTGTTTACTTGTTCTGCTGAGTACCTATGGCAACATTCACACTTGTCTTTTTACATGCATGTTTTCTGCATCGGAAAACGAATTTAGACTGAGAACTCATGTATTCCACACTTAAATGTGTTATTTGCATGCAAAAAAAAACAACTGACAGCACAGCAGGGCAAAAAAAAAAAAAATTCTACAAATCCTAAACTTCAATATTAACAACAAAGTATCCCTCTATACTGAATCAAGCAAGCACAGCAGGGCAGCATAATTCCACACACTGCGCGTTTTCTCTATCAATTACGTGAGCTGCTGTCGGAAAACGTGCATGTCTTTCTACATACAAGCACACATGGTGTGCAGAAAAAATGCATGCAGAAACCCCACAGATTATCCTATAAACTGATGAAATGAATGCAGCAGCAGCAGCACGCTGCCGCATTCATTTCATCAGTTTATAGGATAATCTGTGCTACCATACACTTTCACTTTTTGGATGTCTTCACTAATGCAGTAACTACAGTTTGCCTCAAGGTGGCATTAGAGACGAAAGCAATGACAAAACATGTTCAAAAATATTGTTTGTTCCTTGTCTCACTTTTGTTTGTACATTTCATGGTGGGTATTTTAACCACTTGACCACCAGAGCAATTTTCACCTTTCAGTGCTCCTTCCATTCATTTGTCTATAACTTTATAATTACTTATCGCAATGAAATGAACTATATCTTTTTTTTCCGCTACCAATTAGGCTTTCTTTGGGGAGTACATTTTGCTAACAGCTACTTTACTGTAAATGCATTTTAACAGGAGGAATAAGAAAAAAACTGAAAAAATTCATTATTTCTCAGTTTTCGGCCATTATGGTTTTAAAATAATACATGCCTCCATAAGTAAAACCCATGTATTGTATTTGCCCATTTGTCCCAGTTATTACACCGTTTAAATTATGTCCCTATCACAATGTTTGGCGCCAATATTTTATTTGGAAATAAAGGTGGATTTTTTTCAGTTTTGCATCCATCCCTAATTACAAGCCCATAGTTTACAAAGTAACTAAGGTAACTATGTATGTATTTATTTTTTTTATTGTAATTTTTTTTTCTTTCTATTACAAAAAAAAGAGTTGGGGAGTGTGGGAGGTAATTAGTTAATTTATAATGTAAAACTAGGTATTTATATATGAAAAATGTTTTTGGATGTAGTTTTACTATTTGGCCACAAGATGGCCACAGTTCTTTTTTGTTCATGCGACCTGTAAGCGTCGGACGTACGCTTACAGGACGCTGGGAAACTTTTTTTTTTTTCACAATGATCGCGCTGCTTCTCATAGAAGCAGCCGATCATTGCTGGGGGCTGAGATCATCGAACGGGAACGGTTTCTCCCATTCATTGATCTCCGGGTGGCGGCGTGCGGGAGCGCGGACAGGGGCGGTACGTGTTTCTACGCCCCTGGTGGTAAAGGCTGTCCACCTACAGAAAAAGGAAAAGTCTGCTCAGAAAAGGCATTGACCCCACTTTTGCCCCACCCCATTTTTAAAGGGAGTCTGAACTCTGAAGCGAAATTTAAAACGAACACCGATATTTGCCTAAGGAAAAGGATGGCTCCGGGGGTCCTATAGAGCCTTCCCGTTCTCCTCACGGTCCCCGCGTTCCCCTGCAGACTCCCCCGTTACCAGTCTACGACCCGTTGGTCGCAGACTGCTCTCTTCCACTTTGGCTGGGCTTCGGAAGTCTTTGGAAGTACTCGGGCTTCCGAAGACAGGCAGCTCTGTACTGCGCATGTGCCTTCTCTCAAGCACTCGCACGTACAGTACAGAGCCACCACCGGTCTTCGGGAGGACTATGGCTCCCGAAATCTCCCGCAGTAGGAGATTTGACCGCAGAAGCTTGCGGGGGAACGAGGGGGACCTATGGGATCCAAAGCCTTCCCTCTCCTTAGGTAAGTATCTCTTTTTTTTGTTTTTAAAAATCGCTTCAGATTTTCTTTACCTTTTTTTTCTTACCTTCGTCTTCTGCTACTACTTCCACCGCCATCTGATATTGTCACTTTATTTCCTTCATTTCCTTTTATTTCTCTTTTGGTAATGAAAACTGAACAGCAATAAGCAGAAAAAGGCTCCATTTCCCTTTGTGATGTGAGCTGATTTCAGTCAGATTGTTGGACATCTGTTGCTGCCAGCTTATAGATTTTACACTTGCAGTGGAGAGCCCCTTTATATCCATTGGTCATTCCTGCATGTACATTAATGATTTCTAACCACAACAGGCTGTGTGACAGGGTGTGTCTATAGTGTGCGGTGCATGGGCGGCTTCTGACAGAGTGTGCGCTACTCACCAATCTTCCCTCCTACTGATGAGGCTGCTGGATGATTTTACAGATGGAACATTCTGAGGGGATGGTAAAGCAAATAGGGGCTTTTTCTGAAGGAATGAATAACCTCACAGTAAGTAGCAACTCTTTTCTATCTTTATCACTGATGTCTGCTATAGCTGTATCGAGGGAATCTTAATATTTGCAGCAAAGTGTTTTCGTAAAAAGAAGATGTCTGAATCTGGTGTGTTTTAGAAGCGATTTTTATTTCATTCACCCCAAGAAAAAGTGCTGCCAGTATCTGAACCCAACTTACTTACCTGGGGCGTCTTTCAGCACATAGAAGTCTATCTAGTAAGCAGGGCCGCCACCAGAAATTTTGGGGCCCCTCACACATCATCAGGCCTGGGCCCACCCACTGGTTGCTGTGCCCGCCCACTAACCACCCCACCCCCGTGTCCGTGCGCTGGGCGAAAAGTGTGCATGGCTCAGACACTAAAGAAAGCGTGACCATGGCATGTTGTGGGTGGAGCCAAATACTAGCAAAATAAAGGTAGTCCCTGGCTAACAACAAATAAGATAGGGACTTGTAGATCTGTTCTTATCCTTTATCCATTCTCTTTTGTCCCCCTCTTTCTTACTGTGCCTCTTTTGTCCCTCTCTGTCTCACCTCAGTTTGTGCCTCTTTTGTGTCCCTCTGTGTGACCTCATGTTCCCGTCTCATTTTTTCTCCCTGTGCCTCTTTTATCCATCTCTGTTCCCCCTGTGCCTCTTTTATCCCTGTGTTACCTCTTGTCCCCTTCTGTCTCAGCTCGTCCCCCTGCCCTAGCCAGGTATAGGTGCCCCCAGTATAGGTAGCCAGGTATAGGTTCCCCCAGTATAAGTAGCCAGCTATAGGTGGTACCCCAGTATAGGAAACCTGGTGTAGATACCCCCAGTATAGGTAGCCTGGTATAGCTGGTGCCCCGGTACAGGCCAGCAAGATACAGGTACCCCAGTATAGATATTCAACTATAGGTGGTGCCCTGGGTATAGGTCGCCTGGTATAGTTGCCCCCAGTGTAGGTAGCCTGGTATGGGTGGTGCACCAGTATACGTAGCAAGCTATAGGCGCTCCAGTATAAGTAGCTAATTATAGGTGGTGCCCCAGTATAGGTAGCTAGGTATAGGTGGTTCCAGCCCCAGTATAGGTAGCCAGGAATAGGTGGTGGCCCAGTATAGGTAGCCTGTAGCCAGATGTAGGTGGTGCCCCTGTATAGAAAGTCCGCTGTAGCAGGCTCACTCGTCTGCTCCCCACGTTCAAGTGCTGATGTCACTCTTCTCTCAGTGCTAGAACGCGGTGTACTGGTTAATGAGCCACAGGCCTGCAGCCAGTACATGTGGCCCTTCCAGCACTTTTGGGGGGCCCAGGCCCCCCAGAAGCCCTGGGCCCCTCACTGCAGTGTCAGTTATCCCCCCCACCCTGGTGCCCTGCTGGTGAGCACTGCAGTTCCATTGTCAAACCCAGCTGGGTCATGGGCGTCTTGTGATCACGCTCCCGTGGCTGGGAGCAATCTGCTTTGACTTGAGTCTTTGTGAACTGCGCAAGTGCAGAACACTTCCAGCCACTGGAGTGTGATCGCGAAAGGCACACGTGTGCAGAAGCCTGCAAGCCAGCTGGGGTAGGTGATCTTACAGAGGGGACCCTGGAGGATAGTGGTACTGCAATGTTGGACCAGATAGACTTCTAGGGGCTGGAGGAAGCCTCGAGGAAGTAAAGCTTTAATTTTTATTTTTTACAGCTCACAGATCCTTTAAAGTGAACCTAAAGCCACACAAAAAAATGAGATGAACTCACCTTGGTCTTCCCTCAGCCCCCTGCAGCCGATCGGTGCCCTCGCAGCTCCGCTCCGATGCCTCTGCACCCGCCGGCGAACACTTCCGGTTTGGCCGTCACCGGCCGACAGGCATGGGAACGCGAGTGATTGTTCGCATTCCCAGCCTGTATATCGCCCCCTATTCTGCTATTGCCAGGAGGCCGCAATAGCAGCATAGGGGGCGATATACAGGCTGGGAACGCGAACAATCACTCGCGTTCCCATGCCTGTCGGCCGGTGACGGCCAAACCGGAAGTGTTCGCCGGCGGGTGCAGAGGCATCGGACCGGAGCTGCGAGGGCACCGATCGGCTGCAGGGGGCTGAGGGAAGCCCCAGGTGAGTTCATCTCATTTTTTTGTGTGGCTTTAGGTTCACTTTAAGCTAGGGGAATTTTAACTGAGTGCTGCATTTCCTCACTGCTGGTCTCCTTGCCACAGATTTGCATATGTGCTGTCTCTTGCTCCTTCCTCCCTAATTGTCTTGTGCAAAAGTCTAGTTTCAGCTCATCTCTCCCAACTGTCATTTAGGTCTCTTTCATGCTGAAAAACTGATGTGGCTTAACTGATCAGTAGGTCCATAGCAGTGCATTTTAACCACTTGAGGACTACAGTGCTAAACCCCCCTAAAGACCAGGCCAGTTTTTGCTTAATAGGCCACTGCAGCTTTAAAGCCAAGCTGCAGGGCCGTACAACACAGCACACTAGTGACCCCACCCCACCAACAGAGCTCTCTGTTGGTGGGGTCTGATCGCCCCCCAGTGTTTTTTTTTTTTTTTAAATATATATCTCTATTTTTGTAATTTTTATAACCATTTATTTATTTACCCAAACCTCTCCCTCCCCCCAGCCAGCCAATCATGGCGATCGGCTGTCATAGGCTTCTGCCTATGAGAGCCGATCACTCTCTAGTGTGCCAGCGGGACAGCCGTGTGACACGCTGATTGCAGCGCTGTACTAACTGATCGCAGCACAGAGACTGAAGGCGGGGCGGAGCTCCGTCCCAAGCAGGAGATGCGCGTGCAGCCTGTGCACAATCTCCTGCAGTAGCCGGCCCCAGGACTTGACGCCAATTGGTGTTAGGCGGTCCTGGGGCTGCCGCGGCATCCATGACCATTGGCGTGGGGCGGTCGTTATGTAGTTAAAGAAACTTTGTTAAAAGTCATATAATGTGAACCAAGCCATAGGGAAATATGGACATTACCTTTACCTGGGCTGCACATCAGTTGTCCGTTCAGTTATAAATTACAGCAACTGAGCTAGGCTGGGTTCACCCATAAATCTGTACAGTTCCGTTCCAGTCCTATCAGTTTGCATCAGTTTTGTTTGGCTGGGTTCATATACAGTATAAAAGGTGTACGGTTCCATTCCAGTCCTGTCAGTTTTGTATCAGTTTTCTATCAGTTTTCTATGGGCCTCTTGAAAGATTGGTTCCCACTTGAGCGGGACCACGTGCGGGAGAGGGCATTGTAGTGTCGCTGTAACCCAGGGCTGATGCGATAATCCCGTGGAACGCATCCACCTACCCGGGATTATCGCAGACTGCACAGTGGTGCGGCCTGCTTACCACAATGGATCTGTTGCAGAGTGACAAGTGTGAGCTGCTCGTATTTATAAAATATGAGCCGTTCTCTATCAGTTTAGCAATGAGCGGAGAATGGACAGAAGATGTCCATTCTCAGCTCAAGTGGGAAAACAGCCTAAGGGCCCTTTTACACTTAATCAGTTGCTCTCCGTTATAACTGACTTTTCAAAGTAAGTCCCATGTTTTCCTATGGCACCTTTCACACTTAACGCGTTTAACTGAAATCTTTTTCCCAATGCACTGCTATGGAAAAAACGCGTACTAACGCAAACCAACTGATTAAGTGTAAAAGGGCCCTTAGGCTGTGTTCCAACTTGAAAGTAAAACAGACATTATTTTTGTCATTGCAAAACTGACAGTGAAAAGCTCCTATTCTATATATAGGAGCTGTTCACACTTGTCAGTGGTTGGTATGTGGGCCGCAATTCTGTGCAGTCCACGGTAATCTAAATGAATGTAGTAGGATACACTAAATGAATGTACTTTGTATGGATACTTAGGTAGTCCCTCATATTACAAAGAAGTAGTAAGATTGTGCAATCAGGATTGTATCATTAATGGGCACCTTAAAGGTCACATGGGGCGAGCTGAAAAAGAAAAGCTTTACTTACCTGGGGCTTATTCCAGCCCCTCGAAGTCTATCAGGTCCCACACTGAAGTTCCGCTCTTCTCCAGGCTACTGCTGCCACCTCCATAAAATAGCGAGACGGATGTGTCCTGGTCTTCTGCCTGGGCGTGGACATGGAATACATCTCTCCTGATCGTGCTCCCATTTCTGGGAGTGCTCTGCACTTGTGCACTTCAAGTCTCTGGGAATTGGACAAGTGCAGAACGTTACTGGACACATGCGTACGATCATGAGAGGCACATCCGTGCAGAAGACCACTACCTAGCCGTGATCTTATGGAGAGGACAGTGGTGGCCTGGAGAACAGCGGAACTTCAGCATGGAACTTGATAGACTTCTAGGGGCTGGAAGAAGTGGAAAACTTTTCTTTCTTAGATCTCTTGTAGGATACATGAGGTGACCTGTCATTACAGAAATATATGATCTTGAAATAGTCACCAGCATCATTTTGAGTAATAATTATTCAGCATCTCTATCACACACGCGCACGCGCGCACAGACACAATTACTGTCGCCATTGAAGGAAGAGACAGCCACCATTACTGCAACTATAGCTGCATATCGTAGTAGAAATACCTTTTTTTATCCTCACTGCAGCAGTGGAAAAAGGTATGCTACACATTTTGTTGATATGGGGGAAGGCCGACAGTGAAGCGCATGGTGTATTAGTGCAGGTGGGGTGGCCTGGATCTCTATCTAGCCAATTTATCTGTAGGGTCTGGGGCCGGTACACACAAAAGGATTGTGAACTGGGCTTTTAAGTAACCAAACCAATAACTCTGCCATGTTGTGTTGTTTGAGACCTTTTCTAATACTTCAGCTTTGCTCAGTACCCTTGGGAAGCACTGTGGCATCGCTGCGGTACTCTGAGAGTGTTGATGACATAACCAATCTACCGGTTTCTGTTGCAGAACATGCTCAGCCAGGATGAGCTCCTGAACAACTATCGATTTCTGGAAAATTACGATTCTTGGCGATAGCCCCATGCACTGCCATTACGCATGGTTGTGGGCAAGAATTCAAAGAAGCCAAAGACTGCATTGGATGGACTGTGCTCAGTGGTTCTCACCAGTGATGTAATGGCTTGAAGGACAGAGACAGCCACCATTACTGGGCCTGGAAGAGAACCAGTGGAAACATCACAGCGAATCAGATTCTTGAGGTTTGTTCACATCTCCACACTGGGCTGTGGTCACGTTGGCACTAGATGATGTAGGCACAGCTCTGCACCTCCTAGGCTGCTGCGTGGGGACTTCAGGAGTAGGCAAGTATGTTAGGGGCTTTACTTAAGGATTTTATTGAAGGGCCTTTTTGTAACTAAGTGTTAAAGCTGCAAAAATTTACTTTTGCATCTTTGATACAAATTGTCACCTATTTTATATGTATTCCTCTGTTTTTAACATATAGAAAACATTGTGCTTGTACCACGTCAGACTTGTTTCGTTATGACAGCATTGCCATCTCTTTGAAGGGAAGTCTATTAACCCTCCCTAGTTGTATTGATGGATATAGAAGTCACTACAAAACCTGCTGTGAACAGTATTGACATGGATACATGTCAATACTCTCCTGCACTGTATACTAGACCCTTGCTTGACACATTTTGGCAAGTTACAGGAAAAAAAAGGTTATAAAAATTAATTGAATCACTTTTTGCACAGAAATCCTGTGGAAATTGAACGCCAGGGAGGTTAAAGGCTGTGTGAGGCTGAGCACAGAAGGCTAACCATCAGCCAACCACAACCATTATTTCCCTATTCTCTCACTGGCAATCCCACTAAGCCTTCTCTACATGGTTCAATTTTCTGTCAGATCGACCAGTGATCTGATCAGAAATTGCATCGTGTGTAGATGTCCAAATTGTTTTGGATCAATTTTGCGATAGATTTTGGGTACTTATCAATGCAAAATCTATCGCAATCCGATTGGACCGGTTGGTCTGACGGAAAATTTCACATGGTAGATGAGGCTTTAGGTCTCTTTAGCACATGAGGCTTAAGGCAGTAATTCACCGACTGTGAGCCCAGCACTTGCTAGTGCTCAGTATGGGCAGTGAAGATGCCTGAAGCCTCTAAACTGTACACCTTATTTCAGTAATTGGTTGTTATCAGTTTCCACGAGTTTTTGAGCTCACCATTTACGCAAGGTTCCAAAAAAGAAGCAAACACATTGATCAAAATTAAAAAAAAAAAATCTACGAAGAGGGAAGCCAATGGATCCCTCAGAGATTTCCCATATGCTCCTGGAGACCACTTCCAGGGACTTTCTGGTTGATCTGGTCGTCTTGTGTATGAGTGGCATTGAATTACTATATACAAGGATGGCCATCCTAGCACAGTACGGCCACACTCATACACGGTGGAGTGTGGCCATGAGAACATATCCCACAAGAGCTTTTTGGATATGTTGTGGTGGTTTGCGTGTGGCAATGGTGGTCTCCACAAGGACGGGTGAAGCTCTGAAGGATCTCTTCTCTCTTTTTATGGAAGTAGCTAACTTTCCTATTTTAATCTGTCTCAGCTACACTTTGCATTTACTGCATGTTTGTCACTTGGCTTTGTGGCACAGTTATAGAACATGCAGCCTGTTCCAGGCCAGTACTAAAGCCAGAGGATGAGCACTGGCCAAAGGCAGCCTCTGATACAAAAAAAAGCATGTGTGTAGAGGCTTCCACTGTGACCTTGTGACTTCCCTGGAACAAGCATGCAGATCAAAGAAATCAGTGATGAGATGTGACACCACCAGTTTCTGTATTCTAGAATGTTGTATATTTCCCTCTGTTCTTATTCCCTATATGACTTTTATTCCTTGTGGACGATGTACATAATTTAAACTGTTCATATTTGTATTTTTATGCTATAGTGTGGTTTATAACTTTTTTTTCTGAGGTGTTGTAAAACTTATCTGCAGTTATAAGGCAATGCACTTGGGATTCTCAGAACCACATAAATAACATACATCGGATAAAAAAACCTGCAGCCATCCTGAGGTTTACCCCTTCCCTCATGCTGTCTGGTTACTATGGAGATGCGCACTTGGTGCTTTTAGTATTCTCAGGCTGATAGATGCTGAATATACAGGAGGGGTCCCTATAGGAGACTGTATGGGGTACACTCACTGAGCACCTTATTAGGAGCACTGTACTAATACTGGCCAAGCCATGATTGTATTTCTGCAGGTGTGTCAGCTGCCTTCCTTCTATTCTCTCACCACCAGACTGCTTACTGGAGGTGTGATCACAATTCCAAACAGACAGGTTTTTTTTTTTTGTTTTGCAGTTGTTGCAACTGCTGCATTTGCAACAGAGCCGGATCACCCACAAGGCAAACTGCCTAGGGCCTGGAGAGTCTAAGGGCCTGGTGGATAATAGCCCCCACCAAATCTAGCTAAAAAAAAAAACCAAATAAGCTGGGTAATTATCAGCGGTGGGCAGAAACTGCTATCTTGCCTAGGGCCAGTGGCGTAACAATAGGGGGTGCAGAGGTAGCGACCACATCAGGGCACTTGGGCCGGAGGAGCCCTGTGGGGCCCACCCTAAACCACAAAATTAGTTCTCTATTGATCCTATGCTGGTAATAATCACTTCTATAGGTGATTTTATTAGTAGTAATCATTAACAAACTGTTCCCCATCCCCTCGGTACTCTTCTGACACTGTAGTTGCCATTGGCAGGTTTTGGTGCGCCGTATCAATTGTTATGTATAGAGTTCTTGGGGGGGCCCCAATGTAAACCTTGCTCTGGGACCCACAGCTCCTTAGCTATGCCACTGCCTAGGGCCCTATTTCATCTTAATCCTTTTCTTGTTTTCAATCAATACATTGCACAGTGCTGGTCCATATGGAAAGCTAATGATTGATAACTTGATTGCTTAAGGCCCATACACAAGCAATGTTGTCTGACAAGGAATCGCACCAGATCCCTCTGTAAAATTGCAGGGCCAAGGCTGATAGACATGTCATTAGCCTGCAGGGGTGGGACGGGAGTGACATCACGCGGGAGCCCAGTAAGTAGAGAGAAAAATGTTCTTGCCTGTAGCTCGGCCAAATCGATCTGCTGGGTGAGCAGACGAGGGGTCAATGGGCCACCATACACACACTGGATTCTTGGCAGAGGCGGTGGTTTCATCTGGTGTGTGTATGCCGCTTTAATTATTGGTCCTGTGCAAAGGTTGGTCCTGCCTCCACTAATTCCAATTACTGTAGAGCAAAATACTCAAATTCTGAATGAAAGGCTATCACCAGGTTCTTGAGTTGTTATGGTAAGCCTGTGCCCACTACAGCCGTAGCTTTCTACTCTGATCACCCCATTCTGGTATTCGTTGGCATTATTTCATGCATTGCTACCAAATGATTGGCTGGTTAGATAACTGCTTGAGTAAAGCTAGGTATACACAATAGATGGCACTCAGCCGAGGTGGCCACCCAGAACCATCTCAAACAATAATCTAGCATGCATACTAGGGTTCCCTGACGCATGGTAGCAACCAATAGCCAAGCAAATTGTTCTCCTCCTTGCCCTGCCTCACCACTACGCTCTCAGACCCCCTCCATAGCAACAGAACCTGTCGCTAGGTTTGGAGCACTCGTCTCCAAACAGTCACCAGAGGAATCAAATCCAGATCCCAGCAGGTAACAGTAATGTTCACATATTTTAAGCAGGCATTACCAACCAATAAAGTGCTCAGTGAGTATATAAACCACATCATCAGGTGATGGCCATAATATTTCTAATATGTGTACATTTTAATGACGTGGTTCTGATGAGCCCAGCTGAATTGTCTGGAGTTATCCTTTACCAAGCTTTATAAGAAAGGTGAGTCTGTGGAAACCTTTTGTAAATTTAAAGTGACTCTTAAGTAAAACCTCTGACTTTTCTTGTTTGTTTTTTCTAATTTCAATACATATTTAAAGTTTTCTTAAATGATTGACCCATCTCCAGGCACAGGTGTGTTCCTAACTACGTCCAGCATTCAGTGGCCGGCGTCTTATGTATGTATGTAAGTATAAGCAGCTTAATGTCAAACCACTTTTACATTACCCAGCCAGGAGCCCCCTCAACTCCTACTACTGCAGCAATTGGAACTGCAACATTTGGTTTGATCTACTGTACGGCTCTGTAACAGAAACTAGATGCTTAAAGGGTAACTGAAGTGAGAGAGATATGGAGACTGCCATATTTATTTCCTTTCAAACAATACCAGTTGCCTGGCAGTCCTGCTAATCCTCTGCCTCTATTACTTTTAGCCAGATCTGAAAGCTTACCTTTATGCTTGTTTCTGACACTACTGCATCCTAATAGACCAGCAGGACTGCCAGGCAACTGGTATTGTATAAAAGGAAATAAATATGGCAGCCTCCACATATTTCTCACTTCAGTTATCCTTTAATTGCAAAGCTAAAGCAAACCTGGAGAAAACAGTCTTTAGATTTGATACTTACCCAAATAGAGAGAAGGCTCTGGATCGTATAGACTATAGAGCCTTCTGTCCCGTGCCATCCTCTAGTGTAGCTATTCACCCCGCTCTTTCTTCGTAAGTACGGTACTTAGAACTATTCAGAGACATTAGTGATTCTGAAGATTACCTGATGATGAGCACATCCATACGGCGCATGCATGAATCTGGACCCGTGCATAAGCAGTACGTGGGCGCTTGCCTTCAGAACCACTTGAGGAGACAAGTAGTTCTAAAGAATACCCAAGTACTTACAAAGAGCTGTTCGGTGGAAAAGCTACACCCAGGGGTAGAGCTGGCACTAAGAGTCAGGCAGAGGAATGGGAAGGCTCTATGCTATCTAGAGACTTCCTTCTTCTTAGGTAAGTTTCAAACCTGTCATTTCCTCACCTCAGGTTTGCTTTAACTTTTTTTTTTATTAAATGCTTTGAAAATGTCATCTACTCACAGTGAGAAGAACCACCCTTAAGGTGCCCATACATCTAGCTATATATGGGTAGATCGACCAAGAGAGACAGATCTCTGTCTGATCAGAGAGATCGGTTTCCATCCCATACACCGTAATCCAATCCTCTATCGATTTCTTGGTGAAATTGATAGTGAATCGGCCTTGTGCCGCAGCCTTTACTGGCCTGGCGCTGCCCCCTACTGTAAAATGTTCTCACCTGGTGCAGTATACTTTACCTGTCCCATGTCCACCAAATGCTCTGGGCTCCATCTGCAATCCACATACTCGTGGTTGCCAGCGTATACATGGGCGTGTGTGTGATGACACATACATGCCAACATTACTCGAGCAAACACGTGAGATGCTTGTATGGATGGAGGAGCCCAGAGCCAGTGGCGGACAAGTAAAGTATATTGCACTGGGGAGAAGAGGAGGATGACAGTGTCAAGGGCTTTATCACTTGTCCCGATAACACATGTTGTATTGGGATATCGTCCTGCACCCGATCAACCACGCCAACTCAACATCTTGCAGCATGTCCGATCGGTATATGCGAACAATTTTGGACCGAAATTGTCACATCGTTAATCTGCATGCTCTTGGCGGGACCAATGTTCATCCAATTCAATAATTATATAATCTTTAAAGGGGGCTTAGATGCTTTCCTTGAGTTGAATGACATCCATGGCTACAATTACTAGGTAAGGCAGAATGATGTTGATCCAGGGATTTTATCTGATTGCCATCTGGAGTCGGGAAGGAATTTTTACCTTTTGGGGCTAATTGGACCATGCCTTGTAAGGGTTTTTTCGCCTTCCTCTGGATCAACAGGGATTTGTGAGGGAGCAAGCTGGAGTTGTACTTTATACTGGTTGAACTCGATTGACGTATGTCTTTTTTCAACCAAAATAACTATGTAACTATGAATGGTCGATCGGCCGCTAAGTTGATAGATATATGGCCATCTTTAATTTCCAAATCGCCAACTAATCTGCGATCTTCTACAGTGTAAAGCCAAAGAAATCTGGCCTCTCATTGTTTACATCACACGAGCTCCAGCAAAAAAAATAATGCCATCTTCAGCAACCAATGAAAGGCTGGGTTCCTGTCTGGCCTCCCAGTGTAAAAGGGAGGAGCTATCTTGTAGAGCTTTAACGTCTGGTTCGTTTTAAAGGACCACATTTTAAGACAAAGCTGGGTCATGTTTTGCATTTTCCACAACATACAAAATCTTTAAAATAGGGATATACACAAAAATTGAGAGGTGATTTAAGTTCAGCCTGTTTGACCGTAACTGCATTAGTAGAAAAAATGGCTTCATCCCTGCCAAAAAAAGTTTAACATTTTACAGCAAACTGAATCTTTCGCAGATGAGACATCACAGAAAGTTCCATTTCTCTCCAGCTTCTGCTGCCAGCACAAATTAGGAATGTTGCCAAATTAGGATTCATTGGGGGAATCCAGCTGTGAATGGTGCTTTTGGTTTGATAATGAAGTAATGGTTGGAGACACAAGCCACTGTAGATTAATGTCACCAATGGAGTCTCCTAAGCATACAAGAAGCAGGTAGGTCCATGTTAGGTGGAGCCAGTCTTTAATGTGTACAGCTGTCCATGCAGATACTCTTCTATATCCTCAGTAGCTATTACCTGGGTGTTGTGGCATTTAAAGTGTACCTTAAGATGAATAGGAAAAAAAAATCATACATACCTGGGACTTCCTTCAGCCCCCTCCTTTTCTGTTTGCTGCCTCACCACCATCCTTGATCTTCTGTAAGGGGTCCCGGTATCTTCGGCCAGTCGGTGCATGCGCGGTGTGGCTGTGCATGCTCCCCATCTTGCTTCTGCAGCCAGGAGAATTCTGCGCCTGTGTAGTAGTACTGCGCAGGCAGCTCCCATTGACAGGAGTGCGACGGGGCAGGCACGTGTGGCCGGGCCACACATGCGCAGTGAGCCCCGACTGGCCAGGATACCTTAAAGGGACACTTAAGTCAAACAAAAAAAAATTAGTTTTACTTACCTAGGGCTTCCAATAGCCCCCTGAAGCTCTCCGCTGCCCTCGCCGTCTCCCTCCGATCCTCCTGGCCCCGCCGGCAGCCACTTCCTGTTTCAGTGACAGGAGCTGACAGGCTAGGGATGCAAGTGATTCTTCGCGTTCCCAGACACATTAGCACCCTCTATGCTGCTATATGATATATGCTATGGCAGCATAGATAGCGCTATTGTGGCCAGGAACGCGAAGAATCACTCGCGACCCCAGCCTGTCAGCTCCTGTCACCGAAACAGGAAGTGGCTGCCGGCGGGGCCAGGAGGATCGGAGGGAGACGGCGAGGGCACTGGACAGCTGCAGGGGGCTATTGGAAGCCCCAGGTGAGTAAAACTCTTTTTTTTTTTACTTAAGTGTCCCTTTAAGGGAGGATACAGAAGGCGGAGGATGGCGCAGAGGGAGCGATCAGGCTGGAGGAAGCCCCAGGTATGTATGAATTTTCGTTTATTTATCTCAGGTTCTCTTTATGCATTTGTTGCTCTTTAATAGGCAAACCTCCTGTTCTCGGGATATCCAAGCTTTGTCAGGTTGTCTTGACAAGCAAACTGGATCATGGGAGGGGGTCCGCACATCAGCACAAGTGGGTTGTCAGAAGGTGCCGGCAAATGCTGTTTAATCATATCTGTGGTGATAAAGCCTGATCCGTATTTCCACCCTGAAAAAAAAGTGTGTTATATGATCAAATTAGTTATTATAAGCTAGAAAACCAGATTTGCTGGCTAGACAACAAACACATAATCCAGACAAAAGTATAACTACTAAAAAACTGGTTTGGCCATTTTATCCATAAACATTACGTACAGGTAAATAAAAAGTAGGAAGCCAAACTTGAAGAAGGTCATTTGGGCTCCAGCTGCACTACATTAAAATGGACCTGCATAGACCACAATGTAAATTGCGACTATACCGGCATGCGGGAGGGGGGTATAGGGCAGGGTAAAATGCCAGGGCAGTATAGGAACCCCACAAGTGACCCCATTTTAGAAAGAAGACACCCCAAGGTATTCTGTTAGGTGTATGACGAGTTCATAGAAGATTTTATTTTTTGTCACAAGTTAGCGGAAATTGTGAAAAAAAAAAACCAATACAAATCAATTTCTGTTAACTTGTGACAAAAAATAAAATCTTCTATGAACTCACCATACTCCTAACAGAATACCTTGGGGTGTCTTATTTCTAAAATGGGGTCACATGTAATAGGGCAGAGGTAGTGACCGCAGCGGCGCCCAAAGAGCCCTCCCTCAACTACAGTATTAGCTCTCTATTGGTCCTGTGTCCATAATAATGACTTCTATAGATACTTTGAATAGTGATAATCATTAACAAAGTGCTCCCCATTCCCTTCTGACACTGCAATTGCCATTGGTTTTGGTGCGCCGTATCAATTGTTATGTATAGAGTGCTTGTGGAGCCCCCATGTAAAACTTGCATCGGGGCCCACAGCTCCTTAGCTACGCCACTGGCTGCATAACAAGCATTATTACTCTCAAAAATGTGTTCTCTAGTAATTATAAAGTCTTACCTTTAGGCGGCCGGTCCAGAGTGAACCACAGCTTAAACTGATCAGGATGGCTCTTGGCTACAGCCTCCAGTTCTGATCGCAGCAGGATGTCCTCTTCAGTCTGTAGATAGACACCAGTGATAAAGGTCAGTTCATTGGGTAAGACTGGAATAACAGCAGTTTACATTTAAGGGGCCCACACATCAGACGATGTATGGGTAGATCAACCAAGAGACAGATCTCTCTCTGATCGTAGAGAGATCTGTTGCCTGCCCATACACCGTTTCCCGATCCATTTCGTGCTGAAATCGATCTGGAATCAGCCTTGTGAAGCCTCATCAAACAAGATTTGGCATGCACTTGGCTGCACAGATTTGCATCCGATTCAATAATACTGGTAATTATTGAGTCGGTGGTCGATCAGCCGACAAGTCGCTAGATGTTTGGGCACCATACATCTTTACAATAAAATTGCAGTGCGTTAGCAATGTGATTATATTGTCCGATGCAGCACCCCAGTGTTAACGTAGCCTGAGGGATCGCCCAAATAATAGCATCCACTGTGAAGTTGCTGGCTGCAAATCCTGGTTAGGGACAGTCAATGACATGCAATTAATTCCGAGTTGATGCAGGAAAATCCTGCCAAGGTTGAATAAATAAAATTCATAAATTTGCATATTCCTGCATCAATTATTTGCATCTCATTAACCGTCTCTAACCAGGATTTGCAACCAGCAACTTTACAACGGATGCTCTTATTGGTGTGACCCATCAGGCAACATTAACACTGGGGCATTGGACAATATAAACGCATTGCTTACGTGCTGCATTTACATTCACATCGATGTATCGGCAGCGAAGTGCAAAGGAATCCGTAGGCATAACCTGGTGCATGCAGTGCAGTTCCGCATAATGAGTGTGATAACCGTTACAGCAAAGCATATTTTCTGTGTACTGTTTGCTTCACCGCACATGTAATATGTGATACACCTTCATCCCTCCGTTGCGATCCTGATTTTCAAAGCCCTACTGTGAAAGTAGCCATAAAGTATACCTGAAGCGTTTCTGAAATAAAATAAAAAAAGATACTTGCCTAAGGAGGGGGAAGGCTCTGGGTCTTATAGAGCCTTCTCGTTTCTCTACTGGCGTACGAGAGGATTTGGCACCGGGAGACGTGGCCGCAGGATACAGCCGGTATATGGCTGATCCTGCTGTTGCACAAGTCCCGGCCATGTTAATTACTATTCCCCCTCCAGGCCGCCATGGATGGTGGGGAATAAAATACAGTGGTGTGAAAAACTATTTGCCCCCTTCCTGATTTCTTATTTTTTTGCATGTTTGTCACACTTAAATGTTTCTGCTCATCAAAAACTGTTAACTATTAGTCAAAGATAGCATAATTGAACACAAAATGCAGTTTTAAATGATGGTTTTTATTATTTAGTGAGAAAAAAAAAACTCCAAATCTACATGGCCCAGTGTGAAAAAGAAATTGCCCCCCTTGTTTAAAAATAACTTAACTGTGGTTTATCACACCTGAGTTCAATTTCTGTAGTCACCCCCAGGCTTGATTACTGCCACACCTGTTTCAATCAAGAAATCACTTAAATAGGAGCTATCTGACACAGAGAAGTAGACCAAAAGCACCTCAAAAGATAGACATCATGCCAAGAGCCAAAGAAATTCCGGAACAAATGAGAACAAAAGTACTGTAATTGAGATCTATCAGTCTGGTAAAGGTTATAAAGCCATGTCTAAAGCTTTGGGACTCCAGCGAACGACAGTGAGAGCCATTATCCACAAATGGCAAAAACATGGAACAGTGATGAACCTTCCCAGGAGTGGCCGGCCGACCGACCAAAATTACCCTAAGAGCGCAGAGAAAACTCATCCAAGAGGCCACAAAAGACCCCAGGACAACATCTAAAGAACTGCAGGCCTCACTTGCCTCAATTAAGGTCAGTGTTCATGACTCCACCATAAGAAAGAGACTGGGCAAAAACGGCCTGCATGACAGATATCCAAGGTGCAAACCACTTTTAAGCAAAAAGAACATTAAAGAGAACCAGAGATGAAGCAACCTCATGTATTTTACCTTATAAATCAGTGGGAACATGACAGTAAACACCTAATCTGCTCTTTGTTACATTGTTCTCTGTTTAATTTGCCTGTTATCACCTCTAAGATAAGAATCCCGACTAAGCAGTCGGTCTGGCTTTGCTACAGAATAATTATAGCTGAGACTGTGTTCTTTGCTGTCTTCAAGTCCAAGCCTGCCCCCTGCTGGCTTTGCTCAGGAATCATTATAGCTGAGTCATTATAGCAAAGCCAGAATCAATGCTCAGTCCGGGATTCTTATCTCAGCTAGATAACAGACACTTTTAGCAGTGAGGATGGAACAGAGAGCATGGTAAATGTTTTCTCTAATGTTCCCACTGATTTCTATGGTAAAATACACAAGGGTGCTTCGTCTCTGGTTCACTTTAAGGCTCGTCTCAATTTTGCTAAAAAACATCTCAATGATTGCCAAGACTTTTGGGAAAATACCTTGTGGACCGACGAGGAAAAAGTTGAACTTTTTGGAGGGTGCGTGTCCCGTTAAATCTGGCGTAGAAGTAACACAGGATTTCAGCAAAAGAACATCATACCAACAGTAAAATATGGTGGTGGTGGTAGTGTGATGGTCTGGGGTTGTTTTGCTGCTTCAGGACCTGGAAGGCTTGCTGTGATAGATGGAACCATGAATTCTACTGTCTACTAAAAAATCCTGAAGGAGAATGTCCGGCCATCTGTTTGTCAACTCAAGCTGAAGCGATCTTGGGTGCTGCAGCAGGACAATGACCCAAAGAACACCAGCAAATCCACCTCTGAATGGCTGAAGAAAGACAAAATGAATACTTTGGAGTCGCCTAGTCAAAGTCCTGACCTGAATCCTATTGAGATGTTGTGGCATGACCTTAAAAAGGCGGTTCATGCTAGAAAACCCTCAAAGCTGAATTACAACAATTCTGCAAAGATGAGTGGGCCAAAATTCCTCCAGAGCGCTGTAAAAGACTCGTTGCAATTTATCGCAAACACTTGATTGCAGTTATTGCTGGTAAGGGTGGCCCAACCAGTTATTAGGTTCAGGGGGCAATTTCTTTTTCACACAGGGCCATGTAGGTTTTGAGTTTTTTTTCTCACTAAATAATAAAAACCATCATTTAAAACTGCATTTTGTGTTCAATTATGTTATCTTTGACTAATGGTTAATGGTTTTTGATGAGCAGAAACATTTAAGTGTGACAAACATGCAAAAGAATAAGAAATGAGGAAGGGGGAAAATAGTTTTTCACACCACTGTAGTTTAGCTTCCAGCAATTGCTGTAAGCCGAATTATTGTGTTTTAAAAGTAACTTCAGCGCCGTCTTCTGACGGCGCTGAAGTTACTCCCTGTGCGCTGCTATAGCCATAATTCCTATTACGGCCTAATGTGGCGCCGGCTGCACCCAAGGCTCCTGCGTTGGATTCACTGTATTTGCTCTACTGGCCATAGCAGCAGTGCTATGATGTGCATTTGGAGCTGTGGCGGCTGCCAGACCCCGAATTACATTTCCCTCCCAGTTGCGACAACTTGGAGGGGGGAATAGTATTTAACGCCGCCTCGAAGCTTAGCGGCAGCAGGGATAGCCATCATTTAGCTCGCCCTGCACCAAACTGCGCGGCGCCCAGTCAATATATACTTCCTCTACTGGTCCCATCGTTCCAGCACAGTTACCCCCATTAGCAGTCTCTAAACTATGGGTTGGAGACTGCTCACTTCCACCACCAGAGCCGCTTCGGAAGTCTTCAGGAGCCCGAATGCTCCCAAAGACTGTTCCTTAATGCGCATGCGGGAACATGCTCTTTTGCACATTCGCACATGGGCAGTACAGAGTCATCTGTCTTCAAGAGCACTTGGGCTTCTCAGAAAACTTCTGAAGCCTCCCGCAGCGGGGAATTTGAACCGGGTAGACATCTCTGGAATGAGGGGACCATGAGAGGAACGGGAAGGCTCAACAGGACCTAGAGCCTCCCCTCTCATTAAGTATCTTTTTTTTTTACATGAAACGCTTCACGTTTGTTTTAAATTACCCCTTGGTCTTTGGTGGAATTGGAGCTATTTTGTAGAATGGACATCACAGTTTCAGTAGAATTTAAGTCAAAACTCATTAGTTTTGGATAGAGAGGAAGGGGACACAGGTAATAAGGACAGAGAAAAGGGGATTTCAGAAGAGCTGGGCTAATCTAAAACATAGCTTTTATTACAACCATTTATAATAAAAAAAAAAAAAGAAAAACACAGGGATATAATCATTATTTCTCAGTTTTCAGCCATTATAGCTTTAAAATAATACATGCTACCATAATTAAAACCCACGTATTTTATTTGCCCATTTGTCTCGGTTATTACACCATTTCACGTTTGTCCCTATCACAATGTATGGCGCCAATATTTCATTTGGGAATAAAGGTGCATCTTTTCGGTTTTGCGTCCATCACTACTTACAAGCTTATGATTTAAAACATAATGGTAATAAATCCTCTTGACATGCATTTTAAAAAAAAAAGTTCAGACCCTTAGTTAACTATTTATGGGTTTTGTTTTATTTATTTTTTTATTGTAATTTTTTTTTTTTTTAAATTAAAAATTTTATTTGGGTATTTTTTTGGAGAGTGTGGGAGGTAAACTGTTCATTTTAAATGTAATTGTGTATCTGTTTATTACAAAAAAGTATGTAGATGTAGTTTTACTATTTGGCCACAAGATGGCCTCAGTCTTTTTCTTATGCGTCCTGTAAGCGTACGCTTACAGGAAGTGCAGAGGGGACGTACAACTTAGAATGATCGCGGCTTCTCATAGAAGCCATCAGTTTTTCTAACGGGGACTGCGTTCCCATTCAGGTACGCAGGTAAACTAAATTAATATACTTTGAATGGACATTTTAGGTTAGTCCCTCATATTACATAGAAATATGGGGCTGATTCACACTGAAAATCGCTACGATCCTTCACAGTCACTCCAAAAGTACTGCATGCAGTGCTTTTGCGATTGCAAATGCAGCTTGATCAATGTAAATTGCCTTATGTGCGGTCAAATCGACCAATTTACTTGATCGGGAAGAATGGAAAATATTGGTCAATCCTACAGAAATCAGCTACTGTTTACATGATTTCAGCAAATCGATTTTTGGTTTCAGAGCATGAAGGCGCAACATCGTTCAGACCTGTTAGTAAAGGAGAATCTCATAGGATCTCGCTTGTAGGGTGTGGGCCACTAATCGATCGACTTTTGGTCAAACACACTGTAGTTGATTGCCCATTGAAGTCAATTGCTTAAAGGGAAGGTTCAGGGAGGGGGGTGAAAAAAATAAAACTGCATATCCACTTACCTGGGGCTTCCTCCAGCCCGTGGCAGGCAGGAGGTGCCCTCGCCACCGCTCCGCAGGCTCCCAGTGGCCAACCCGACCTGGCCAGACCGGCTGCCAGGTCGGGCTTCTTGTGCGCTCCAACGACGGGCTCTTATGCGTCCAACGCGGGCGCGCTGACGTCATCGGACGTCCTCCGGGCTGTACTGCGCAGGCACAGTAGTTCTGCGCCTGCGCAGTACAGCCCGGAGGACGTCCGATGACGTCTGTGCGCCCGCGTGGGACGCAGAAGAGCCCGTCGTTGGAGCGCACAAGAAGCCCGACCTGGCAGCTGGTCTGGCCAGGTCGGGTTGGCCACCGGAGACCACCGGGAGCGGCGGCGAGGGCACCTCCTGCCTGCCACGGGCTGGAGGAAGTCCCAGGTAAGTGAATATGCATTTTTATTTTTTTCACCCCCTCCCTGAACCTTCCCTTTAATGTAAAAGCAAGTAATGTATGGGCACCTTAAGGCTTCTCCCACTTGGTGATAACAATAGATAGGTCTCACATGGGGGAGGAGGGGCTACTAGATCAATTAATAATAATAATAGCTTCTAGTTAAAAGAATCAACCACTAGGAGTTTTCATTTGCCTATCCCAACCTCCTGATTTGGTGGTCTAATTGGAATATTTGGAGATTTATTGGCTCATCACTATTAGTAATGTATGGGTGGTGTTACCTGATTACCAAAGATGAGGTAGCATTTTGTGTCATCTCTGGGGTCCTGTGTAATGTGTCGGATCAGCTGCAGCATCGGAGTAATGCCTGGTGGAAGAAGCATACAACAGTTACAGTGGAACGCCAGGAATCTTTGTGCTCTGCTGTGGATAATGAGGTTAGTACAGAGCTGCAAAACTACACTGGGATCACCGGGTGACAGCAACGCAGGGAAGTGTGATAATAATACAGGTAAATGTAGTAAATATATTTGTAAATATAATTGGGTAAGATGTCAAGTAAAGCTAGAGGGCCTCTGTTCCTCTGACCTGGTGCATTTGAGAGCGAAAGAAGTGAGGGTCAGACAATATAATACAACATTTGTGTACAACCGCTTGTGGGCAACAATTTCAAAATCAAATGAAAATCATTACATGTAATAACAGGCTGCTCACAATGAAAGCTCCCTATCTGGAGTCCCACTTTAAGCACTGTGGTGGCCTAGTGTGCTACAGCACCACAACTAGAGAAGCTGTTGACAGGTCTTTTTGTTTTTCCTGTATTGAAGTTAAATATTCCACTTTGATAGGATTGTATTTTGAAAGGACAATTGTAGCGAGAGGTATCTGGAGGCTGCCATATTTATTTCCTTTTAACCACTTGAGGACCGTGGGCTTTACCCCCCTTAAGGACCAGGCACTTTTTTTCCATTCAGACCACTGCAGCTTTCACGGTTTATTGCTCGCTCATACAACCTACCACCTAAATGAATTTTGGCTCCTTTTCTTGTCACTAATAAAGCTTTCTTTTGGTGCTATTTGATTGCTGCTGCGATTTTTACTTTTTATTATATTCATAAAAAAAAAGACATGAATTTTGTCAAAAAAAAATGATTTTTTTTTAACTTTCTGTGCTGGCATTTTTCAAATAAAGTAAAATTTCTGTATACATGCAGCACGAAAAATGTGGACAAACACGTTTTTGATTAAAAAAAAAAACCCATTCAGCCTATATTTATTGGTTTGGGTAAAAGTTATAGCGTTTACAAACTATGGTGCAAAAGGTGAATTTTCCCATTTTCAAGCATCTCTGACATTTCTGACCTCCTGACATGTTTCATGAGGGGCTAAAATTCCAGGATAGTATAAATACCCCCCAAATTACCCCATTTTGGAAAGAAGACATCCCAAAGTATTCACTGAGAGGCATAGTGAGTTCATAGAAGATATTATTTTTTGTCACAAGTAAGCGGAAAATGACACTTTGTAACAAAAAAAAAAAAGTTTCCACTTCTTCTAACTTGCGACAAAAAAAAATGAAATCTGCCACGGACTCACCATGCCCCTCTCTGAATACCTTGAAGTGTCTACTTTCCAAAATGGGATCATTTGTGGGGTGTGTTTACTGTCCTGACATTTTGGGGGGTGCTAAATTGTAAGCACCCCTGTAAAGCCTAAAGGTGCTCATTGGACTTTGGGCCCCTTAGCGCAGTTAGGCTGCAAAAAAGTGCCACACATGTGGTATTGCCGTACTCAGGAGAAGTAGTATAATGTGTTTTGGGGTGTATTTTTACACATACCCATGCTGGGTGGGAGAAATATCTCTGTAAATGACAATTGTCATTGATTTTTTTTTTTACACACAATTGTCCATTTACAGAGAGATTTCTCCCACTCAGCATGGGTATGTGTAAAAATACACCCCAAAACACATTATACTACTTCTCCTGATTACGGCGATACCACATGTGTGGCACTTTTTTGCACCCTAACTGCGCTAAGGGGCCCAAAGTCCAATGGGTACCTTTAGGATTTCACAGGTCATTTTTGTTTCAAGACTACTCCTCACGGTTTAGGGCCCCTAAAATGCCAGGGCAGTATAGGAACCCCACAAGTGACCCCATTTTAGAAAGAAGACACCCCAAGGTATTCCGTTAGGTGTATGGCGAGTTCATAGAAGATTTTATTTTTGTCACAAGTTAGTGAAAAATTACACTTTGTGAAAAAAAAACCCAATAAAAATCAATTTCCGCTAACTTTTGACAAAAAATAAAATCTTCTATGAACTTGTCATACACCTAACAGAATACCTTGGGGTGTCTTTTCTAAAATGGGGTCACTTGTGGGGTTCCTATACCGCCCTGGCATTTTACGGGCCCAAAACCGTGAGTAGTCTAGAAACCAAATGTCTCAAAATGACTGTTCAGGGGTATAAGCATCTGCAAATTTTGATGACAGGTGGTGTATGAGGGGGCGAATATTGTGGAAACGGTCATAAGCAGGGTGGCCTTTTAGATGACAGGTTGTATTGGGCCTGATCTGATGGATAGGAGTGCTAGGGGGTGACAGGAGGTGATTGATGTGTGTGTCTAAGGGGGTGGTTAGAGGGGAAAATAGATGCAATCAATGCACTGGGGAGGTGATCAGAAGGGGGTCTGAGGGGGATCTGAGGGTTTGGCCGAGTGATCAGGAGCCCACACGGGGCAAATTAGGGCCTGATCTGATGGGTAGGTGTGCTAGGGGGTGACAGGAGGTGATTGATGGGTGTCTCAAGGTGTGATTAGAGGGGGGAATAGATGCAAGCAATGCACTGGCGAGGTGGTCAGGGCTGGAGTCTGAGGGCGTTCTGAGGGTGTGGGCGGGTGATTGAGTGCCCTAGGGGCAGATAGGGGTCTAATCTGATAGGTAGCAGTGACAGGGGGTGATTGATGGGTAATTAGTGGGTGTTTAGGGTAGAGAACAGATGTAAACACTGCACTTGGGAGGTGATCGGACGTCGGATCTGCGGGCGATCTATTAGTATGGGTGGGTGATCAGATTGCCCGCAAGGGGCAGGTTAGGGGCTGATTGATGGGTGGCAGTGACAGGGGCTGATTGATGGGTGATTGACAGGTGATCAGTGGGTTATTACAGGGAAGAACAGATGTAAATATTGCACTGGCGAATTGATAAGGGGGGGGGGGGTGTCTGAGGGCAATCTGAGCGTGTAGGCGAGTGATTGGGTGCCTGCAAGGGGCAGATTAGGGTCTGATCTGATGGGTAACAGTGACAGGTGGTGATAGGGGGTGATTGATGGGTAATTAGTGGGTGTTTAGGGTAGAGAACAGATGTAAACACTGCACTTGGGAGGTGATCTGACGTCGGATCTGCGGGCAATCTATTGGTGTGGGTGGGTGATCAGATTGCCCGCAAGGGGCAGGTTAGGGGCTGATTGATGGGTGGCAGTGACAGGGGGTGATTGATGGGTGATTGACAGGTGATCGGGGGATAGATGCATACAGTACACGGGGGGGGGGGGTCTGGAGAGAATCTGAGGGGTGGGGGGTGATCAGCAGGGGGCAGTTTAGGGAATAAAAAAAAAAATAGCGTTGACAGATAGTGACAGGGAGTGATTAGGGGGATGATTGGGTGCAAACGGTGGGCAGGAGGGGGGTCTGAGGGCGATCGGGGGGGGGGGAATCAGTGTGCTTGGGTGCAGACTAGGGTGGCTGCAGCCTGCCCTGGTGGTCCTTCGGACACTGGGACCACCAGGGCAGGAGGCAGCCTGTATAATACTTTGTATACGGCGATCCGGGTGCTAGTAACCCGCCGGCGCTTCCGAACGGCCGGCGGGTTACAGCGTGAAGGGGGGCGGAGCCAGTCCCCGGCGGAGGATCGCGTCACGGATGACGCGATCGCTCCGCCCATGCCCCTACAAGGACCGCCGCCTCTGGGCATGAGCTGGTCCTTGCGGCTTCCACTTTCCGACCGCCCCTGTGCAGTGGGCAGTCGTTAAGTGGTTAAACAATACCAGTTGCCTGGCAGCCCTGCTGATCTATCGGGCTGCAGCGGTGTCTGATTAACACCAGAAACAAGCATGCAGCTAATCTTGCCAAATCTGTCAGAAACACCTGATCTGCTGCATGCTTGTTCAGGGTCTATGACTAAATGTATTAGAGGCAGAGGATCAGCAGGATAGCCAGGCAACTGGTATTACTTAAAAGGAAAGAAATATGTCAGCCTCCACATCCGTCTTGCTACAGTTGCCTGGCTCTCCCTGTGGTCCTGTGTTCTACAATGGAATGGTGTAACAAGACTACGTGCAGCTCTGCATAGACCTGGAACCTGCTGAGCGAGACCTTTGGTCTCATACACAATGAAGGAAATCTGACCCACACTAGGCATACACTCTGTTATCATGAATTACACTCTCCACATAGATCAGTTTACATGTTCCTACTTTATTGCTGAGAAGAATGTTTATATATTTTCTTCATTCTTTTAACGTTACTTAAAAACTGTCTGAATAAATACAAAACATTTTATGTTTCAGGTGAATCAGGTACATGCTTATCTGCAGCAGACACACACCAGCTAATTCACAAAACAATCTTACAAATTATCCCTTCTTATCTCCTTGGGGTTGATGCACGTAACTGCAGTAATAATGCAGTGAGCAAGCAGCGCATGGCAATATTATTGTTACTACCGCCAGCAAGTTACGCTATTAGCATGTTAGCGCAACCCGCGGTACTCAAGTAATGCAAACGTTGCAGCAGTAACAACGTTACTAAAGCGTGTTGCTGTAGCAACGATTGCATACAGCAGGTTGTGCTAACAGCGTAACTTGCAGTACACTGCTGGTGTTAGTAAAGGCAATATTGCCTTGCGCTGTTTGCCTACAGCATTATTACTGCAGTTATTTGCATCAACCCCCTTGGGTTTCATAAGCGGCACTTTTATCAGTATTTACACCAGTAGACAACCGTATGTTGTGCAATTAGAGCCAAACACTGGCCGTGTAATGTGAGCATTGCTATGGAACTGCACATTGCATAAGTTACATAACGCATGTTACCGTTGCATGTGGCGCAGGTTGCGCTGATTGCCTAGAGGCTAGCGGTGTATCTGTTACTCTGCTAATACTGGACACGCCAGATCTTTGAGCAACATTGGGGAGCTCAAGTACTCTCAAAAGATTTTTACCCTGCCCTCATTTAATACAGTGTGTGTGGGTATAGCTTTAAGCAAGGTAATTTATGAGATATGTTTTGTGAATCAACCCCATAATTAGATATGGTTTTAATTATCTATTCTATCTAGTTAACTACGAAAGTCACATAATTCGTTGATTAGAATCACCCTGTGTGAAATTAGTCACATGATGCTCTGGAAGGCCCCTGACTCTACAACACACCACTAACCAAACAATATGAAGACAAAGGTGCTCTCCAATAGGGATGGTTGGAAAATTCCAGCGGAATGACGATTTCTGAAAATTGGCTAATCACAGCGGTAATCAGAAATCGGCACTCAGGAATCCATTGTAATGCCGCATTACCGCAACTCGTAAATTTAGGGCCAATCACAGAACTCAAGCATTGGACCAATCAGAATGCAGAATTTTTATGTGGAAATCAGATTTCTGCTGTAATTTTAGACCAGTCAAAAGACGCACAACATTTTGTTTTTTTGATTTCTGCTGTAAAGTTTTGTATTCTCTAATTGTTCCAATGCTACCGAGAATTGGACCAAAGAATGCAAAACTTTACTGCAGAAATCAGAAAGTCTTGGAAAAACTCGGTAGTATCCGAGTCTTGTGATTGGGCTGAAATTACAGCAGAAGTCCAATATCCAAGAAAAAAAATCTGTATTCTTTGACTGGTCCAATACTCCTGCCTCGGAAGTACTTGGCCAATCAGAGTATTAGGAAGTACACTGTAAAAAGATTGTTTAACGATTCTGTAAAAAAACAACCTTTTTTTTAAATTACCTAACTTTATTAGCAAAAAAACCCACTGAAATGTTGCGGTATCAGTAATCGGCATTTACAGAAAGTCGGTACTTCATTTTAAATCAGCATTTCCGACCATCCCAGCTCTCCAAACATGTCAGAAACAAAATTGTGGAGAAGTAAAGATCACAGCTGGTTTATGATAATGGAATGTTGTGACTGCTACATTTGATCAGTCCCTTTCCAAGTTGCAAACGCTTGCATAAAATTAGCATCAACTGGGCCTCTTAATGACCTCCTCTACAGGTGAACAGGGCAGAGAGACAAACTGGGTCCTCACTGCTTCTGGGCTGCATTGCTCCCCTGCTTGGACCAGATCTGACAACTAACGGTTACAACTAACTACCAATCGGCACTGGAGAATCTTTACTTACCTGTGGCTTCTTCCAGCTACTAGAAGTCATTTGGGTCCCTCCCGCAGCTCCGGTCTTCCCCGTGTCCCGCTGGCAGCCCAATAGGTTGGCATCTTTTACGCATGCGTGGGTGTTAGCCTGCCCCGCGCAAGAATACACCCATGTCACCGGGAGCATACTGCACAGAAGATGCCGACCACTCGGGGGTCGGCGATCTTCAGAAGCTGCCAGCGGGACGTCGGAGAAGACCGGAGCTACGGGAGGAACCCAAATGACTTCTAGTAGCTGGAAGAAGCCACAGGTAAGTAAAGATAGATTTAATTGCTCGCCTCACTTGTCCTTTAAGCAAACAAGTACCTCTATATTAATCCCAACCATGCTGCTGAGCAGAAGCATGCATGGGATTTATATAGAGGTAATTGTGTGCTTTATGTGATGCATGTAAACAGGATTCACTGCATAGGTGTAACTGCACATACTGTGGTAAGAGGTTTCCAAACAATATTGCGACACAAGATTAGGCCTAGGCATCTATCCTCAAGTGCAACATTTGGAGTGATTGTCCATTTTCAGTTGCAAGGAGAAGAAATTGAGTTATATCAGTTCTACTCCCTGACTTTTGATATATCCTGTAAGACAAGACAAAGGATTCTCATTTTTTTTATGACCAACTGGTTAATTTACTTACCATATTCATATGGGACCTCACTATACAAAGCGGAGTACCTTAAAACACCCTAACATGAGAGGAGATATGGCACCTCTGAACTGTCCGGTATGTCAATTTGCAGCATAAGCAAGAATTCCAAAGGAATGGGCAACAGAGAAAATGCCTACATGCAAAAAGGCCACCAGGGATACCTAGAAGCCGGAAATAGAAGTTAGTAGAATATCAGTAAAATTACAGATATTCTATTGGGCAGTGGAAATACTGATAGTAAAATATTGGTAAATTTACCCATATTTTACTAATGCTAAACCTAACCCTGTTCTCCCTAACCCTCCTTTTAACAATGCCTAACCCTAAATGACCCCCCACGATGCCTAACCCTAAACCACCACCTTACTGATGCCTAACCCTAACTGACCTTACACCCATGCCTAACCCTAACAGACACCACTCTCACCGATGCCTAACTAACCAACACCACACTATGCCTAACCCTAAACGGCCCCCACACTACTGATGCCTAACCCTAACCGACTTTGCACCCATGCCTAGCCCTAACTGACCCCGCACCCATAACTAACCTTAACTGACCCCGCACCCATGCCTCACTGATGCCTAACCCAAGCTGACAGGCCCTCCCACCGATTCCTAACCCTAACCGACCCCACGCCTATACCTAACCCAATGACTACAGTGTGTAGCTGAGCACCGGTGCTGACTATAAAACAGGTGATCACCGGCACACAAATAAATCTCCAGTACACTCAGCTAATCGGAAATGAAGTCACAGGCTCCATGTAAGCTCTTTTAAAGAAAACCTCTTTTTTGCATTTTTCCTGCTGCATGGTTGTATAGACTATGCAAACTTCATTGCCCAAATGTCAAGTTTCAAACCAAGGCGCTTACCAGTCCCACCAGCCAGCATAGCTAAGTGCTTTGTAGTCTTCATCTGTGGCTCTGACTTCTTATCTGGTCTGACGGCAAATTTACCTGAAAGGAAATTGCAAATTAGCAAGACACCTGCATACAGCATACAGTATAAGCAAAATAATAATTAAATGCTATCTGTTTCTTATATCCTTCATCCCAGTTTAAAGTATATCTTTCTCACACATTATCAATTTAACTCAGATTGGAAAACAGGAGATTTTATTTAGCTTGGCTGAAGGTCACCATACAACACGTGACTTGGCGGCCGACCGACCATCCAATTCGATTATTATAACTGGATGAAAATCAGTGCAGCCAAGTGCATGCCCAATCGACACTTTCAGCCCAAAAATGGTCGTATGGATCAATTGGACGCGCTGCATAATGTAGGGCCGATACGCTGAATCGTGTGTGCGGCGATAATGGCGTGCAATACTTGGACAACGCGACAGAACCCCCAGTGCTGTTCTCCCCCCAGTGTAAAATGTGCACCGTGCAGTATACTTTACCAGTTGGCGTCCACCGCTGGCTCCGGCTCTGTCCACATACACGCGTACCACGTGGCTGCCGGTGCATACGTGGGCAGACATTTTCATTTTCCCTCTTTTTCAGTATGTCACTATATCTAATCAGCACCCTGTATCCCAATGCAACTATTTCCAATTTAATGTGTATTATAAATCTGCTTTCTGCAAACAGACCATTTAGCTTTATGATAGCAAGAAAGATCTCCCATCATGCATCACTTGAATATCCAAATACTCAGTTGTGCCCCAAAGTCAAAACCGCTGGAGTGTGGTGTGCCGGTCTAATGTCTGTAAGCCTAGAAGACCTATCTTCCTCAAACTGTTTTGGGGAAAGAGCATTCCACCACTATGCTGGACTGTCCCATCTGCTCACCACTACTGTTTCACCAAATAAGGCACAGTGGCGTCTCCTGCCCCTCCACTCCATTTCCATTTAGATGCAATTACCTTTTTACCTAGACAAATGGGGTGTGCATCCGCCTACCCTCCCAATTGGCTATCACTATGCTTGGAGCAAGGATTGTGTCACCAATGCCCAGTGCTGACCAGCCTCAGCTCCCATAGGCTAACAATAGATTGCATAAAAAGAGTTTTTCATTAAACGGAACTCAAGGTGAAAGACACATGGAGGCCGACATATTTATATATATATTTCCTTTTAAACAATGCACATTGCCCCGCTGTCTTGCTGATCATCTGCCTGTAATACTTTTAGCCATACATAGACCCGGAACAAGCATGCAGATCAGAGGTTTCTGTCAAGATTAGCGACATGCTTGTTTCAGGTGTAGGATTCTGACATTACTGCAGCCAAAATGATCATCAGGTCTGCCAAGAAACTGGTATTGTTTTAAAAGGAAATAAACATGGCAGTCTCCATATCATTCTCGCCTCGGGTTCTTTTTATAGTATAATCTTCCATAAAAAGGGTTTTTAAATTAAAGTAGAATGCCACCCAAAACTTACAACTAACCTGTATGTAGTGCTGTGGAAAAGCATGCCTCTCTTTTGCTGCTCTGCCCCTTCCCACCACATAAGGAACATTTCATGCACACCTTTTCTACACATAGCTAACCCATTATACTCAGCACTGGTTTAGTGAGAGAGGTGGAAATGCCTTAGGTTTTATCCAAATCCCCTGAGATGGGAGATGGGCATGTAAAGGCACCTGGACAAATAAGCTGGGACTATGCAGTAGGACTTTTAGCACAATAAGGCTGTTGAATAACACCTTCCTGTCTACTACTGTATTTATTTTAGTGGGAACACTTTAATGGGGCCCATACACCTAACGATTTTCCCGCCGATATACGGCCGATTCGATCAAAGTGATCGAATCGGCTGTAAAATCGCCGCGCACACTGCTGACAGAACGATCGATTTCCATCCAAAATCGATCGTTCCCGTCGATCCGTGCGTGCGGAAGTTTTTTCTCGATCGCCAGCGGGTCGGGAGTGCGTCGATAGCGGCGTTCAAATGCCTGACGACCGACGCAATACAGTGGGTACACATTACCTGTTCCGGCCGGCGCGAGTCCCCTGGTCCCCGCTGTCTTCTTTCTGCGCTGGGTTCCGGACCGCTGCAGCTACACAGAACTTCCTGTCCCGGCAGGAAGTTTAAACAGTTTAGAGCGCCCTCTACTGTTTAAACTTCCCCTGGACAGGAAGTTCAGTAGCTGCAGGAACGGCCCGGAGCGGAGAAGAAGACAGCTGGGACCAGGGGACTCGCGCCGGCCGGAACAGGTAATGTATGAGGGGGGGGGGGGGGGCAGCTCTACAGATTGTGATCGGTTTCAGGCTGAAATCGATTCACAATCTGTTTGCAGTGCATCTATGTATGTATAAGTAAACCCCATCAAATAAACCAGAGCCTGGTGAAACAAAATTCAACCCCACATGTTTCCTGTCACACAGGCTGCATCCTATGATCTCAGGAACGGGGATGGTGGAAACTAGTCAAAATAATAGGAAAAATGGTTTACTTAAAAAAAAAGTGTGTGTGCGTGTACAACTGAGAGAGTGTTATGCAGGCTGCCATATTTATTTCCTTTTAAGCAATACCATTTGCCTGGCTGTCGTGCTGATTCTCTGCTTCTAATACTTTTAGCCACAGACCCTAAACAAGCATACAGCAGATCAGGAGTGTCTGACATTATTGTCAGATCTGACAAGATTAGCTGCATGCTTGTTTCTGGTGGGATTCAGACACCACTGCAGACAAATAGACCAGCAACTGGTATTGTTTTAAATGAAATAAATATGGCAGCCTCCATATACCCTCTCTTCAGTTGTGCTTTGAGTACATTGTACTTAATTGTGATGGTGGAAACTCTCCCAGTACAAGAGGCAGGAATGAAAACCTAAAAGAGATTCTAAACACTTTTTTTTTTTTTTTTTTTACAATGATCAAGACTAAAATAATCTTTTTCTCCCAGAATTGGGCATAACTCACCCCGGCCCATGTAGACTAGGAGACCGTTTGGACCCCGGAAGTCAATGGTGTCTCCAATTTTCAAGTTGTCCAAATATTGGGACATTTTCCCTCCATCTGGAAATTTGGGGTTCACGTTTTTGTAATAAACCTACAAAGACATGATGAGAGAGTTCATTGTTAAATTACATCCATAAAAAAAAAATAAAAAACAATAATGAATATCCACATTCTGAGGACGTTTGGTAAACAATGTGTCCATTTGCGGCCTATTTATAAAGATGGAGATGAACTTCATTGGCAGGAAAGTGACATTATTTCTTCAGACAACACAACACGTTTCAGATCAGCATTTATAAAAGTGCAATCAGCTGAAACGATTATCACTGATGAGAGATTTCAGCTATAGATACCCACAAGCGTTCTGTTTACAGCAAGCATCCTGAAACTGGAGAGCTCTATGAGCTGCAATGGAGGACAGTGGCGTCTGAGCACTACTAGTAGTGGTATACAGCCATACTGTAAGCTTACCCATAACCCATACATCACTCTATTTTGCAAGCCGATCAAGCTTTCGATCCCATGACTTTATCAGATCAGAGGTGTATCGATACCTGGAAATGGCCCCCCAATCGAACTTTGAATTGATTCCTGTCCAAAAATCGATCAAAAGGATCGATAGGGAATGCTGGAAAATCTTGGTTGCAAGGGCCTGATTCAGTAGTGCATGACAGTAGCGGCGTTCGATATCTCAAAGACTGACAGACCTCTGGCCGGTGTCCCCGCAATGTATGTGTAATGCACTTGTGAAGGCTCATCTGTCACATTGGCGCCTATCCTGGCCTCCTCCAGCGTCACTGCAAGCACTTGTACCAGGTGACACCAGAGCAGGTAGTAACGTCACTACACGCACCAGTGTCACATGGGTACAGGTGCTTGCAGTGTTGCCAGACACTATTCAGTGACTAATGCTGGGCATACACAGATGCAATTATGCGCCGGATCGAGCTGCTGGCTCGATGCCGGCGCATCCCCACTCGTCCACACGGATCGATTCCCGCCGGTGCTCCTTATCAGCCATTCGATTCCCCGCTCTTTTCTGCCGGTGGGGGATCGAGCGGGGAATCTATCCGGCAGGTCATCGGACCTGTCGGATATTATCAATCGAGCCATCAGTGACTCGATTGATAAGGAAAAGAAACTCAGTGTATGCCCAGCATTATGCTGCGCGCATGCGGGGACGTGCCGGCATCGAGCCAGCGGCTCGATCCGGCACATAATTGCATCCGTGTATGCCCAGCATTAGACTATGCTTTCGATTTTAGCCAATTACGCAGCTGAGTTGGACACGCCTAGAAAACTATTAGCATTAAAGATGATTCCAGGAGTGGGGCCCTGACTAACACTTGAAGAAACATGACAAAGGATGGCCATGGCAGAGAGATGGAAAGGGACCTCCCTCCATGATAATTACACAAGATCATGTTTGATATTTGCATTCCACTGTGGGCTGGGATTAGGATTCTATTATAGCTGCAGTGTATTCATGAACCAAAGAAAGACATTTACCTTTACAACCAGGTCAACGTGACCTTGAACCTCATCGCTGGACACTGGGGTGTACGCCCGAATTACTAAGCTGCCATTGACTTTAGCAGTGAGGAAGACGTGCTGTCCTACAGAAGCAGAAATACACAAGGTTAAAAATCAGTAAAACTAATATGACCACAAAGTTTCTTATGCACGCAGCTAAAGTACATAGATATGTAAAGGAGCTCCTGGGGGCAACCTCACAACGAAATGGGGAAGAATTTTGCCTGCAGATCTGTCTTGAGATAGGCTTGCACTGCACAATTTGTAGTGGATCAGAAAAGGTTTGAGGTCTTCCTGATATTGGTTGACCTGTTGTTTTTTTCCTTCCACCAGTAAATATTAGACAGTTTTTCAGTATAAGTCCTGTCTAAATATCAATCCCACCATCACAGCTCACTATCTATTGGTTAAACAGCAGACATGTCCTCAGCTCTCCCTACTGCAATGCTACTGTGAAGGCCATCAGAGTCTGCATTTGCAGATGAACTAGTACTGGTAGTTTTTGGACAAACAGACAATATACTGTACTGGACTACAAGAAAACAAATATCTGGAGTGAAGCACAAACATGAAAATGAATGCAAGTAAATTGAAAATAAAGGTTATAGCAAGCGACTTCATACACAATCTGATAAAGCGCCAACATTTGTTGACTGGGCAGGTAGATTTTGGGGATAGACGCCATGCTTCAGTGTCAAGGTGGCACCCGTTACAAATGTAATCCAGTATCACCAACGTAGATGAAAAAATGTGCAATTCTGAGTGATTTATGTAGAGAAAGAAACACTTTGCCTAAATAATAACTTCCAAAGCCTTTTATAGTTTGGCTAAAAGATTTTTAGCAAAATCTCAAGTATGTAGAGAAGTTAGTGATACTTAAAGGGACTCAGAGCTGAATTAAACAAAAATGTTTTATACATACCTGGAACTTCCTCCGGACCCATACGCACGGATCGCTCCCACGCCACCATCCTCAGTCTTCCCACAGCTCCGATACCAGGTAGCCGCACTTCCTTCAGTCAGGCCAGTCAGGCCAGTCTGAAGTACGAGAACTGCGCTGTTTGCGTATCTCTCCAGCCACTGGAGAGATACGTAGAGGGCGCACTTCTCCTGCGTAGACTGACAGAAGTGCAGGGACCCGGTATCGGAGCTGTGGGAAGACTGAGGATGGTGGCGTGGGAGCGATCCGTGCGTATGGGTCCGGAGGAAGCTCCAGGTATGTATAAAACGTTTTGTTTAATCCAGCTCTGGTACACTTTAAGTGAAAAAAAACTGTTGACATAAATAAATTGTACATATCCTCCTACTTCTAAAAATGACTTTAAGATATCCCACAGTTTTATGTTATGTTTAAAAACGTTAAAAAATAGATTTATTGCTTTGTCTTAGCTTATTGAAACAGTCTGTCCTGTGTCTAAAGGCGCGTACACACACCTGATTCCTGCAAATGACGGGTCATCAGACCTGCCTGCGGGGCGGCCATTCTGCTGACAGTTTTCCAGTGTGTACAGTCTGTCGGCAGGCTGATTAGGCTGGTTTTGAACGATCCGCCGAGTGGGTCAGTCAAAACCAGCCTTATCAGCCTGCCGACAGACTGTACACATGGGCAAACTGTCGGCAGAACGGAAAAGACAAAAATTACTTACGGTAATGTCTTTTCCAGAAGACGAAAGGACAGCAACCCTGAGACTTGTCTCCCTCCAGCATTCAATGGACAGGAAGCTAGATAAAACATTTGCATATTAGATTAGATAGGGATTAGATAGGTATATACACATGGTTTCCCCTTACCCCATCAGTTGTAAAAAAGACTCCACACAGAATGATGCTTCAAAATAAATTTTAATAGGAAATATCCGGGTGGGTAGTAAGGGTGCTGTCCTTTCGTCTTCTGGAAAAGACATTACCGTAAGTAATTTTTGTCTTTCCCAGGACGTCTCAGGACAGCAACCCTGAGATGATAGACAAGAACAAACTAGGGGGGGACAACAGCTTGCAACACTTTTCTGCCAAAACATAAATCAGAATTTGACAATACATCTAATTTATAATGTTTGACAAACGTATTGTGACTCGACCAGGTGGCTGCTTTACAAATTTGCTCAATAGTAGCTCCTGCCCTCTCTGCCCAAGAAGTAGAGACTGCTCTGGTTGAATGTGCCTTGATTGCTGACACCAGCTGCCTTCCTTGATGAACGTAGGCTAAAGCAATGGCTTGTTTAATCCATCTGGCAATAGTTGGTCTCGAAGCTTGTTTGCCTTTGAATTTTCCTGCAAATAGCACCAGGAGAGCATTAGATTTTCTCCATGATTTGGAACGTTGAAGGTACTCGATCATACATCTTCTCACATCTAAACAATGCAATTTGCTCTCTTTTTGATTAGATGGGTTATTACAGAAAGATGGTAGAAAAATCTCCTGGGATCTGTGAAACTTGGAGGATACTTTCGGCAGAAAGGATACATCTAGACGCAGAGTAATTCTGTCCTCACCGATGATGCAATAAGGTTCATTTATTGAAAGAGCCTGGAGTTCCCCTATTCTTCTGGCAGTTGTTATTGCCAGCAAAAAAGCAGTCTTTAGGGTTAACAATTTTTCAGATATTTCTGCAATTGGCTCAAAAGGTGGTTCACATAAGGCCTGTAGTACTGTATTTAGATCCCAGGAAGGGATTTTTGACTGAACGATTGGTCGAAGTCTTTTTGCTGCTTTAAAAAACCGGACTATATACTCCTCCTCAGCTAACCTTCTCTCCAGGAAGACACTTAAAGCCGATACCTGTACCTTTAAAGTGCTGATGCTAAGGCTTTTCTCAAATCCACACTGTAAGAATTCTAATACAGAATTTGAATGTGTCAAGTCCCTTTCGTTCTTCAAGCACCATGAATTATAGGTTTTCCATGCCTTCTGATATATTTGGCGCGTAACCTTCTTTCTGCTCTGAATGAGTGTTTCCGATAATTTATTAGAGAACCCTTTGCCCTTTAGTATTTTCCATTCAGGCTCCATGCCGAAAGCCGAAGCAGACTCAGGTTGGGATGAAGCGCTGGGCCCTGTGTCAGAAGATCCTGACGACCTGGAAGAATCAGATAATCTGTAGCTAAACGTTTTAGCAGAGCAAACCAAGGTCTCTTTGGCCAGAAAGGAACAATCAGGATTACTTGTGCTTGATCTCGACATATCTTGTTCAACACTCTTGAGATAAGATGCAGAGGAGGGAAGGCATACATCTTGTGATGACTCCAGGTGATTGAAAATGCATCCACCTCCCATGGATCGTCCCGCAGGCACAGAGAACAAAATAGACGGCATTTTGCATTGGCTCGTCTCGCAAACAGATCTACTTGTGGGGCCCCCCAGAGATTTGCTATCCTCTGAAACTCTTGTTCGTTCAGACTCCATTCGTCCTGGGAGAGATCTTGTCTGCTTAGATAGTTTGCTAGATAATTCAGGGTCCCCTTGAGATGTAACGCTTTCAGGGAAAGTAGATTCCTTTCTGCCCAATGCAGAATCTTTGATGCTTGGGATCTTAGACCACTGCTCCTGGTGCCCCCCTGACGGTTGAGATAGGCCACTACTGTACTGTTGTCTGTACGAATAGTCACATGCGTTTGGAGAATTTGAGCCTGAAATGATTGGAGTGCTTCCCATACAGCTTGCAATTCTCTGCTGTTTGAAGACCGTCTGCGAAGATGAACAGACCACTGCCCTTGCGCCAGAAGAGTATTCAGATGTGCTCCCCAACCCCAGGAGCTTGCGTCTGTCGTTATAACAGCCTGGGTTGGAAAATCCCAAAGGTTTCCCCTGGAGAGATGCTCTGTCTTTAGCCACCATAGCAGAGAATGTTTGACACTCCATGGAATTTGGAATTTCTTGTCTAGGGAGGATAGATGTTTGTCCCATTTGGATAAGATCCAGGTCTGAAGTTCTCTCGAGTGAAGTTGACCCCACTGTACTGCTGGGAATGATGCAGTCAACAGACCCAGTAATGCCATAGCTTTTCTTATCGAAATTATCCTCCTGCTCTGAAAAGAAAGAACAGAATTCAGTAAACAAGTCGACTTTCTGGGAGGCAAAACAAGTTTCTTATTAGCAGTACATATTTCAAAGCCAAGAAACTCCATATTTTGTTGCGGCTGCAGGGATGATTTTTCCCAGTTAATCACCCACCCAAGTGACTGCAAAAAATCCAGTGTAAACTTCATTTGAAGTTCCACCGATTGGACAGAGGGACCCCAAATTAACAAATCATCCAGGTAGGCCATAATCTGAATAGAGTTTAATCTCAGAACAGCTAGAACCTCTGCCATGACTTTTGTAAACAGCCATGGGGCTGATGATAAGCCAAAGGGGAGAGCGTTAAATTGAAAATGTCTTACCTCTCCCTGAAGAAGGACTGCGAACCTCAGGAATTGTTGCGACTCTAGATGAATCGGAAGATGCAAGTATGCGTCTTTGAGATCCAATGAGGTTAATAGACAGCCTTCCTGCAGTAGGTTTACCACTGAGCGAATGTTGTCCATTCGGAATTTCCTGTAAAGTACTGCCTTGTTCAGCCTTTTTAGATTCAGGATAAATCTGTAGCTGCCTTGGGGTTTCTTTATGAGAAACACAGGGGAATAAAATCCTAGACCTTCCTGGCATCTTGGTACTTGCCTGATGACTCTCTTTTCCAGGAGGGTGTTTACTTCTTTTAACAGTGCCTGTGACTGATCCGGAGTGTTTGGAGAGGGAGTCACAAAGAATTGCGTTGGTGGGCGCCTGATGAACTCTATTTTGTATCCCTGTGATATTATGTTTAACAGCCAAGTGCTCTGGAATGTTTCCTGCCATCTTTCGAGGAAGTGGGCCAGTCTGCCGCCCACCGGGATTCTGGCGTCATTGTTTTGATGGAGGATTCGTACTGGTGTAAGCCGGATTTCCTCTTGGTCGTTGCATCTTATTTGGTACCCACTTTCTCTTCTGGGTATTTTTATTCTCCGTTTCTGGTTTTCCTGATGAACGAAAGGAGCGATTGAAACGAAAATTCCTCCGTTTAATTGGAAAGTTCTTCTTACTATCAGCAGATCTTTCCAAAGTTTCTTCCAGCTTTGTTCCAAACAAAAGTCTGCCTTCACATGGGATACCGCATAGTTTAGATTTGGACGACGTATCTCCCTGCCAGGTTTTTACCCAAACTCCTCTTCTGGCGGAATTTACTAGAGCTGTGGTTCTAGCAGTTAGACGGACCGAGTCATCTGCCGCGTCCGCCAAATAATTTGTAGCATGTAAGATCTTGGGAAACATATTCAATATATCCCCTCTAGGCATCCCAGATGCTATTTGTGATTGTACTTCCATCAACCATACTTTCAAGGACCTAGCCACAGCTGTAGCTGCCACAGACGGCTTGAAGTTTAATGAAGCCGCTTCCCATGCTCTCCTTAGGATGTTATCCATTTTCTTGTCGATTGGATCTTTCAAGCAACCGAAGTCCTCAAATTGTAGATCCGCTCTCCTGGACACCTTAGACAAAGAGGGGTCCAGCTTAGGCGCGGTTCCCCAAAACTTCTGATCATCTGCACTATACGGGTATCTCTTGGCCAAAGATTTTGGCCAAAAGGCTCTCTTTTCTGGATTGTCCCATTCTCTCTTGATGATCTCTTTAAGACTATTGTGTACCGGTATAAACGACATCTGAGGGTCTGACAACGTTTCATACATCTGGTCTAGGGGTGTTAACGTTTTCTTTTCTGTAGTGATCCCCATTGCCTGGTGCATGGCTTCTAACAATTCTTTCATAAAGTCTGTAGAAAAGGCGAATTTATGACTCTTGCTACCCTTTTCTTCTGCCTTATCTGTCTCTGAAGGAATTTCATCAAAAGAAGAAATTTCCGATCCTGCATCAGATCCTTCTGAATCTTCTGAAAGCATAACGTCTAATTTTCTCTTTTTTGTAGGGGGACTATCAGCAGGGGCTGGATTTGACTGTTTAACCCCCATAGAACCAGAGGGGCCAGGCATTGACCCCTCTGCCCTAGGTGGCGAGGCGGCCGAGCTTTTCATGGTTTCCACCGCTGAGGAAATTTCGGCTCTAATCCATCCTTTCAAGTCTTTAAACATTGAAGGCGATTCCTCTCTGACAACCTTCTCTGTACAGGATTGACATAAGGGTTTAGAGGAGGATGATGACAAGTGACCCTTGCACACTGCACATTTCTTGGAAGGCTTGTGAGTTGCAGAGCCCTTGGGTTTGTCACTGTCATTTTTATCAGGTCTGCTGAGAAGTTCTGTCTTATCCGCTCTAGTTTCTGATTTCCCATCCACTTTACGAGTTTTAGGCTATAATAAAACAGAAACATAAAAAAATATCAATCAGCCTGAGAACCCTCTGATTAGTGCTAATATGAATCATAGAACCACAAATGATGCATACCAGAGAGGGTACGGAGCTTGACTCCACAGAGCCCTGGGAGGAAGATCCGCCGGCAGCCTCCATAGTCACAGACACTGAAAAAAGTGACTAAGTAAGTTTAATAGCCCTGCTATTATTCCTGCCCTGCCCACAGAATAAAACACATTTATCACAGGCTCCAGAAGATCCTACCAGTCCTGAAGATTTTCCTCTCCGATAAGTCACGCCAGCCTCCACCTCCGTCAGCAAGGAGGAATCTGCGCTGAACGCCGCTCTGGAGCGCACGCCGGGCCAGGAGACTACCTGCTTCCGGCTTCTGGTCACGTGTGGTGCCAAACACGTGATCCGCGGGCGGGACTTCCGGAATCCGACGACTTCCGTATCCTGGGGAAGGCTCTAGCGTGCAGCGTGACCCCGCGCGAGGACAACTAGCCTGCGCAGACTAGGGGGATCACACAAGCCGCGGCTCCTGCAACAAGCATGGGTGGCCAGCCAAATCCCCACCACTAGCATCCTGCTGGACAGGATAACAACTGATGGGGTAAGGGGAAACCATGTGTATATACCTATCTAATCCCTATCTAATCTAATATGCAAATGTTTTATCTAGCTTCCTGTCCATTGAATGCTGGAGGGAGACAAGTCTCAGGGTTGCTGTCCTGAGACGTCCTGGGAAAAAATCTGACATTCTGCATCATGATACTGCACATTTTGTCAGTTTTCTCTATCAATTACATTAGCTGCTGTGAAAAAACGTGCGCGTTTTCCTGCACAGAAACACACTTGGTGTGCAGAAAACATATGCAGAAAAAAAAACGCGCACAGAAAACTGAAAGACAAGTGTGTTCTCTGCCTTCCCTTTAATATCACCGGCATTACCTATAGGAAGTCCCAAAATATGCTTTGATGATGGGAGTCCGAAGCGGAATTTCTTAGTGTCGTGACTAATGTCCTGAAAACAGAGATGAAAGCAATGTGTTATCTAAAATATTCAATGCAGAATCTGAGCCAAAAATACATTTAGGCTAAACCGCATAATAATTGCAAGACACACTTGGACCAAACAAGACTCTGCCATGAAGACAGTCAACTTTCTTTTTCCTAAATAAAGGATTGGAGTGGCATGCAAGCACAGCTCTCTTCGCAAGGAGGCAATGTACAACATTATGGTTAATTCACAAAGCTTTTCTCTTGAATTATCTCACTTTATTTTTTACCTTAACTATAAGGGGAGATAATACATAAGATTGAAAAAAAAAAAAAAAAAAAAGATAAGGAGAGATAAATAATGAGTAATTCATAACAAAATTTCTGTGAATTGACCTCAATCACGCATAATCAAGTACGATAAGCATATAATGCATAAAGTAACCTACAGGAATTATGAACTCATACCCACTGTGATAGTCAGGTGCACTCATGGTCAAACCACCCGAGCCCAGGGGGACACGTGAATATGTAGAAAAGATCGGCACTCTTGACAGTTGATCCATTGGAATCAAAACATTACATGCAGTAACAATGAATAGGCCAAACAGGCATTAGATTCCAATACAAGTCCAGGCACAATGTTCCTTATCTTCTGCCAGCACCTATGTATACACACATGGCTAGAGGCAGTAAGCAATGTGATTTCCGATACTGCAGAAATTCCATTTTCCGCCAATGCCGATTATGCGGATTTCCCAGGAGTCCTTTTTTGGTAATTTTTTTGCATTCTCTGAATGGCCAAATACTTCCAAGTAGGACCAATCAGAGAATGCATAATTTTACAGCGGAAAACAGAATACCATGGAAATTTTAGACCAATCACAGGACTTGGGAATACTCTGTAGTATCCGATTGTAATTGGTCTAAAATTACTTAGGTACCATAATACGATTTTAGCAGGAAAATCTACATTCTCTGATTGGTCCAGTCATTCCGAGTTCCGTGATTGGGCTAAAATTACTGAGTTGCAGTAATACGGTATTACCGCAGAAATCTGATTTCCATCTTCCGATCAGCAGTTGTCTTGAAACAGCTGTAGTATGTGCTGGGGAGGACATCACGTGATCGTGTCCCGTTCATGGGAGCCCCTGGCATTCAAACTACGCCGCATCAAGCTTAGGCAGCCACACGTGCGGCATTGTTTTAACCTTCCGCAGACCTAAAGCGGTTAAAGTTCAGTTCCAGTGGATCAACCGTCAAGCGTGCTGAGCTAACCTGCTTATTCAGAAGCTCAGGCAGCTGCAGTGCACTGTCAGAGACCACAAGACGGCACGTGCGAACAGCAGTTTTCAGAGGATAACAGCAGGAACTAATGAAAGCAATCACATTTCTCTAATTCTAGTCTGGCCACACTGACTGCTCTTAAGCCTTGTACACACGATGCAATTTTACATCAGATCGGCGGATCAATCTGATAGGAAGTTGCATCGTGTGTAGACATCCAAACAGCTCCCGATCAATAATGCCATTGAATTTCTGTTGATAACTACCCAAAATCAATCGCTTTATCAATAAGGATCTGATCGGACAGGTTGGACATTATCAGGTCGATCTGATTGTAAATTGCATCATGTGTACTAGGCATTGTGACTGGCGAAACACCATAGTGTACAGTTACACCCATTAAGTAGATAGGGGAATCCACATATGTATATCCATGTAGTGTATACTCCAATTTCTCTACAACATATCTTTCCATCCTACCCATATCTTCTCAATAAGGTGGTCAGGTTAGGTTCTGGGCTCTGTACCTGTTTCTCAATAAGAGGCAGAGGATACTTGGTGTTGGCATCCAGCAGAGTGACGGGTCCTTTCTTTTGTTGTGTTCCCCGAGATCTTAGCAAGAATAACACAACAGTCACGCCAATCACAGCCAGAGCAATTATCACAGCAATGTCCTGTATGGAAATATTAACACTGCAGTATAAACAGAAGCTTCCATACACAAGTCAATTTCTTCCTAAAACAATGTTGACCAGTTTTTTTAAGGAGTGAATTCTATTGACCAACAGAAAGATGAAGATAAATCAACTCAGAAGTGGCTGTTTTCTCTGACATTACTCAGGTGGACATGTTGGGAAATGTTAATTAGTTTTGCACAGAACCCCGCGTGTGTTGTGTAGGATCTATCAGCTTACATGAGAATGACTCGTCATTGGTGACGTGTGGGTTGTAGCCAGAGCAGGATTATCCACCAGGCAAACTAGGCAGGTGCTCTGGGCCTAATGGGTATTAAGGGGCCCACCTGCCACTTTCTTTAACTTCCTCCCACTTCAGCTTACCAAAAGGACCACAAGGAAGTCCCAAATTATTACCGTGACTAGGGGCGCATTACATCTTAATCCATCTCTGGTTACAGCTGGTGATATGGGCGAGATCAGACTATTAAGCACTGCTTAGCTGCCCAAAGGAGCTACATGGTGTTGGTAAGTCTGGCTCCAACTGCCCTCCCTGGTCCAGTTATGATCCCTGAGCTCCTACAAGACACAAAAATCAAAAACTAGAGCCAAGTTACACATGTAATATGGGGGCCTGGATTCCCGTCCAACTGAACATCTTATAGGAAGTTGATCATCAAATCACCAACAAGGTCATTTGCAGATACCCTCTTGTCTACACAGCCTAAAAGTTGACCATATACAGTACTATTACACATACTAATTGGAAGTAGTATAATTACACAATCAAGGATACATAGTTGGGAATAGGGTTCTGGAGGAAATGCCCGGTGACTCAGGTTCATGATAGTTCACTGCGAAAAAGTGCTGCAATCTCAATGACTACTGATACTGGACATGCATGGACTGGCAGAGGGTTTCATCCTCCAAAGAGTCACAGTTTCAGCTTAATTCTCTGGGCTATGAATTCCCCAGACCCTAACCCAACTGAGCATATGTAGAGCCACCTCGATGTACATGTTCAATGACTGGATCCACCACTCAGTACCCATCAGCAACTGTCGGACAAGATGCAGTCTGCATGGTTCCAGATACTGCTAGCAATTATCCAGCATCTTACTGAGTCTTTCTCATAGCATCTGACTGCCATCTATGCTGCTAGAGGTGGTTATGCTGGATATTAACAGGTGGCCATAATAATGTGACGCACGTATCTCAAAGCCACATAGCTCCATGAAGACCACAGGTATAGGAAGTTGAGGAAAAATTTGGCCAATAGGGACAACCCAGAGATTTTGAATTCCTTTATAAGTACATCACCGATTTTGTTACCAAACACATGCTGTCAATGAAGGGGGGGGGGGGGGCTACAAGAGCATCAGTGGTCACATGACCACCACTGCTCCAATCAAAATGAAGGTATTTAATAAAATGTGTACAGTATGATTGCTAGTGTACAGGCATTGGGAGAAGGGCTTCCAGTTAATAAGAAGCATGTCTAAACAAAGGCTTTAATGCTACAGTTGCTGAAGTATTGCATATCTAAACATTTTACTTGTGTGTTTTTAAATGTCTTCCATGTAACTATTTATCATTAACCAAGTACTAAGCTGTTACAACTTAACACAGTGAAACCCTTTTGTCAGAGGAACAGTTTGTCCTGTACTTCAGCCTAAGCTGTGTGGGGAGAAAGCTGTCTGCCTCATGTTGCTTTTACCTCAGGCTTTTTTCCAGCTTTCACCTCACCTGGACTGGCTGTGCCTACTAGAAGACTTAACTTTATTTTCTCACAAGTAATCTCACATCCTAGGAATAAAAAAAATAAAAAAAAGATCTACTTACCCAGGGCTTCATCCAGCCCCTGGCAGCCGATATATGTCCCTCCCCACAGCTCCAGTGTCCCGGGATACCCTCCCTTGGATAGCGATAGCGAGCGGCTGCACGCTCGCGCAGGTGCAGATGATGACCTCCAACGAGGGGGATCCCAGGACACCGGAGCTGCGGTGAGGGACATATTCGTTGCTAGGGGCTGGATGAAGCCCTGGGTAAGTCGATTTTTTTTGTTTTTTTAATTTCCTCGGACCTTCCCTTTAAATGATACCTAAACTAAGAGGGATATGGAGGCTGCCATATTTATTTCCTTTTAAACAATACCAGTTGCCTGGCTGCCCTGGTGATATTTGGCTGCAGTAATGTCTGAATCACACAACTGAGGACTGACTAATCTAGTCAGCCTTCAGCCAACAACTAATATTCATATGTGTTCAGGGTCTATGGCTAAAAGTATTAAAGGGTACCTTAGCCCAAAAAAAAAATAAAATGTAAAAATGCGCACTACGTCACAGCTACGTAGTGCGCGTGCGCAGAGCTCTCCCGGCCAGGGGCACGCGATCAAGGAGGTGACATGTCCCTCGCTGCAACTCCAGTGACCGCCGATCCCCTCTGTTACAGATGCCGGCCTCGCCAGGTCGGCATCCACGGTGCCTGCGGGAGCGCCGATGTCAGTCACGCTCTCATGGTCTGAAGCTTTTTGCACAGGCGTAGAACTATTGTGCCTGCTCAGGACGCTCCAGACAATGTGAGCGTGATTGACAGCGGCTCTCACTCAGGCGCAGTAGATGCCGACCTGGCGAGGTCTGCATCTTTAATTACTTTTCCCTGATGTTTCCATTAAGCTGCCCATAGATTTCTTGACTTGGCGACCGATCGAACATCTGCTTTGATAATTATCAAATCGGATAAAAATCGGTGCCACCAAGGCCATGCCTGATTGCCGAGCCGAAATTGGTCACATGTATCCATCGGACAAGCTGGAAAATCTTGAGCTGACATGCTTGATCGGGCGGGTGGCGGAAATGGCAGGCGATAATTGTGGACAGACGTGATGAAAATCGGTGCAGCCAAGAGCATGCCCCATCGACAATGCAACCAATTTAGGGTCGAAATAGGTTGCATGTATTGATCAGACATGCTGCAAGATTTCAGGCCATCGTGATCGATCAGGTGTGCGACCTTAAAGACGAGCGATATCGGGGCAAGCATCAAACGCAATTCCCCAGAGTATAAATGTGCACATTTATACATTACCTGTCCTGCGTCGCCCACCGTGCAGTGCCCACCCATCTTCGGAATCCCGCTGCTCTATTTGCACTATACATGCCGCCGACGTATAGCACATGCCACACCCAGCAGTGTGTATGGCACAAATGAAGGAGAAGGATGCTGAAGACTGATGGGCACCGCACAGTGGGCGACACAGGACAGGGAATGTATAAATGCACACACAAGAGTTACATTTACACACTAGGGGGGCAGCGGCGAATGCAGCCTATTCCCGAGAGATTTCATGCTGTGGTTTATGGGAAGCCGACAGATCACTCTCTAATCAGGTTTGATCAGACAGATTCTAAGTCCAATCTTCCCATCATCGCTAGATCTATGGGCACCTTCAGAGGCAGAGGATCAGCAGGATGCCAGGCAACTGGTATTATTTAAGAGGATTTAAATATGGCATCCTCCAGATCCCTCAGTTCAGGTTTCCTTTTATTGGAGCCAGGCTGAGTTCACGAGGACAGTTTTGCGGTAGTAAAAGTTGTGTTTTTACATCACACAAATACGCTAGATTTAAACCTCCACTTGAGTTTCACAAATGTAATAGTAAGTCTGGAGACAGAGATCTGTCAGCCAATCTGCCCATACATTGTCTGCCCTTCAGCTTGCAGCATGTTGATCGGGCATGCTCTTGGCATTATAATAATGAAATCGGATGGTCGATCACCTAATGCATGGCCACCTTTACCCTCCACAGTGCTGACATAACTCTGGTAAAACCTGTTTAAATAAGAATTAAAAGCACAATGAGTGTGCACCTGCCTAATCCCTGGCTAAAACATCCACCTAACAAATTCAGACACAACATTTCACCACTGAGGGTGGCTTTATTTCAGAGGAATTTCCCAGATTCCCATTTCAACTCTAACCAGCAAGCTCATGGTGACCCATTTCAACTCTGTGTCAATCTGCAGATCTACAAAGACCCTGCAGACCCTCCCCATGGCATGGTCTGACACCAACTCACATCCTGCCAGAAGCCAATGGGAGCAGCTCCCCCTCTCCCTATACATCGGATCAGACACTCCTACCTCTCTGTACACATCAGATCAGACACTCCCACCTCTCTCTACACATCAGATCAGACACTCCCACCTCTCTCTACACATCAGATCAGACACTCCCACCTCTCTCTACACATCAGATCAGACACTCCCACCTCTCTCTACACATCAGATCAGACACTCCCACCTCTCTCTACACATCAGATCAGACACTCCTACCTCTCTGTACACATCAGATCAGACACTCCCATTACTCACATGGGCTATGTGTACAATCCATACGTGACCATGCTGCATACTGCTCTATTCTACAGCTTATGTATGCTAAGCAAGCACTTTACTACACACCTTGCCTATGGTGGATACTCTAAAGATGTGGATCACTGTACAGTATTGCTTCTGCAGGACCTCAGCAGGGATGCCAGGAAAAGAAATCAAAATACTGTAAAGTGAATATGCTTTGGATGAATGAATTATTGCAGTGTATGCAAGTAACTTTGCCGTGCACAGTATGTTGATCATGTATGTGCAGCCAGTTGAGATAATGCTAAGAACAATAAGACACGTCATATATATGTTAAACTATTGTTCAAAGTTATAATAATTTAACGAACAGTAATAGTTATTTTCATATTTCCAAGCAGTGGCTATCTAAAGTAATTCTATAATTCTACTATGATTTTATGTTGTCCATGTACTATATGGCACATTATACAGTAGTAATGAGTAAGGATCTGTGCAGTGTATTGGAAGTAGGGTTAACTGGCATTTAAAGGAGCAACGTACAAAAGAATGAGGATTTGCGATAAAATGAATAGACATGTGGAGGAAGCACTCACCATGGCTTGATTCCTGCAGGATCTTGCGAGCTTCTCATATCAATACCAGCAGAGACATCGTGGAAGAGCTCCAGATTCCAGCCTGCGCGCCTCCCCCTCCCTGCACAGAGCCCCGCCTCCTGCACGGGGAATGGAGCTCTTCCAGCGGCCAGGGGTGGCAGAGGGGAGGTGCTAGGCTGCCAGCAGCAGAGGTTATGGATGGGAGACACTAGAGGAATTTATGCGACTGATTCTTTTCATTAAAAAGTGAAATACTGTGTACCATCCATGGTATTAGTGAAGCATGGACACATGCATTTACTGGAGTATGGTAATTACAAAAAGGGTTTTTTTTTTTCATTATGCTTTGATCAATTAATGCTATTTTTGTTTGTTTTTTTTAAATATAAATTATGTGCTGAAAAAAAAAGATATTTTATATTCTTATTCTAGGCTAGCTAATGCTAACTACTTTACCAAAAGGAAATGAACTGAGACTTATGCTGGCCATACACACTTAGATTTTTGCCCAACTTGGCAAACAGAAATTCCTCTTTGATCGGAATCTGATCAGAGAGGGATGGATTCAGACCCATCCCTCTGATGTAGCGTTTTTCAGAGCGATTTTCCACTTTCCTATACTTAACATTGAGGCTGAATTGCCTCAGAAATCAGCAAAAATGCTGCAGGACCCGCATTTTGATTGGGGAAAAAAATGAATCGCTCTGGTGTGCACCATCCCATTGAAATACATAAGCCAAGCGCTTTTCAAAGCGCAAACATTTTTAAAAATTCGCTGAACCGCTCTTGGTGTGCACCAGCCCTGAGAGGCCTCTTATGCGGGCCTGTTCACACTACAAGAGCTTTTTAAACACTGGAGATTTTAAAAGCTCTTGCTAATGTAATGCTATGGAGGATTTTTACAAAATCACATCGCTCCAGTGTGAACATTCACATAGGATAACATTAGCAAGCGATTTTTAAAATCACAAGCGCTAAAACTCTCACAACTGCTTGCTGCTGCCTGGCAACTGCTTACTGCTGCCAGGTAACTGCACACAGTTCAACTGTCTGTGGAAAAGAAGGCTAAATCTGTCGCACCTCTAAACTAAAGCAGCCCAGATGTGAACATACCACTTGCAATGTAGTTTCATTGTTTTGCTGTTATAGTGTCTGTTGCACCACAATGGATGCAGTGTGAAAGGAACCTAAAGGACTGTTTACACAGTCGCCTGTCGGTAGCTCGTTTCAACGCGCTCAAACACTTATCTACTACCGAGCAGAAAAGGGTTTAGCATAATTTTTCCGTTGGTTCGTCGTCCCATTTTGTTCCCCTAGGAGGATGCGGAACTGGGAACACCAGCAGCACTAGAAGCTACATGCAGTGTCTCAGAAAATTCAAACAACCAAGGCGATTGCGCAATAAATGGAAAACACATTGAGATGAACGCTCCCATTCATCTCAATGCAGTGCCGGTTGAACCCAGTGGCAAATGATGAAGACGGACACCGGCAGGCATCCGACTGAACCAACCCTTTTGTGGATTTTCCAGATGATTACAGTTAGACCCCTTTTCCACGGGCAGTTGATAGGCAGTGAAAAGCCTCTCAGACTCTCACAACTGCTTGCTGCTACCTGGCAACGGTTTGCTGCTGCCTGGAAACTGCCCGTGGAAATGAGCCCTAAGTTCTTCTCCAGCCTGCCGACGTCCCCTCCGTAAGATTACAACCCTCGACCGGGTCATGGTCTGCTGCGCATGCAGGGGCACACCTCTTGTGATCACACTCCGGTTCCAGTCTCTGTAAACTGCGCAAGCACAGAGCACTCCCGTCTCTGGGAGCACGGTCATGGTAGGTCCATGCAGAACACCAAGGGTCGTGATCTTACAGATGGGGTAGTGGCAACTTGCAGCAGAGCGGAACTTTGGTGTGGGAACTGATAGAATTTCAGGGGCTTAACCCCTCTGCGGCCGCCTAACGCAGGGTGGCAGAAGCAGAGTGGCTCACTCGTTCCTCTTTCACGCCAGGCGAATGAGCGCTAGCGATATGCAGTGGGTTCCAGGCCTGAAATGTATCGGAGGCATTTTAATGCACAGAATCACACTACAATTGTAAGGTTCCGGCCACACTATGCCAGATGCACAGCACAGAACAGAACATTCACAGTATATCCTGAGCTGTGCCGGTCACAGTATCCCGTGAGATGGTCACACTCCCCACTGATCCAGTCAGCTGCTGCTGCTGCCGTCATTAGAGTCATCCAACTCTGCAGCACCGCCTCTGGGCTTGCGGACAAGCACTGGCTTATATAGCTCCAGGCCACAGCTCCAGCTCTTGAGTCCAGGCCACAATATTCTTACGCGACAAAAAAATCATATCGCCAGTACAATACAAAAGCCATCCTTGTTGCTAAGACTAGGTTGCAAACCGTAACTAGAAAATGTGATCTGGACCGCCAATGCAATCTCACAGCTGAAGTAGTTAATTGCAAACCTCCATGGAAGCCTTTTCTTATTGGTGTCTGCAAAGTTAATTCATGTGGGCTGCAACCTTCCTATTCACTGAAGGCAAAAAGTGGGCGTGGTCAAACATGTGGGAGGAGCCAAATCCTACCAAATAAATTGCACCCAGGGCGAGGGCGTAAAATGCGCCTCCCCCCACGTGGTGTAGTTGCCCCCAGTATAGGCTAGATAGGTAGGTGCCCCCAGTATAGGCTAGATAGGTAAGTGCCCACAGTATAGGTTAGATAAGTAGGTGCATGCAGTATAGGTTAGATAGGTAGGTACCTCTCAGTATAGGTTAGATAGGTAGATGCCCCCAGTATAGGTTAGATAGGTAGGTACCCCTCAGTGTAGATTAAATAGGTAGATGCCCCCAGTATAGATTAGGTAGGTAGGTGCATGCAGTATAGGTTAGATAGGTAGATGCCCCCAGTATAGATTAGATAGGTAGGTACCCCTCAGTATAGGTTAGGTAGATGCATGCCCCCAGTATATGTTAGATAGGTAGGTGTCTCCAGGCAGCATAGGGGCGGGGGGAGCGGGCAGAGAGAAGTTTCAACTCACCTGGCTTCCTCCGCACACAGCCTAGGTAAGAGCTCCCTGTGATGACATGCGGTTACGTCATCACAGGGGGCGCTGTTACCATAGCAACAGACGCCGCATGCCGGGACAGGAAGAAGATAGAGGCTGTGTTCGGAGGAAGCCAGGTGAGTTGAAACTTTGCTCTGGTCATTCACCCCGGCCCCCGCTGCTGCGCCCACCCTCCTGCTGCTCCGCTGCCAGCAGCAGAGCGAGGCCCCCCTTCTTGTGAGGCCCCAAGCAGGGCGTGGCTCGCCTGTATGCTGGCGGCGCCCAGCAGACAGCAGCAAGCAGTTGTGAGAGTTCAGGCCATGATAGCACACCAAAAAAAAAAAAAACCCCTAGCGTAATCGCTCAGCCTTTTTTGAAGTGATTTTTCAGAGCGATTGTAGGCATGTGCCTAGTGATTTTCGAATCATGCCTAGTGATTTTTGGAGCGTTTTGGTGTAGCGTTTTTTATTTTTGTTACAGTAGAGCTGGAACTGAACAGCTTCTGTAACAAAAACGCTTGGAAAATCGCTCTGATCTTTTCAGAGTGTTTTCCACTTTCCTATACCTAACATTGAGGCTGAATTGCCTCAGAAAAGCGCAGAAATGCTGCAGGACCCGCATTTGCGTTTGGGAAAAAAAGCACATCACTCTGGTGTGCTCTATCCCATTCAAATACATTAGCCAAACGCTTTTAAAAGCACTCAGAAGTGGTCTATTTGCGTGCACCAGCCCTTCGACAGTTTATTCACTGCCTGTCAACTGCTTGTGGAAAAGGGCCCTCAATTGGATGAGGCAAAAGGTACTGTAACTGGGGTACCAAAATAGTCAGGAACAGTCCTGAGAATACCGTGCAATCTGATGAAGGGATTCCTATCTGAAAGCATTTGCCATAAAGCTGGCCATACGCACATCGATTTTCCTCCAGCAAAGTCGATCAGCCTGATTGAATCTGCTGGAAATCTATAGCAGAACATGCCGCATCAATTGCTATTTTCAACTGATTTGGGAAAAAAAAAAAATCTATCAAAATTACAATAGAGAAGTTCTGAACGTACCAGACAGAAAATGTTGCTAGATCAGACGTGGCGGGTAAACGGCAGTATTCATGGCCCATAGGATTGCACTAGATAAAACAGTTCAAAGATGCAGTTCAATAGATTTGCAGTAGAATTCATGGTAAAATCTTTGGAAATGAGTGTGCCGAGGGTTTGATCTGTTTGCCACATTGAGTGGCAATCTATGCTTGTATGGCCACCTTAACAGTTTTTCTTAGGGTCCTTTTCACTTAGGGCCCGATTTCACTAGTCCGGAAATCGTGCCGAATTCGCAAAATTTCCCCACACGCAAATCGCACGGGGAAACTCTGCCATAGGGAATAATGGTGCCGTTTGCCATGGCGATTCGGTCGACATTGCAGCATTTTTCCATGGGGGGGGCGTGTATCCCATAGCCGTGCATGGCACAGCTTCTGGGATCCGTCTGCGTCCTCGCACAACAAGGTAGTGCCGCTGGGCGTCTCACAGGACGCACGGTAGCTAGTGGAAACGGTTCCTAAAGGACCACTCCAGCGAAATCAGAACCGACAGGTTTCAGACTAGTCCATCTCCTCATGGGGGATTCTCATGGTTTTCTTTGTTTTCAAAAGCATTTCCTGAATGGCAGTTGCTAAGTCTAACTGCCAAAATAGCGAGATACTACTTCCCCCCCAGGCCACCATGGATAGTGGGGGAAATATGTAATTCGGTTTCCAGCTATTGCCGGTGGCCGAATTACAGTGTTTTTGTACAATTTGTGCTGTGTCCTTTGACGGTGCCCAAATCACTCACTGAGCACCGCCATAGCCATAATTCCTATTATGGCCTATGTTGACACTGGCTACGCCCAAATCTCCTGCGGTGTTTTTACAGTGTTCACCTTTAGGAGATGGACTAGTCCAAAACCTGTCTGATCTGTCAGATTGTAACTGTTTTCTTTTTTTAGCTGGAGTAGTCCTTTTAATCAGTTGCTCTCAGTTATAAATGAAAGGAAACTGATTTTCAAAGTAATGTCCATGTTTTCCTATGGCTCAGTTCCCGCTATATGAGTTTTAACTGAAAGCTTTTGCACAATGCACTACTATGGAGGGGAACAAAAACGCATACCAACACAAGGCCTCTTTTCCGTGGGCAGTTGAACTGTGTGCTCAGCAAGCAGTTACTAGGCAGCAGTGAGCCGTAAAAGAGGAACTGAAGAGAGAGGTATATGGAGGCTGCCATGTTTATTTCCTTTTAAGCAATGCCAGTTGCCTGGCAGCCCTGCTGATCCTCTGCCTCTAATACTATTAGCCATAGCCCCTGAACAAGCATGCAGCAGATCAGGTGTTTCAGACTTTAATGTCAGATCTGACAAGATTAGCTGCATGCTTGTTTCTGGTGTTATTCAGATACTACTGCAGAGAAATAGACCAGCAGGGCTGCAAGGCAACTGGTATTGATTAAAAGGAAATAAATATGGTAGCCTCCGTATACCTCTTACTTCAGTTCCCCTTTAACAGGCAGCAGCAAGCAGTTGTGAGAGTTTGTGAGGCATTTCAACTGCCCGTGGAAAAGAGGCCTAAGTGTAAAATTAGCGTAAATAAAGACAGTAACGCATTCACTTCTCAGCATTTTATTAATGCTAAAAGGGCAGCAACATTGTTACAATCATCTTACTTTTCAAATAAAGTGAAACATTTTAATGATAATGACTAAAATGTATGTAGCATAATAGTGTGCAGCTAATTTATTTGTATTCGATGTGACAATTTGATTTGGCAAAAACACTTTCAAATAACATATATTTATCCAGTAAAATTCATCTCTACAGCTTGTTTAAAAAATATAACATATGCCTGGTGATTGGCTATAATATAATATATATAATATAGGCAGACAGCTTACAATCAAAAGTGAAAACTTATACGTAAAATTATTTTATGTGAATCAGGAGAAAAGGGCGCAGGAGCCCTTATGGAAAAAAAACTGTGCCACCATAGGCACTTATTATACAACCCATGATTTGTGAGAAAGAATGAAAATTTGGGCGCACAGCGGCACCCGCTATCTGGCACCTCTGAGTGCTGAAATGTACCCTTGTTGCTGCAAATTGGAGCTTTTATAATGGACGTGATATGCAATAAAGAAGGTAAATTTTGGTGCCCAATTAGTGGCAAATAAGCTAAATTTCAATTACGGGCGGCAGAGGCGTGTGGATATACAAATTGTGGCATTGCATAGCCGATGCGCCCCTATGCATAGCTACAATTTGTATATCCGCAAGACCCCGGTACCTCCGATACTATCTGGTGCAGAAACTTAGCTTGTTTGATGCTATTCAAGGCTTTGAGGCGGCGCCCCCGGGCACCCAAATTGACTTTCTTGCCACAAATTGCAGCTCTCTGGCGAGGGGGGGGGGGGGGGGGGTAGGCAAAACGGCGAAGTGGAGGTTAGCTTTAGCCGCCACCAGAGAGGTCTTAGGGTTAGGCATCGGTAGACAGGGCCGGTTCAAGTAACAATGGGGCCTTAGGGCAAGATTAGCCTGGGGGCCCCCCAACAGACACCACCCCGACCAAAAAGCATCTTTAGAGGCCCTTTGTTGCAGCCAAATTTCCCTCCTGGGCCCCTGAGCTGGCTGCTGACCCTCCCCCAATCATCCCCAACTTAACAGACTCTGCAGTGTCCCTGGGGAGCAACAGTTCAAATGGGGGAGGGACAACTTGGGGGCCCTTACAGGCTCTGGGGCCCTGGGGCAACTGCCTATTTTTTCCTATGGTAGCTCCGGCCCTGTCGGTAGAAGGAGGGTCCTGTGCGAGATTAGGGTTAGATTTAACCATAGTAAAATATCAGTAAACATTACCAATATTTTACTATCCGAATGCAGCAGCAGAATATCGATAATTAAAGCAATATTCTACTCGCGGCAAACCCCTGTGCCCATTTTTCCATGTACCGTATGCATTTTATGTACTGTATTTATATAGCCATGACATTTTCTGCAACGCTTTACAGAATACATACTCATGTCACTGACTGTCCTCAGTTGGTTAGTTGGTTTGCGATCCCCCGACACTTGGAAGCGCTGCTCAGTAACCTGTACAGCTCTTCCAATTTCCGAGTTTTTTAAATAAAACTCTATTATACTTACCAGGCGTCGTCCTTCCGTCCGTAGCCCCGCCCCGTAAAGGAAGAGGTCATAGGTGCTTCTCTATGACCAATCAGAGAAGCGCCTGCGACTTCTTCTTTTAGAGGCGGGGCTACAGATGGAAGAAGGAAATACAGAGACTCGGTAATTAGAATAAAGTTTTGTTAAAAGGCAATTGTTTGGCCTCCCAAAGTGCTGCATAATCGCTTTGATAAGCAATTTATGCAGAGCTTATATACTTTCCATTGAGCGTAAATGTTCTCAAAATGCTGCATGTCCTGCGATTGTGATTCCCCTAATCGTAATCGCACTAATAGGCTCACCCCCACTCACTTTCATTGGCAAAACGTTTTTGGGAGTAGCCGGCGATCCTAAAACGCTGACAAAAGCGCCCTAGTGGGTTCCAGTCCTCAGTGTTTCTTGATAATGCGGATAGGTAGTCAGCAGAAAATACATTTGAGGAGCTACCTGCATATATACTGCATTAAATCTGGAATTATTCACAACCCATAGCCCAGCTCTAGTTTTCACTGCACAGAAAGTTTTGCAAATACAAAAAGTTTTGGAGAAACAAATTTACAGCTAAATGCACTGCAGTCAACTGAGAAGGCAAAAAATGTTAAATGGTTTTTATGGCTGTGGAATGGTTATGCCAGTGAAATAAGCTGGAGGTGAGTCCACTGGAGTGATTCTAGTTTTAAAAATCGTGATCAGTCAGCATGTAGTATTTTTGCTATTTCAATTCAAAGTAAAATGAGCCTTAACTGTATAAACAAAAATCAAACTTACCTGGGGCTTCTACCAGCTCTCTGCAGCCTCCCTGTGCCAGTGTTGGGACAAACCGATCCTCCGATCCCCTGCAGTGTCATACTTTCTTTCTGACGCATGGCCCTTTTCCACGCACCTCCTAATTGTGCTCTACGCATGCGCAATTCGAAAAAATCTCTACTGCGCATGTGCAGAGCACTCTCATTGCAGGGAGCGTGATAGAGGACACGTGCGGCCATGCGCAGTGGCCCGTCAACTAGCCAGTTGGCCGGCCATAAGGAGGACACTGCGAGGGACTAGAGGGACACTTAGTGACACCGTGGGCACAGGGGGCTGGTAGAAATCCAAGGTAACTTAATCAGTACCAGTAAGGGCTGGGACCCACCAGAGTGTTTTGGCAGCGTTTTGGCATTGCTTTCAATCGCTAGCGATTTCCCAAAATGCTTTACCAATGTAAGTGGATGAAGCAGATCCCACTGGAGCAATTGCAATGAGGGACATCGTAATTGCAGGACATGCAACATTTTGGGAGCGATTCCATTCTAATGTATTCTAATGTATTGTATAGGAGCAGGGAAATTGCTTGGGAAATTGCTTCCAAAATTGCTTACAAAGCCCTACCACAAATCACTAGTGATTGCAATAGTGCTATGTAGTGGGTCCCAGGTCTAAAGGCCCAATGCAAAGCAAAGTAGTGGTGGAGCAGTGTGCATCTAAAAAAGGGCACTGGGAAAAGCCACTAGTAGCAAATCGTTCAAATCACTGATATTCTACTAATGGGCAATATGCTAGTAGAATATCTGTGATATGAATCAATATTTTACTACCGCTAAACCTAACACTATTCTCACTTGAATTCTCCCTGTTTTGAAACCTAACCCTAACTGACTCAATATCAGTCCTACTTAATTACAATATTTATCTGGCGCAACCGGTGCCCAAATTACCCGATGGGCATTGCTAATTGTTAATGGTGGCCTATAGAGTGCCCATATACTGCCACTTCCCATATTACTTGCTTCGGATGGAGAAACTTGGTTATGTTATTCATCTATTTACAGGTTGCAATGTGATTGCTTAGGGCTCTTTCATATGGACGACTCTTGTCAGCTGCCCCTGTTTATTTTCCAGGCGCTAGCAGTGGGCTGTATGCGTCCAACACCAAAGCAGGTTACTACGGCGCACGAAGCTCAGCACCCAGCAACAAAACGGGGCGCCCTTATAGCACTAATGCTATGATGAGCGTCCTGCGCAAGTATACTAGGATGTATAACAGGAGCCAACGTAGTATAAAAATGTTTAAAAAGAGGAGGTAGTGGTGGACTTACCTCCTCTAAGAAGACACTAAAGATTGTTGGTTTATACTAAACAACAATTTATTCACAATACTCCAAAAGTGCAATGCGTTTCACAGGTATAATCCCGCTTCATCAGGCAATAGCAACGGAGTAATAGTATATAGGGTCATTAGAAGAACCAAGCCTCCCACAAGAGTAATTTGGGGATCCAGCGATCGCCAGACCCCAAATTACATCTCCCTTTGGGTCCGTTACCACTACAAGCAGTGCAATGCGGCTGATGCTGCCTGCTAGACATTTCAACAGACAGACCGCTGAAACACGTGTGGTTACAAACACTCTCATTCGGTTGCGCTATAGCGGTTGGCCAGACATTTTGCCATTCATCTGAAAGAGACCTTCATTATAATCACAGAAACATACAACAAAAATATAAATTTTAAGAAATACCCCACACAACTACAAAAAAGTACACAAATAAAAAAAAAATCAGAAATAATAAGATGAAGAAGAAAGGCTAATAAAGTCATTCAATGTCTGCTAAATATAAAACACTGCTTAAATTGTATAAAAAAAAATGAGAATATACAAATAATTAACAGAAATAAGAAGCTAAAAACAACTGACTCCATATAAGTTAGACTAAAAATCACAGCTGAAACAAGGTGCACCACAACTGCGGTCTTATCCTTTCCTGTAAAATCACAGCAATCCTTGCTTCTCCCATTATTAAATGTGCTAAGTGTAATAAGTTGCATATATTATAATATGCATATTGTTTATTATTTTCAGACGTGCATGTAAAGCTTATACTTTATTTCACGATGTGGAAAGTGTAAGAAAAGCATAGCTGTAGTTGGGAATTGGCGATCGTGGTCTTGGCTTCCAAGGTGAGAGTTGAGCCTGTAGAGTTTATGGTATCAGGAACTCTGTCCACAGAAAGGGGAGCTGCAAAGATACACAGTCGTTAAGTTCCAGCAGAAGGCACATGACCTGGCAGAGTACTCTTTAGACTGAGCTGAAGGTCAGGTGTAATGTTTATCTACGGGTTAAAGTCCAAGGGAAGAACTCTGACACACTACACATGCTATTCCCATTGTTCACTAGAGACTGGGGATCCAGTGAGCTTCATTTACTAAAGCCTGGTGAACAATGCTAAGAAATGCTGTGCGTATATAGCGCACATTGATTATACTGTTATCTTTGGAAGCAGCATAGCACACATAGTGCAACTCACATAATGCACACAACATGCATGTTACATCTATACAAACAAAAGGAAATCGAGAGCCCACAATAGTTTAGTATGTTAAAGTCAAGTTACATAGAATAAAATCAATTTGAATTAATACTCACAAGGAAGGGTTACCGCCAAGGCAAACACTGTATAGGCAGGTGGAGAGATTAGACCCGACCTACCTCGGGTTAAGAAGTTGCTCTCTGTAGATCAGAAAATAGGGGTACACCCCCAAGGGTGGACAAACTTATAGGTAACTGGACACAACAGAGGCACCAGGAAGAATAAAATACACTAAAAACAGCTTAAAGGGAACCAGAGATGAACATTTTACACAAAATAAACATATCAGTTGATAGCTTGTAAAGAATAAATGCTCTACCTGATAATTTCGCTGCTCTGGTGTGCCTTTTGTAGTGTTTTTTTATCCATTATTGCTCCAGGAAAAATCAAATATGGCCGCCGGCTCATATCCCTTCTCCTTCCGGGTTATATGAGTTGTTCTGGATGTGCGGTCTAGGCTATATGAGACTATGCTGCTATCTAGGCTAAATGCAGCCTTTCATCTATGTGCTTTCATTTTGGAATGATGTGCAGCTGCCTGTAGGAAGTGTCTCTCATAGGAATGAAACTGCAGTCATCATCAGTATCTAGTGCACACAGAGCACACAGGGATCATATTGCAGCCACACTTGTCTGTTTCAGAGATTCTCTCTCAGCAGCAGCAGCCCCTCCCATGTCATCACAGCTCTCAGTATGTGTTATGATCGCTTCTGCAGCGTTTACTGCTGACTGCAGTGGTATTGCAAACCAAACAGTTCTAATGTCATTACATGCATTTGCTTGCATAGTTTGGTTTGCACTTAAACTAGTTGCTGATTCCATCTGCAGTCGCTCTGAAGTTAATGACAGTTTAATATGCTTTTGTGTAAACAAACATTGTCTGCTGCAGTGGAGGGGCAGTCCCTTTCCTGCAGGCTGCATATCATTGTCTGCCTTTTCCTGCTATCAGCCTGTGATTAATTACCATTCACTTGTGTGGGAGTCTGCAGGTCTGCTCCCATTGGATGACCTCAGTATAAAGAACTGCTTCCTGCAATGCCTCATGGGCTATCATAGTTTCAGACTCTATCTGTTACTCTGCTCGTGCCCCACCTCGTTCCTGGTCCGTGTGGACTGCGCTGACTCCTGCGAAGGGGTCAGCGAGTCCTCCTAGTTCTGCTCTTGTTCTAGAAGTTGCTACTTGCTTGTCTTGTGTCATATATTGGTTCATCGCCAATATATACGCATACTTGCGCATTTTGTTATTTTCCTTGTATTCGTGTTACGTTAATATATCAGTGTCGCTGATATATACGTACACGAACTGTTTATTTCCTGTGTTCAGTTAGTCAGTTTTCCAGCACGTTTTGGTAGTTTGCGCGTATCGTGAACACCCGTGCTGAGCTAGTTATCCTGTTCCTGGTCCTGTTTGTGGATTGCGTTCATCTCTGCGAAGAGATAGCGAATCCTTCTGAGTCCTGTTCCCTGTATTACTTCAGTCTTAGTCAGAGTTCCTGCTTATGTCATATATCGGTTCATTGCCAATATATACATATGTTAGTCAGACGTTACGAATAGTTTCATTGATAGCTGTAATTGTAATACGCTAGGAAAACATACTTATTGTATATTTATCTGTGTTACGTTCATCTATCTCGATCCTGCTATTTCCTGTCTCTCCTGTCCTGTCTTTGTGAGGCACGCCATCACCGCAACGCATTGGCTGCCTCATTCCAGTCTGTCTGGTTTTGGACGCTTGCTGTCGCTAAGTAATCGCTAGCTAGCAAGCGTTCATTCTGTCTACCTGTCCTGATCTCCTCAGTCCTGGTTTATGCGCTCAGCGCTACTTTGCGCTGAGACGTTATTACGAAAGTGTTTGTGGCTGTTCAGATCTGCACCGGCTCTGTGCACCACAATCTCCTATTGGAGTCAGTCCTCTCCTCCACTAAACTGGGGATATCCTGATCCCTTGTGCTGGTGTGTGTACCTCCTTCACGTCAGCTTATGTGTTGTATGCTGACTGTGGAGATTACACCCCCAAGCTTAACATTATGATAGCCCCATTACCAATCCCCATTGTGGGGGGGGGTTCCCAGCAAAAATGACACTGTTTGTTATGGTTCCTGTTCCTTTAAGAAATTTGAGAAGCTCAATTCTGAAACAGAAAATGAGTTTTTTTCTGAATGTACCAGGTTCCTGGCTAATCCCGAGCTCCAGGCTACTCCTGTTTCAACGTGGGCCTCCCAGCTAGTTTATGTTTTATTTAAGGGAAGATTGTTTCAGTGGGCCTACGATGTCTTAGATCATACCAATTTAAAAGAAAGACCACTGGAATTTCTAGCGTTTGTGATCCATAACTGGCTGCGCAAAACCGATTTGCCTAGCCCTTTTGATAAGCTCCTGGCAGCTTGTCAATCAGCTGCTCCTTCTACTGCCTACAAAAATAATCAGCAAGCAGATAATTGTTCTGATAACTTTTCTTCTGCTAAGGCAGCAGGGTCTAAAGCCAAACGTAAACGCTCCAAAAGAAAAGCGTTACAATCAGCGGAGTCGTTGCCCTTGGCGACTGCGCATCAGATCTGTAATGAGACTCCGCCAGTAGTAGATAATGAAATTCAGTCACCATTCAGGGGAGTCAAATGGACCTATGAAACTACTAATGAACTTTCATTGCTAGCCAGGGAAAATAAAAGTTCTTGTTTAAATGAATTATCTGAATATGATTATGAAGATATATTACAGAGTATTGAACAGATCAATTTATTCGTGCAGCAAGGGAAATTTGCATACACTACAGTTCAATACTTGCTACAGGTATTGGAGATCCTTAGGAATAAGAAATCGGCCAATCACCTGCTAAATAACCCAATGTATGTTTCTGCCACTAACACATTTGCAAACTATGATCAGCCGGAATGCTCAGCTGTTAAATATGCATGGGATCCTCCATTTGAGAAAGGAGAGATGGAAGCTCTGGTCTATGAATGGAAGAAAGATGCAAGTTCATTTTGTCAGTTTTACAGTGCAAAAAGTGAATTAGTATTGAATGCATGCATTAAGTCTGCCTATAACCTAATAAAAACTGGTGTGTGTGGGTATGACTTTGTGGCTCCATTGATCGATGTGTGGAGAATGATTCTGGACGATTTTTATGCAATTCAATCAGTTGATACCAGGGAAGACACACTGTCAAGTGGAGATTGTTCCACTTCCTCAGTTCCTGAGGACTCGCCTGCTTCAGCACCTTTGGCTGATTCAGCGAGTGATTCAGAGCTCCTTTTGTGTGAAATTGAAGTTCCTGTAATTCCACCCTGTACCATGGATAACTCAGTGTTATTTCCCAGTAAGACAGAAATTACTAATACTTCCTTAATCTTGCCCTGCACAAATTTCTCAGCAGAGGACCCAGAGGTCCTGCTGACTTTCGAGTCCAGCCTAGCCAGTACTCATGACTCTTTGTTTAGTGAAACAGACACCAGAAAAATCTTGCCTGTCTCTGCAAACACTTCTGCAGAAATTACCTGTGTTAATAAAGTTCAACTCCTGTCTGATCCAGCAGATGCCAATAGATGCACTACATCAGTTTCCGAGTCCCAGCAATCCTGTCTAGTAAACTCAGAACCCCAGCATCTGAATTTTCCAATTTTACAAATGAATGGTGATTCAGATGCGCAAACATTGTGTCTTGATCTTCCTGTTTCTACACCTCGCTCTAGTTTCGTGAATAGCTCAGAGCATCTGCTATGTGAACCTGAAATCGCAGAATTATTACCTTGTTCAGAAAATTTTCCAATAAATTTGCCCTGTACCATGAATTGTGCAGTAGATCTCTCCAATGAAACTCAGGTCACAGAATCATTATGCTGTCCAGCAGGTGCTTCCATGGTTTTGCCCTGCAATATGGACTGTTCAGTGATCCTGTCCAGTGAAGCTGTGGTCGCAGAGTCTTATGCTTCACCCAGTACTTTGGATACTTTAAACCCTCTAGCAGAGGAGGCTGAAGCACTGCTTACCTCAGTTGGTGTTGCAGTAATATTCACTTGTCTAGCAGCTGTTTTGGAATTACAGTCTGCTCTAATAAAACTTGATGAATTTCTGCCCAGCGAAGCAGAAGCCATTGAAATATTGTCCTCGTCAGCAAGTGTGTTAGATACCTTGCCCTGTACACAGTCTGATTTAACCAATGTTGTTGAGTCCCTCTCCAGTGTTGTAACAGCCGAGGAACTCCAGCCCTGTCCTCTGAATGTTTCAAAAGTCTTGCCCTGTAACATGGATAATTCTGACTCGCTGGAAAAAATAATAGAAATCTCAGAATTTCAGTCCGGGTTAATGAGTGTTTCTGAAACCCAGCCCTGTATCCTGGAAAATTCTGGTTCTCTGGCCGGTGTGGCAGAAGTTCCTGAGTCCCCTTCCTGTCCAGTGAGTTACTCAGTTTTGCCTAGTTCAGTGGGGATTGCTGCACTACTGACTTGTTTTGCAGCCCTTCATGAGCTCCAATCCAGTGTATTTGATGAGTCTCTGTCTAGTCCAGAAGAAGTTATGGGAACCCTGTCTAGTTCGGTGCATACATCAGAAGATTTGTCCTGTCTTGTAAATGCCCCTGAACATGATTTGTTAATAACTTTGCTGGAATCAGAGACATCTAAGTCTGATCCTGCATTTTTTAGTGAGAATCCAGTAACTGTGAAGTCTAGTCATGATGATTTTTTTTTGCCCAGTCCTGGTTTCGGTCTTACCTTGACTGACTTTGAGGTTTGCAGTTCCTTGACATGCCCAGAAGTCTCTCTTGTGCCGGTGTGCCCAGATGTGCTTCGTATGCCAGAGTGCCCAAGTGTGTCTGTGTTGGCGTGCTCACACGCTTCCCTAGTGGAGACATGTTCTGATGTTGCCGGTTGGCCTGCATGCCCAGAGATGGTTCTGGTCCCTAAAAACCCTGATCTTGATGTTTGTCCTTGTGACCCTGACTCTAGAGTTGCCCTGGGTTCCATAGGGGTTCTTGATAGTTCTCCATGTGAGCCTAAGGGGCGTTCTGACCTGTGGGGATCTCTTTGGAGCTTCCAAGTGTTCTGGGAGATCTCTAAGGAAACTTGTCCTGGTACCTTGGACTGGTTCAACGGTGGGTTTTGTGTTGGTGGGGACAGTTCCGGTGGGCATTGCAAAGGCTTTGGCGTTTTTGGACGGTCCCGGGAAGGCGGTGGGTATCGCTCAGAGAGTTTCTGGGGGCTTTTCTCTGGAAGTCGTGGTTCTGATGGGTATCACACTGAGGCTTGTAGTGCTGACGGGCATGGTTCGGTAGGTTTTGGTTCCAATTGGTCTAGTTTTGGTGAGACTGATTTGGGAATTTGGTTTTGTCGGACGGATCCGACCTTCATGAATTTTCAGTCAGATCAGTTTGCTGGATTTCCCACTTCTGATTTTTTGGTTTGGGTGGTTCAGGAGAAATATGTCAGTTTTCATAGGCGTCCAGAGGCCGCGTTTAAGGGAGGGGGTACTGTTATGATCGCTTCTGCAGCGTTTACTGCTGACTGCAGTGGTATTGCAAACCAAACAGTTCTAATGTCATTACATGCATTTGCTTGCATAGTTTGGTTTGCACTTAAACTAGTTGCTGATTCCATCTGCAGTCGCTCTTAAGTTAATGACAGTTTAATATGCTTTTGTGTAAACAAACATTGTCTGCTGCAGTGGAGGGGCAGTCCCTTTCCTGCAGGCTGCATATCATTGTCTGCCTTTTCCTGCTATCAGCCTGTGATTAATTACCATTCACTTGTGTGGGAGTCTGCAGGTCTGCTCCCATTGGATGACCTCAGTATAAAGAACTGCTTCCTGCAATGCCTCATGGGCTATCATAGTTTCAGACTCTATCTGTTACTCTGCTCGTGCCCCACCTCGTTCCTGGTCCGTGTGGACTGCGCTGACTCCTGCGAAGGGGTCAGCGAGTCCTCCTAGTTCTGCTCTTGTTCTAGAAGTTGCTACTTGCTTGTCTTGTGTCATATATTGGTTCATCGCCAATATATACGCATACTTGCGCATTTTGTTATTTTCCTTGTATTCGTGTTACGTTAATATATCAGTGTCGCTGATATATACGTACACGAACTGTTTATTTCCTGTGTTCAGTTAGTCAGTTTTCCAGCACGTTTTGGTAGTTTGCGCGTATCGTGAACACCCGTGCTGAGCTAGTTATCCTGTTCCTGGTCCTGTTTGTGGATTGCGTTCATCTCTGCGAAGAGATAACTAATCCTTCTGAATCCTGTTCCTGGTCCTGTTTGTGGATTGCGTTCATCTCTGCGAAGAGATAGCGAATCCTTCTGAGTCCTGTTCCCTGTATTACTTCAGTCTTAGTCAGAGTTCCTGCTTATGTCATATATCGGTTCATTGCCAATATATACATATGTTAGTCAGACGTTACGAATAGTTTCATTGATAGCTGTAATTGTAATACGCTAGGAAAACATACTTATTGTATATTTATCTGTGTTACGTTCATCTATCTCGATCCTGCTATTTCCTGTCTCTCCTGTCCTGTCTTTGTGAGGCACGCCATCGCCGCAACGCATTGGCTGCCTCATTCCAGTCTGTCTGGTTTTGGACGCTTGCTGTCGCTAAGTAATCGCTAGCTAGCAAGCGTTCATTCTGTCTACCTGTCCTGATCTCCTCAGTCCTGGTTTATGCGCTCAGCGCTACTTTGCGCTGAGACGTTATTACGAAAGTGTTTGTGGCTGTTCAGATCTGCACCGGCTCTGTGCACCACAATCTCCTATTGGAGTCAGTCCTCTCCTCCACTAAACTGGGGATATCCTGATCCCTTGTGCTGGTGTGTGTACCTCCTTCACGTCAGCTTATGTGTTGTATGCTGACTGTGGAGATTACACCCCCAAGCTTAACATTATGCAAAGAAGGAAATCTGAGACCAGAGGTGGCAGGCTTGGGCTTGAAAAGACTCCACAGAGGAGTGACTCAGCTATAATGATTCCAGGTCAAACCTAGACTGAGCCAGTCGGGGATTCTTATCACAGCTGCTAATAGACTAATTAAGCAGATAACAATGAAACTAAAAGCAGGGTAGGTGTTTACGGTCATGTTCCCACTGCTAAATGTAATAAAATACATGAGGGTGCTTCGTCTCTGGTTCTCTTTAAAGAGAGCCAGAGGTGGGCTCATGAAATAAAAAAAAAAAACTAGGCTACCTGGGGGGCTGAGTGGATCAGGTAGCCTTCAAATCCGCCGTTCCTGTGGGCCGCACTAGCCCACTTTCACTTTCGTGATCTCTGAGTCACGGCGCCGGAATGAGAGATTAATTCTCTCATTCACAGCGTGCAGGGAAGCGGGGGAGCAGCAGGGGGCGCGGCGAGGGAGAGAGAGCTGCCCAATGGCAGCTCTGGAAACCCTGCAGGAACACCCCTGGCTGGCATTTTGAAAAGGGAATCCCTCTCCCACATGTTTACTTCCGAGATAGCGACAAATATTTTCGCTAAGCTCGGGGGGGCTATAGCGCGGCGGTGGAGGGGCAGAGAGTGGAGGTGTGGGGACACAAAGGCATGTCATAAGGCAGAGAACATGCCTCTTTTTCCCCATCTGCCCCCCCCCCACCCCCAAAGCACCTCAGGTTCACATTAAAAATGAGAGGTAGTGGCGGACTTACCTCCCCAGTGAAGACTCAAATTGGCTAATTCAGGTAAAGTTTTATTGCATACACCACAAAACAATGAGATGAGTTTCACAGGTATTTCACCAGCTTCCTCAGACATTTAAAAGTAACTGATTATTACCAGCTCTTAAGGCCCATACCCACTACACAATTTTTCTGATGATTTTTCCGACGACTGGTGATTATTTGAGCGATGAGTGCTCGTTTCAGCAAACTCGTGATGTTGATACAGGTGTGTGATTACGCGACTGATGCTTAGAAACACGCAACGATAACTATCGTCACGGTGGATCGGACTTTATGATTCCTGACACCTCCTATGCAAAGTACCGCGAACGCTTGAAATCTCCTTCGCACCCATCGTGCGCTGTCGCATACAAGCAAAGCCAGGAAGATTGATTGAGGAGCATTCGTCGTGAGAGGTTGCTGGGATCCATCTTCTTGAGTATTCAGCTTCAGGGATGCTGTCACGAGTAGATTCGAGTGGCCTAAGCACTCGAACTCGTGATTCAAATGAGCAATAATTAATGCAGGTGAGGAGCGGGACATAAGGGGTTATTTACCCAAAAGGCTGCGTGTTCCCTGCGCTCCAAATAGGATCCACACGCGTCCTATTCTTTGCGTTACAAGCCTCGCTGCAGGCACTGCGGGCACTTCCTCCTTCAAGCCGGAAGAAGTGCCTGCAGCGAGGCTTGTAATGCGATGAATAGGACACGTATGGATCCTATTTGGAGCGCAGGGAGCACGCAGCCTTATGGGTAAATAACCCCTTATGTCCCGCTCCTCACCTGCATTAATTATTGCTCATTTGAATCACGAGTTCGAGTGCTTAGGCCACTCGAATCTACTCGTGACAGCATCCCTGTTCAGCTTTAGCAGGCACGGCACCTGCTAAAAGCTCATAATCAGTTACTCTAGTTCAAAGGTGTCGAACTCCAGGCCTGGAGGTCCAGATCCATGCCAGTAGTACTGAAAGAAGATGAAGCGCGCCATAGTGCATTAAATGTGGAGGAGATTTTATTACCAATTAAAAGTTTATACTCACAAACATGAGTGATAAAAATCGCATCTCAGCGGAATGCCAGCCGCTTGCCTCTACAGTGGGGGATGACGCGCTGTGGCCAGCAGCGCGGTTTCCGATGACTGGGAATCCGTCTCACTGGGAGGTGGGCGTCGCTGGAGTGTCAATCGGCGTGTGACGTCATTACGCGTTTCGGCGCGCAGCGCCTTCGTCAGATGACGTCTCACGCCTGCGGGGGGCAACATATAGCGTCGCTTTAGACCTTGGCAACCAGGAAGCTAAAATAAACTTTATTGTCCGGAGGACAACGGCGGGAGGCGTAGGGACGCAATAGTGCTGTAGGCTTATGGCAGCGCGTCATTCTCCCCAGTATAAAAACATTACATTGGAGGAACATGTATTACTTCAGATGGTCTGGCACACACAATTACAGTTCAATAATTTACATAGGCAAATCAACATTTTGCATCAGCATACTTAAGCCAAACTGAATAATACGATTATAGCACATATAGCAAACTTTGTAGCACAATAGTGCTGAAAATAAGAGCAATTTCCAGTGACCGAATTAGCCTATTAGGAAGCTGCAGTAATAAGATGTTATTGGGCTCTAGATGGCCACAATCCAAACATCACATCTAATTGTATAAACTACAATATAGCAGGATCCAAAGAACTCATATTAATACCTGCCAGATTCTTAACATATTAGGTCATAAATAACAAATCCTTCTATAAAATCATTCTATAAACCATTCTATAAAAACCACATTATTTGGTTCGTATCTAAAAACAACCAACAGGAGAATTCCTAAATGACCTCTATTTTGGGGGGAGGGTTTTATTACATATGTATATGAGGACCGGGGGAGTTCTTTACGATGTATAACCTGCCCCAGCTGGCTTGTAGGGCCAAGGGGTGTAGGGGAATGGGGGGAGTTGAAAAGGGAGGGGTATTATTATGGGTTTACTGGGGTCCTACCGCTGGGACCACGGTGAGGACAGAGGAAACGGGGGGCGGGGGGGGGAGGGGGGGGAGGTAGAAGGGATAAGAAATATAATAAAAATAAGGGAAATGTAAACATATATATATATATATAAATACAATGGAGGGGAGGCAATCTACTATGGACCATGCCTATTATACGGTATACTCACCACCCTCATCTAGTGTACATTTCTGCTACTATTTTTATTATATTTCTTATCCCTTTGGCTGCCATGACATGGTCCCATGGGAACCCCTTTCCCCCCCCCCCTTTCTTTCCTTCCCCCCCCCCTTTTATTCTCCCTATCCCTTCCAACCCATCTACCTCCCACCCCTCCTCCCCCCCCCCCCTGTTTCCTCTGTCCTCACCGTGGTCCCAGCGGTAGGACCCCAGTAAACCCATAATAATACCCCTCCCTTTTCAACTCCCCCCATTCCCCTACACCCCTTGGCCCTACAAGCCAGCTGGGGCAGGTTATACATCGTAAAGAACTCCCCCGGTCCTCTTATACATATATAATAAAACCCTCCCCCCAAAATAGAGGTCATTTAGGAATTCTCCTGTTGGTTGTTTTTAGATACGAACCAAATAATGTGGTTTTTATAGAATGGTTTATAGAATGATTTTATAGAATGATTTGTTATTCATGACCTAATATGTTAAGAATCTGGCAGGTATTAATATGAGTTCTTTGGATCCTGCTATATTGTAGTTTATACAATTAGATGTGATGTTTGGATTGTGGCCATCTAGAACCCAATAACATCTTATTCCTGCAGCTTCCTAATAGGCTAATTCGGTCACCGGAAATTGCTCTTATTTTCAGCACTATTGTGCTACAAAGTTTGCTATATGTGCTATAATCGTATTATTCAGTTTGGCTTAAGTATGCTGATGCAAAATGTTGATTTGCCTATGTAAATTATTGAACTGTAATTGTGTGTGCCAGACCATCTGAAGTAATACATGTTCCTCCAATGTAATGTTTTTATACTGGGGAGAATGACGCGCTGCCATAAGCCTACAGCACTATTGCGTCCCTACGCCTCCCGCCGTTGTCCTCCGGACAATAAAGTTTATTTTAGCTTCCTGGTCGCCAAGGCGACCTCTAGAGTGACGCTATGTGTTGCCCCCCGCAGACGTGAGACGTCATCTGACGAAGGCGATGCGCGCCGAAACGCGTAATGACGTCACACGCCGATTGACACTCCAGCGACGCCCACCTCCCAGTGAGACGGATTCCCAGTCATCGGAAATCGCGCTGCTGGCCACAGCGCGTCATCCCCCACTGTAGAGGCAAGCGGCTGGCATTCCGCTGAGATGTGATTTTTATCACTCATGTTTGTGAGTATAAACTTTTAATTGGTAATAAAATCTCCTCCACATTTAATGCACTATGGCGCGCTTCATCTTCTTTCAGTACTTCTGCCAATCACCCTTGTCGGAGCGCTGCGGGGTGCTGAATGTGTAAAGGAGAGCCATCCTTTGAGTGTGCAGCACTACTTGGAGCGCAGGATATCTTCGTGCTTGTTTGTGCAGATCCATGCCAGTGTTTAGGATGGACTGAGAAAGAGAGGAATGTGTTCTACCTGATGGACCACACCTTTCCTGATTCCGACCCATAAATGAATTTGAGCTGCACCAAAAATGTGTGAGAATCTTGGCCCTCAAAGGACCCGTTTGACATCCCTGCAAATTAGTTGCGAAACGCAATGCATTGTTTTGTGGCGTATACAATACATTTTTTCCTAAATTCATGTCTTCATTGGGAAGGTAAGTCTACCCCTACCTCCCATTCTTCAGCTATTTTTAGTGTATTTTAATATTCCTGGTCCCTTTGTTTTGTCCTAGACAACTGTAAAATTGCCACGTGCTGTCTACCTGTAGAATTTAGTGAATCAAACCCAATGGGAGATACATCAAGGTGTTAAAGGGACTCCGAGCAGTGATTAAAAACAAAATCTGAACTTACCTGGGGCTTTCTCCAGCCCACCGTAGGTCGGGAGGTCCCCCGGCGTCCTCCTGGCTGCTCTCCAAGTCCCTCCGCAGAAATGGCACCTGGCGACACCGGGACCATGTGTCGGGCTCCCTCTTCCTGAAAGAGGACGTTAGTCGTCATCACGCCGGCCGGCTTGACAGTACTGCGCATGCGCGATTAAACATCATCTTTCAGGAAGAGGGAGCCCGACACTCAGTCCCGGAGTTGCCGGGAGCCGCCGAGTGTCATTTCTGCGGAGGGACCGGGAGAGGAGCCAGGAGGACGCCAAGGGACCTCCCGACCTACGGTGGGCTGGAGAAAGCCCCAGGTAAGTTCAGATTTTGTTTTTAATCACTGCTCGGAGTCCCTTTAAATACGAAGCCTACAAATACATGTATTTCAGCACAGTTATATACATTGTAAGAAGGAAAAGTAGACATTGATCCTTTAGATTGTAAGCTCACAAGGGCAGGGCTCCCTCACCCGTTTGTCTTGGAATTTGTTACACATTTTATTTATTCTGTTACTTTTGTCACTGTAATTACCAATTCTGTATTTTGTACCAACTCTGTATTTTGTATATTGGTGTATACCATTGTCTGTAGTATTATGTATCCCATGTTTGTTTCTTACTTTGTACAGGGCCACGGAATATGTGGGAGCTTTATAAATCAATAATAATAATACAACTATAGAATGTTCTAAACAAGAAACTGAGGTGCAGGCCGCTATAGACCGGATACGAGGGGTTTACAGTGTATCTGCTAGGGACACGCTGTGTTCCATCACAAGTCCCTGCCACGTTCTTCACATTACCTGCTGATCCGGCCCCCTGGCATCACCACCCGTCCGCTTCACTTGCCACCATCCACCACCAGTTGGTACACTGCAGGGGACTCGATTGCAAAAAAAACAAATGAGAATCCTCCCTAGCAACAGGGAGTATTCTTATTGGTCCACCACTCATCAGTGAACCAATGAGAATCCTCTCTGGAGAGGCTGCCAGCAGGACCCAGGAGAAGACCGAAGCTGCGGCAAGGGACACAAATGATTTCTAGAAGCTGGAAGAAGCCCCAAGTAAGTAAAGCTACACTTAATTTTTCACCTCAGAAATCCTTTAACACAGGAACCATTTGCTTGTGCATTTACTGATACCCTATTCAGAAAATGTGGTCCAAAATAAGTAAAAGGTCCAAAATAAGTAGAACAATGCAGCAGTGCTGTCCCACACAATATGGTGCCGCTGTAGCAATTATGGAGTTTTCTGTACCTTGTTCAGAGGATTTAGCTCACTAGGGCAGTGATGTAACTAAAGGTGCTGCATAGTCTTTCATCGTGCTGCATTGGTTACTCCAAGTTATGCAGATAAATCTATGTCCACTTTTCCATCTTACAATGGATATAACTGACCCTGTAGTGACCTTTGTTCTCTAGACTCTTCTGCATGGTTGTATACTATTACTCTTTGCCTCATGCAGCTTAAAGAGACTCTGAAGCCAGAATAAATCTCGCTTCAGAGCTCATAGTTAGCAGGGGCATGTGTGCCCCTGCTAAACCACCGCTATTGCGCCGCTAAACGGGGGTCCCTTCACCCCCAAACCCACCCCCGCAAGACTTAGTCGCAGACTTGTTCGTTCCTGGAGGCAGGGCTAACGGCTGCAGCCCTGCCTCCAGTCGCGTCTATCAGCGGCGCATCGCCGCCTCTCCCCCGCCCCTCTCAGTGAAGGAAGACTGAGAGGGGCGGGGGAGAGGAGGAGATACGCGCTGACAGACGCGCGTGGGGCAGGGCTGCGGCGGTTAGCCCTGCCCCAACCAGGAAGCGCTCCCCCGCTGCACCGAGGGGATTTGGGGGTGAAGGGACCCCCGTTTAGCGGCGCGATAGCGGCGGTATAGCAGGGGCACACATGCCCCTGCTAACTATGAGCTCTGAAGCGAGATTTATTCTCGCTTCAGACTCTCTTTAAAGGGATCCTTAACTAAAGCTAAAAAAAAAAAAAAAGTTTCACTTACCTGGAGCTTCCACCAGCAACCTGCATCAGTGAGTGACGGCGTCCTGTGCCCACGCCTTCACTCACTGATCATCCCGGTCTCCCACCGTGGCTCAGTTTTGTTTTCGGTGACTGATCAGTCGCCGAGCAATCGCCTGCACTGCCCTGCCCACGCGCGTCCCTAATCACGCCCCCGTCCATGTGGCCGTCTTGGGCCTGCACAGTACGCGTACTATGTACATACACACGGGTAGTACTATGCATGTGTACTGCACAGGAGCAAGACAGCCACAGGGACGGAAGCGCGAGCGAGGCACACTTCTGAAAATGAAACTGAGCCACGGCAAAAGACCGGATGAGCGGTGAGTGACGGCGCAGGCACAGGACATCTGCAGGGGGCTGGTGGAAGCCCCAGGTAAGTGAAACATTTTTTGTAGCTTCGGTTAAAGAGGACCCGAGGTGGGGTTCTCACAAAAAAATCCCCCTACAGAGGCTGGCTCTGCCTATCGAACCCAGCCTCTGTTGCTAATCAGATCCCCCCTAAATCCCCCCTGCGCTCAGCCAGACCCCATAAATCTCAGCCGCGCTGCCGACACGCAGCGTGTCAGCAGCGGCTGTGTTTAACTTTCTAACGTCAGTCTCCGCTCTCCCCCGCCTCCTGTATTGTTCCGGTCCCGGCCCACGTCCCTTCTCTCCACGCTGATTGGAGGGAAGGGACGCTGGCGGGGACCGGAGCTCTGCAGGAGGCGGGGGGAGCGCCGAGACTGACGTTCGGAAGGTAAACACAGCCGCACAGCGCGGCTGTGATTTATGGGGTCTGGCAGAGCGCAGGAGGGATTTAGGGGGGATCTGATTAGCAACAGAGGCTGTGCTTGATAGGCAGTGCCAGCTAGAGTTGGGCCGAACGGTTCGCCTGCGAACGGTTGCATGCGAACTTCAATGGTTCGCGTTCGCGCCCCACAGGCGAACCTTTGCGGAAGTTCGGTTCGCCCCATAATGCACATGGAGGGTCAACTTTGACCCTCTACATCACAGTCAGCAGGCCCAGTGTAGCCAATTAGGCTACACTAGCCCCTGGAGCCCCACCCACCCTTATATAAGGCAGGCAGCGGCGGCCATTACGGTCACTCGTGTGCTGCCTGCGTTAGTGAGAGTAGGGCGAGCTGCTGCAGACTGTCTCTCAGGGAAAGATTAGTTAGGCTTAACTTGTTCCTGTCTGGCTGCATACCTGTTCTGTGAACCCACCAGTGCATACCTGTTCTGTGAACCCACCAGTGCATACCTGTGCTGTGAACCCACCACTGCATACCTGTGCTGTGAACCCACCACTGCATACCTGTGCTGTGAACCCACCACTGCATACCTGTCAGTGAACCTGCCACTGCATACCTGTTCTGTTCAGTGGACCCGCCACTGTATACCTGTTCATTGAACCCACCACTGCATGCCTGTGCTGTGAACCCACCACTGCATACCTGTGCTGTGAACCCACCACTGCATACCTGTGCTGTGAACCCACCACTGCATACCTGTTCAGTGAACCCACCACTGCATACCTGTGCTGTGAACCCACCACTGCATACCTGTTCAGTGAACCTGCCACTGCATACCTGTTCTGTTCAGTGGACCCGCCACTATATACCTGTTCATTGAACCCACCACTGCATACCTGTGCTGTGAACCCACCACTGCATACCTGTTCTGTGAACCCACCACTGCATACCTGTGCTGTGAACCCACCACTGCATACCTGTTCAGTGAACCCACCACTGCATACCTGTGCTGTGAACCCACCACTGCATACCTGTTCTGTGAACCCACCACTGCATACCTGTGCTGTGAACCCACCACTGCATACCTGTTCAGTGAACCTGCCACTGCATACCTGTTCTGTTCAGTGGACCCGCCACTGTATACCTGTTCATTGAACCCACCACTGCATACCTGTGCTGTGAACCCACCACTGCATACCTGTTCTGTGAACCCACCACTGCATACCTGTGCTGTGAACCCACCACTGCATACCTGTTCAGTGAACCTGCCACTGCATACCTGTTCAGTGAACCTGCCACTGCATACCTGTTCTGTTCAGTGGACCCGCCACTGTATACCTGTTCATTGAACCCACCACTGCAAACCTGTGCTGTGAACCCACCACTGCATACCTGTTCTGTGAACCCACAACTGCATACCTGTGCTGTGAACCCACCACTGCATACCTGTTCAGTGAACCTGCCACTGCATACCTGTTCTGTTCAGTGGACCCGCCACTGTATACCTGTTCATTGAACCCACCACTGCATACCTGTGCTGTGAACCCACCACTGCATACCTGTTCTGTGAACCCACCACTGCATACCTGTGCTGTGAACCCACCACTGCATACCTGTTCAGTGAACCTGCCACTGCATACCTGTTCTGTTCAGTGGACCCGCCACTGTATACCTGTTCATTGAACTCACCACTGCATACCTGTGCTGTGAACCCACCACTGCATACCTGTTCTGTGAACCCACCACTGCATACCTGTGCTGTGAACCCACCACTGCATACCTGTTCAGTGGACCTGCCACTGCATACCTGTTCTGTTCAGTGGACCCGTCACTTATACCTGTTCATTGAACCCACCACTGCATACCTGTGCTGTGAACCCACCACTGCATACCTGTTCAGTGAACCCGCCCCTGCATACCTGTTCTGTTCAGTGGACCCGCCACTGTATACCTGTTTAGTGACCCCCGCCACTGCATACCTGTTGTGTTCAGTGAACCTGCCACTGCATACCTGTTCTGTGAACCCGCCACTGTATACCTGTTCTGTTTAGTGAACCCGCCACTGTATACCTGTTCTGTTTAGTGAACCCGCCACTGCATACCTGTTCTGTTCAGTGGACCCGCCACTGTATACCTGTTCAGTGAACCCGCCACTGCATACCTGTTGTGTTCAGTGAACCTGCCACTGCATACCTGTTCTGTGAACCCGCCACTGTATACCTGTTCTGTTTAGTGAACCCGCCACTGCATACCTGTTCTGTTCAGTGGACCCACCACTGTATACCTGTTCAGTGAACCCGCCACTGCATACCTGTTGTGTTCAGTGAACCTGCCACTGCAGACCTGTTGTGTTCAGTGAACCTGCCACTGCATACCTGTTCTGTGAACCCACCACTGTATACCTGTTCTGTTCAGTGAACCCACCGCATCAGTGCGCATACCTGTGCAGTTAAGTGAACCCACCTACCTACGTGAGTGCACGCAGTGTGATATACCACTCCGTGCATACCCGATATGGACAAAACAGGTAGAGGAAGAGGTAGTGCCAGAGGAAGGCCACCCGGCAGGTCTGCGCGAGGCCGTGTAAATGTAATTTCGTGTGGACCTGGCCCACAGTACAGTGCTCGGAAGAAGGCACGTCCCATCACCTCCCAAGATTGTCAGGACGTGGTTGAGTATTTAGCGACACAGAACACCTCATCTTGCTCAGCCACCAGCGCTACTACTAGCACCACTTCCGCTGCATTTGACACTTCGCAAGAATTATTTAGTGGTGAAATCACTGATGCACAGCCATTGTTGTTACAGCCAGATGAATTTTCACCAGCTCATATGTCTGAGTTACGCGGCAACACTATGGATGTAACGTGTCAGGAGGATGAAGGACCTACTGATGGTGCAAGTTTGGATTTGTCTGAGGCAAGCGAAGCTGGGCAGGATGACTACGATGATGACGGTAATAGGGATCCTCTGTATGTTCCCAATAGAGGAGATGAAGAGGGGGACAGTTCAGAGGGGGAGTCAGAGAGTAGTAGGAGGAGAGAAGTTGCTGAAAGAAGCTGGGGCAGCTCTTCGTCAGAAACAGCTGGTGGCAGAGTCCGGCACCATGTATCGCCACCTATGTACAGCCAGCCAACTTGCCCTTCAGCATCAGCTGCTGAGGTCCCCATAGTGCCCACATCCCAGGGTGGCTCAGCGGTGTGGAAATTTTTTAATGTGTGTGCCTCAGATCGGACCAAAGCCATCTGTTCGCTCTGCCAACAAAAATTGAGCCGTGGAAAGGCCAACACTCACGTAGGGACAAGTGCCTTACGAAGGCACCTGGAGAAAAGGCACAAACAGCAATGGGATGGCCACCTGAGCAAAAGCAGCAGCAGCACACAAAAGCAAAGCCACCCTCCTTCTCCTCTTCCTCCTCCATCAGGTGCATTATCTGCTTCTGCCGCTTTCTCCCTTCCACCTTCACAGGCACCCTCCTCCACTCCACCTCTGCCCTTGAGCGGTTCCTGCTCCTCTGCCCACAGCAGCAGTCAGGTGTCCGTGAAGGAAATGTTTGAGCGGAAGAAGCCAATTTCGGCCAGTCACCCCCTTGCCCGGCGTCTGACAGCTGGCGTGGCGGAACTGTTAGCTCGGCAGCTGTTACCATACCGGCTGGTGGACTCTGAGGCCTTCCGTAAATTTGTGGCCATCAGAACACCGCAGTGGAAGACGCCAGCCCGCACTTATTTTTCGAGAAAGGCCATACCCCAACTGCACCGTGAAGTTGAGAGGCAAGTGGTGTCATCTCTTGCGAAGAGCGTTGGGTCAAGGGTACACCTGACCACGGATGCCTGGTCTGCCAAGCACGGGCAGGGCCGCTACATTACCTACACAGCCCATTGGGTGAACCTGGTGGTGAACGATGGCAAGCAGGGCGCAGCGGACCAAATTGTGACACCTCCACGGCTTGCAGGCAGGCCTCCTGCCACCTCCTCTCCTCCTGCTACATGCTCTTCGCTGTCCTCCTCCTCCTTGGCTGAGTGGCAGTTCTCCTCTCCAGCTACACAGCCCCAGCTCCGCAGGGCCTATGCTGCATGCCAGGTAAGACGGTGTCACGCCATCTTAGACATGTCTTGTCTCAAAGCGGAGAGTCACACTGGAGCAGCTCTCCTGGCTGCTCTTAAGAAACAGGTGGATGAGTGGCTGACCCCGCACCACCTGGAGATAGGCAACGTGGTGTGCGACAACGGCAGCAATCTGCTTGCCGCTTTGCATATGGGGAAGCTGACACACATACCCTGCATGGCACGTCATGAATCTAGTGGTTCAAAGATTTGTGGCAAAGTACCCTGGCTTAGCGAATGTCCTGAAGCAGGCCAGGAAGTTCTGTGGGCATTTGAGGCGGTCTTACACAGCCATGGCACGCTTTGCGGAAATTCAGCGCAAAAACAACATGCCGGTGAGACGCCTCATTTGCGATAGCCCGACTCGCTGGAACTCGACCCTGCTCATGTTCTCCCGCCTGCTAGAACAGAAGAAAGCCGTGACCCACTACCTCTACAACTACAGTAGAATGAAACAGTCTGAGAAGATGGGGATGTTCTGGCCCGACAACTGGACACTGATGAAAAATGCATGCAGGCTCATGCGGCCGTTTGAGGAGGTGACCAACCTGGTGAGCCGCAGTGAGGGCACCATCAGCGACTTAATTCCCTACGCATACTTCTTGGAGCGTGCTGTGCGTAGAGTGGCGGATGAAGCTGTGAATGAGCGTGACCAGGAACCGTTACGGCAGGAACAGGCATGGGACCAATTTTCATCAGACCCAGCTGTTTCCTCAACACCTGCGGCAGCACAGAGGGGGGAGGAGGAGGAAGAAGAGAAGTCGTGTGCAGAAGACGAGTCAGACTCAGAGGATGATGAGCAAGGTGTTTCTTTGGGGGAGGAGGAGGAGGAGGAGGAGGAGGAGGAGGGGACAGCGGCAGGAGAACAACCGCAGCAGGCGTCGCAGGGGGCTTGTGCTGCTCAACCTTCCCGTGGTATTGTTCGCGGCTGGGGGGAGGAGGTTGACTTACCTGACGTCACTGAGGAAGAGCAAGAGGAGATGGAGGGTACTGGATCCGACTTTGTGCAGATGTCGTCTTTTATGCTGTCCTGCCTGTTGAGGGACCCCCGTATAAAAAACCTCAAGGGGAATGAGCTGTACTGGGTGGCCACACTACTAGACCCTCGGTACAGGCACAAAGTGGCAGACCTGTTACCGACTCACCGGAAGGTGGAAAGGATGCAGCACATGCAGAACCAGCTGTCAACTATGCTTTACAATGCCTTTAAGGGTGATGTGACAGCACAACGCCAGCAAGGTACCACTGCCACTAATCCTCCTCCCGTGTCCACGCAGCCAAAGACAGGACGCTCCAGCGATCTCATGGTGATGTCGGACATGCGGACGTTCTTTAGTCCAACGCCTCGCCGTAGCCCTTCCGGATCCACCCTCCACCAACGCCTGGGTGCGCAGGCTTGACCTGTGGCCAAAGCTGTCCCAATTTGCCATCCAACTTCTCTCCTGCCCTGCCGCAAGCGTCCTGTCAGAAAGGACCTTCAGCGCAGCTGGAGGCATTGTCACAGAGAAGAGAAGTCGCCTAAGTCACAAAAGTGTTAAGTACCTCACCTTTATCAAAATGAATGAGGCATGGATCCCGGAGGGCTGCTGCCCGCCCCAAGACTAAGTCAGTCCCCGCACACACAGCATCTCTGCCTGCACGCCATGTGACTGGCTGCCTGGGCTGCCCCAAGAAGACTAAGTCGCTCCCAGTCCCTCCACACAGCATGTCTGCCTGCAGGCCGCTTGACTACCTTCTCCACCACCACCAACAGGGTCCGGGACTCCAGGCAGATTGCTGAATTTTTTAGGCCGCTGCTAGCAGCGGCCGCTGTAATAATTTTTCTGGTGCGTGTACATGACTGCCTAATTTTTCTGGCTGCACTGCGGGCAGCTGCAACAACAAAAGAAAAGGCATGTACATGCGCCCATTCCCCTTCGTGATCATTACCTTGCCGTGGTGAAGGGGCTTGCGTATCACAATGAAGCAATGACCGGCGCCTAGATGAGTGTCTCGGGGGGCACACCCACGATAATAAGGTCGTTGCCTCATTGTGGTCAGACCAAATTTGATCAGCTGGACAGTCACTGTTCTGTCATTCAGCTACATCAGCCAGGCGACCATATGGGCTGTAAAGCCACCAAAACCTGCACTCTCGCCATGGTGCGCACCAGTCCAGCACGGCCGTCACTACACAAACAGCTGTTTGCGGTGCGTTACACGGTGAGTTTGGTGTGTCAGTGTGAAGCAGTACCTTAATTACACTACCTGATTGATGTATACACATGCAAGATGTTTGAAAGCACTTTAGGCCTGTCATTTAGCATTCAATGTGATTTCTGCCCTTAAAACGCTGCTTTGCGTCAAATCCAGATTTTTCCCCGGGACTTTTGGCATGTATCCCACTCCGCCATGCCCCCCTCCAGGTGTTAGACCCCTTGAAACATCTTTTCCATCACTTTTGTGGCCAGCATAATTATTTTTTTTTTCAAAGTTCGCATCCCCATTGAAGTCTATTGCGGTTCGCGAACTTTAACGCGAACCGAACCTTCCGCGGAAGTTCGCGAACCAGGTTCGCGAACCTAAACCTCTGTAAGGGGATTTTGTTGTGAGAACCCCGCCTCGGGTTCTCTTTAAGGCTCCCTATAACCACCTCCTATGAATATATTTATATATACTTGAACTGCTGTTCAAAAGATACATCAATAATAGTTATACCCTTGTTTTGTATAATTTAAGCAGAGTATATTAGTAACGAGAAGAGTCTATCTATGGATTCTACATTCACGTCATCCCGTTTATTCAAATTTAACATGAGTAAAATGGAGATTGTAATATTTCCACCTTCTCTCTCTGCACCCCACCTATAGTTGCTATTAATTCCTACCTTTCTCAGGGTTATCACTGGACACTCCTTCATAGACCAGCAGGGAATTCTGCTCATTGGATGTATTCAGTGCGGTAATTTTCAGCACAATAAAATGGTCCTCTGGGGCTTGGACCTTGATCTGGCAACTGAAAGCCAAAAACATGCATTAGAGGGTTTTAGGACCCATTCACACTTAAAAAGCACAAAATGGTAGCGTTTTGCTTGGGTGATTTTACCGCGATAAGTGCGGTAAAATCATTGTACACTTCCGTGATTCCCAACAATCACAATCAGTGCTTGTAAAAGCACTGTACCGCAAAATGCTGCAGGTAACACGTGTTGCGATTGCTGTTAATTGTGAAACACCCGCAGCACTCACGTCAGTGAGATCACTGTCATTAGGTTTCTATTGCGCTAACGCTTTAAAAAGCGCTAGCACTTTGGCAATTAGTGGGAATCACTCGCTAATCGCTCTAGTGAGAATGGGCCCTTAGGGCTTAAATTTCAAATGCGCACATACACACACGTTTTGGAAGGAGTGATAACGGGACAGATCCTCTCTTTTGGAGTTGTATTGTCCTGTGGAGAAAGCAAAAAAATACATATTCTTGTGCTGGGGAAGTGGTAGAATCCCAAACAAGAGTTCACAGCTGTGCCTCATATCCTGTCTGCACGACTACCAGTCTTTATATTAATCCCACAAAGCTAAACAGTAGTCCAAGGGACAGGAAGTGAAGCAAAAACTTTTTACTGTTGACACAAACAAGAGTCCCTCCTCCTTTTCCACACAACATCCAAATAAAAATAAAAACTCCTGTAAATGAGGACCTTAATTCTGTATGCACATTTGCATGTTATTAGAATCATTGTGGGGCATTTATCAAGAGTGTCTGAGACAAAATATTGGTAGGTTTTTAAAAATCCGTGCAGAACTGCCTCAGATATCTTAAGACATCACCAAATAGTGCAGTTTCCTCCTAAAAGGCCTGGTGCACACCAGAGGAGTTTTTCTGAGCGTTTTGAGTCTTTAAATCTGCTGCTAATGTTATCCTATGTGTCTGTGCACACTGGAGCAATGAGGTTTTGTAAAAAATCCCATAGCATTACATTGGGAAGAGCTTTTAGAGGTTTCAAAAGCTCTTCCCAATGTAATGCTATGGTGTTTTTTACAAAACCTAATTGCTCCAGTGTGCACAGACACATAGGATAACATTAGCAGCAGATTTAAAAACTCAAAACACTCAGAAAAACTCCTCTAGTGTGCACCAGGCCAAACTGTTGAAAATAGGCTAGGAAGGTTTATCACACAGTGCAGTGTGTGAGGGAAATTGCTGTTGCTGAGGTAACCAATACATCTGCTGTATTGATATTGGCAGGCTCTGAAGCTAAGTACCCACGTCGCGATTTTCCAGTTGATTTTCCCACCGAGCAATGATTTTTTTGAGCGCTGGGCGGTCGTTTTCACGATATTGTGACATGGGTACAGGTGCACAACCACATAACGTCATTTAGCATCGCAATAACGACAGTCACTTTGGATCGGATCGCTAAGATCCCCCACAACTTTGGCGCAAAGTACCACGATCGATTGAAGTCTCGTTCGCTCCCAGCGTGTAGCTTCGTGTGACATCATGCGCACCCGCCAACACGAAGCGGCGTCACTGAAAAACGTCATCAAGGGGACGTCGCAGGTTCCGTCATGCGGTGAGTACACAGCTTACGCGAGGAATTCAGCAGGGGGAGGAGCCACTAATCACGCCTAGCCTGCACTACTGCACTATCTGTAAAACTGCTATTAAGCACTTCTTAATCTGCAACAGTTTAGGAATGGATTTGCACTTTTCTTAAAGTGTACCAGAGATGAGACAAAGTACAAGTTTTATACATACCTCGGGCTTCCTCCAGTCCCATCCGCATGGATTGCGCCCATGCTGCCGTCCTTGATCTTCTCCCTCTTTGGTACCGGGTCCCATAACTTTGGCCAGTTGCAGCCAGTCTGAGCATGCGCAGTACGCTCCTGCATCTCTCCCCGGTCTACGCAGAACTCTCCCAGCTGCTGGAGAGGGAGGAGCACACTGCGCCTGCTCAGAGTGCCCGCATCTGGCCAAAGAAGAAAACTAAAACTCTTAAATCTTACATTAGGAAACAACTTTTAGTTAAATAATAAGTGTTATTTTTGCCTCAGTCATATTTGAGTTAAGATTAATTTGTACACAGATATTCAAGTTAATAATCAGTTGTGTACTTTTGCTTTATGAAGTCATTGATATACAATGTTAAATCTTCAATTGCTTCAACTATATTCATTGTATCATTATTTCTTGTATGCTGTTTTCTGAAAATCTAATAAAAAGAGGAAATAGGGGAACACAAGTATATAGGTATGTTGTTTTGTGTTTTCAACCTACCCATGTAACACAATACAAAACAAAGCTCTTCCCTTCTGGCCTGTACAAACATCTGCTACAACTCGTGAACTTTGCTGCCCTCTAACGGTCAAATACAAAACAATCATGATAAATCCTATTCAACGCTGAGCAGAAAATTTACCTCAGAGAATGAAAAACATGACAGATGGAATTTTGCCTATTCGATACATTTTCAACTGAACATTAATACTGTTACTAAGAGCATAACAAAAGGAAACACCATACACACATACAGAGAGAGGGAGGAGGCACAGTGGGGGTTAACATACTTATGCCACTGCCTATACCCGATGCGTTCCACGGTACTCCACTACTTCCTCCTTCAAACCCAGAAGAAGTTAGTAGTGGAGTTACAAGGACCGTGAGTGTAATGCATCGGCTATAGGTGGCGGTGTAGGTAGGTTTAACCCCCTTCTGCCACGGGCAGCGCTATCTATTTTAATTTAATATCAATTTAAAATTTAATTTAAATTAATTTCTAATTTCAATTGCAAGTAGCTATGTACTCGTCGTAGCTAACATCATTACTAGCAAGTAAAACGGGGGAGGGAAGGTCACATCAAATAGATAACTTTCTCAGTAATAAACGTGGAATCCATAGATGTGTCCAGTCCTACTTACCTGAATCCTTCCGGATTACCCCGACTGCTGGCAAACAGCTTAATCTTCCCTGGTGACCTCAGTGACACCACGTCCTTGCATTCAATGTGGATAAATTCTGAAGCATTGTCCTTGGAAGGTGTGCTCGCTAAAGAGTGAAGACAGCTATGGTCAAGTGAAATTCCATTTGCAGCGTAACTATCGGTCCTTTCCCAATATACATTGCAAAGATTTGTATTTTGGACTCTTGTGTCTGTTCTGTACACGGTATTACCAGTGCACTTGGTGGAACAAACACTAAATGAAAACCTGCACCGCCTGCAATTAGCAAAGAACGGTGCCCCAAGGCTGATAACACGACAATCCCAACATTTCCACATAACACCAATTCTTTGCTCTCTCCACTGGCTACCCACAAAATGGAGACTCCTCCAAGATTGGCATAACATTCAATTTAGGCCCAGGACACCCGAAGGGTTTATGGCAACTGCATCACACTTCCTGTCACACGCCCCCTAGTGGCCAGACCGCACAATGCCTTCCAATCGGTTTTAGCACACAGACCATGCAATCCCATGGTCGCAATCGGTGCACAGAAACCGCTGGAACTCGGCTGCAGACAGACTAGAAGGAGGCGTGCCATATAGAAAACACAAAATACTAGGCTGCCACCATCTATTTTTGGTGGGAAGAGAAGCCCAATCTGCCTGATACTAATACCTGCAAATAAAACGGTTAAAACACACCCTGTACTGACTAATAACAACAATTCTCAGTAGCGAATCTTCAGAAAGCTAGGATTCTTTCTGTGTGTGGCTGAATAGTATGTGTAGCCAAAAGATAAGTGACTTTTAGAAGTCTTTTATTATAAATGTAATATAAATAATTAATATATACAGAAAATCATTGAAATCAACTATTATAGAGACAATAGTAGCGCAGTATAAAAAACGAAAAGTAAGGGAAGAAATAAACGAATACTTAGGTTCATACGAAAATGTCCTTTGTGAAGTCTGAGCACATGGAACAATCCTTTGTTTCAGTTCAGGGAAATGGCTGACAGCCACATGGTCCTCTGGCTAGCAGCAGGATGTAGTAACAATGGAATTTGGAGGACTGGGGGAGGAGTCCCTGTCAAGTTCATATTCAGATTCATATTCCTCAGAATATGACAGTTCATATGACACCAAACGTGATGAGGGTCACATGTTCTGGCATGAAGCAGCTGAATACCTCCGGTTCTGGGAATGTCAGCAGCACCAATTTAATATTAAAATATTCACCAGATCCGGACCAGCAGAATGATACAATTTCCATAACTGTCCTGGGCACGGTATTCTTTAAACATGCAAAAATCATACATAGCATTTATTTTCCCTGTGCCTCCCGTGGAGTAGAGGAGTCTGATCTCCTGCTGGGTTTATCCTGTCCTTACAGGAAGGCAGCAACACTTTGGGCTTACTGCTGGGAAGCCTTCACACCTAGGTGTCATTCAGAAACAAAAGGGGACTTCATGAAGAGAGTTCTGCTAGCAGCTGAGATGACCAGATTCCCAAACTAAAGCTGGCCATACACTGGCCCGATTTGCGGCCGTTTCGACAGCAGATTCGATCACTGGGATCGAATCTGCTGCCAATCGTTTGCGCTAAACGCACCCGCCGATCCGATTTCCTCCCGAAATCGGATCGGTCCGTCGATCGCGCCGTGCGGAGAAATACCGTCGATCGCCCGCGGGTAGGGAGCGCGTCGCTAGCGGCGGCCGATCCGATATACATTACCTGACGCTTGCTCCCAGGCATCTTCTCCGCGCTGCACCGCTCTGTTCCTGCTTCCATCCCAGCGTACATTAACTTCCTGTGTCACTGCAGTGACCAGGAAGTTCAAATAGAGGGCGCTCTATTTGAACTTCCTGGTCATGGAGTGACACAGTGTACGCTGGGATGCGGTGCGGGGTGCAGCGCGGAGAAGAAGACCCGGAGCCAGCTTTAAGTAATGTGTACGGGGGGGGGGGGGGGGGGGCGGGGGTTGACAGGCGGCAGGAGCAGCTCAACAGATTGTGATCGGTTTCAGGCTGTAACCGATTCACAATCTGTTTGCAGTAAAGGCAGCCATACGATCCCTCTCTGATCAGATTCGATCAGATAGGGATCTGTCAGCTGGTCGATCTAATGGCAAATCGACCAGTGTATGGCTACCTTAAGACCCCCAGGGCTGAAGTCTGCGAGGCCCTAAAGATTCAATTTTGATCTGGCACGTCAACGACAATCGATGCAGAAAACCAATTGCGATTGCGTTCTCTTTTCTCATGGCTCTTCCGTGACACTTCCCACAACCTCAGATCAACATAACCTAATAACTTGGTCACCTCGGGAGTCATCCCTTTGGAGCCAGAGCCTTCTATCATGCTGCCCCTACCCTTTGGAACTCCTTGCCACACCCAGTAAAGACAGTTCCATCCCTGTAAGCTTTTAATTGAAGCAGGTAATTGGGGCATCGGAGGCGTCACAGTACTTTGGCCGCCACCGTATGTTAATCACCGCCCGCTATACAAACTGTGGCTACAAAGTGCAGCATTGAAACGGCTGTTAACATAGGAGTCTATGGTGGTGCTGAGGTTGGTTATGGTTAGGCAGAGGTTGGGGGGTTGGGAGGATTGGTTGCTTAGCAGTTAGGTAGCAATAAAAGGAGAGTTCAAGTGAGAATGGTGTCAGGTTAGGCAATAGTAAAACAATGATAAACATTGCTATCATAATTTCTATGCATAACAGCCCCCTTATATGTACAGCCTCCCTTTCTTTGTATGACAGTCCTCCCTCCATCAATGTGCAGACTCCCTTTCTGTGTATGACAGCCGTCCCTCCTTCCAGGTGCAGCCTCTCTTTCGGTGTATGACAGCCTTCCTGCTTCCATGTGCAGCCTCCCTTTCTATGTATGACAGCCCTCCCTCCTTCCAGGTGCAGCCTCCCATTCTGTTTACGACAGTTCTCCCTCCTTCCAGGTGCAGCCTCCCTTTCTATGTAGGACAGCCCTGCCTCCTTTCAGGTGCAGCCTCCCTTTCTATGTATGACAGCCCTCCCTCCTTCCAGGTGCAGCCTCCCTTTCTATGTATGACAGCTCTCCCTCCTTCCAGGTGCAGCCTCCCTTTCTATGTATGACAGCCCTCCCTCCTTCCAGGTGAAGCCTCCCTTTCTATGTATGACAGCTCTCCCTCCTTCCAGGTGCAGCCAAGCTTTCTATGTATGCCAGTTCTCCCTCCTTCCAGGTGCAGCCTCCATTTCTATGTATGACAGCCCTCCCTCCTTCCAGGTGAAGCCTCCCTTTCTATGTATGACAGCTCTCCCTCCTTCCAGGTGCAGCCAAGCTTTCTATGTATGCCAGTTCTCCCTCCTTCCAGGTGCAGCCTCCCTTTCTATGTATGACAGCTCTCCCTCCTTCCAGGTGCAGCCACCCATTCTGTGTACTACAGCTCGCCCTCCTTACAGGTGCAGCCTCCCTTTCTATGTATGGCAGCCCTCCTACTTCCATGTGCTGCTTCCCTTTCTACAGCGTGTATGGCAGTTTCCCCCCTTACAGGGAATCCTTCATTTCTGTGCATGGTAACCCTCTTCCATGTGCAGCCCCCCTTTCTATGAATGACATCCCCCACCCCTTTCCATGCACAGCCTACTCTTTTTATGAATGATACTTCCTCTCCATGTGGAGCAGTCTATGTCCCACAACTGCACAACTGATCACTTTTTATCTTTAGCTCCTAGTTACAGCACATTCCATCTGTAGCCCCATCTTCCATATTAAGCCCCCCCCCCCCAACACACATGCTTCAATGTTATTCCCCCATATGCAGCCCTGCTTTCCGCATTTAAAAACTTGACTTTATAAAGCAAAAGTACACAACTGATTATTAACTCGAATATCTGTGTACAAATTAATCTTAACTCAAATGTGACTGAGGCAAACATAACACTTATTATTTAACTAAAAGTTGTTTCCTAATGTAAGATTAAAGAGATCTAGTCTCCTATGGCCAGTCTGAGCAGGCGCAGTGCACTCCTCCCTCTCCAGCGGCTGGGAGAGTTCTGCGTATACTGCGGGGCACCTACCTATCTAATCTATACTGCAGGCACCTATCTAATCTATACTGCAGGCACCAATCTAATCTGTACTGCAGGCACCAATCTAATCTATACTGTGGGGCACCTACCTATCTAATCTAGCAAAACAAACACAGAGACCGCACTCAGAAGGCTGTTCAATCACTGTATTGAAGAAATCAGAGCGACAGAGGCACACAACGTTTCGGGCGTAGCCCTTCCTCAGGTGAGCACCGGCATTCAGTTCCAGGAGTCCTGGACTGACACACGGGTGTGGAGGTGTGAATTTTCTACTATACCTATCTAATCTATACTGCAGGCACCTATCTAATCTATAATGTGGGGCACCTATCTATGCATCAATAGAAATAGCGCTGGACACATCCAGGATAAAATCCAATATCATCATGTACAAGGCAAGTCAGGAAAGGGAGGGATACAAACATGCTACGTGGACAGCTGTTTCGCACCACTAGGGGCACTTTATCAGGACTCCCCTAGTGGTGCGAAACAGCTGTCAATGTGGCATGGACTGTGAATACTTTTGTTGGAGCACTCCAGTGAGTTTACAGCCTAGCTTGTGCACCTGTCCTAACTGAACATTTGCAAGCACCTATCTAATCTATACTGCGGGGCACCTACCTGTCTAATCTATACTGCAGGGCACCTACCTATCTAACCTATACTGCAGGCACCTATCTAATCTATACTGCGGGGCACCAACCTATCTAATCTATACAGAGTGTGTGTTTCCACAGCATATGTGTGTGCGTGTGTGTGTACGTGTGTGTATCCACAGCATATGTCTCTAGGCCCCGCATATGACACTCACCCCAGGCCCCACGTACTCTAAGGCCACCTCTGCCCTATTCCATGTCCAGCCTCCCCCTCCTTCCACATACAGCCTCTCCCTCTTGGGCAGCAACTCCCCCATCACATCCACCCTCCTCTTGGGCAGCAAGTACCCCTCTTCCACGTCCAGCCATCCCCACTTGGGCAGCAACTCGCCATCTTCCAAGTCCAGCCTCCCCCTCTTGGGCAGCAACTTCCCCTTTTCCACGTCCAGCCTCCCCCTCTCTGGCAGCATCTCCCCCTCCTTCATGTCGTGTCTCACTTCTTGGGCACCAGCTATTCCTTTTCTTTGTCCGTCCAACCACCCGCTCTTAGGCAGCAGCTTCCCTAGGCTATATCTTATACAGCCTGGTCTGGTCCCTCAGCAATGAGGTAGTAGGCATTAGAATCCTAGGTGTGCATGATCTTCTACTAGGATTGTAGCACAGAGATAAACATTCAGCAGAGATGCACCTGACAGCACTAAAGATGTCACCACCAGTGATAAGTTTCAGAATGTAAAGATTTCACAATGGACAAACACGGCCTAAATAATTTATACAGTAATATTGTAAAAAATAAGGAATTTTTTAATGCTATTTTCAGTAGAGTTCCCTTTTAAATATGAATATTACTGAGTGGGTATTGTCACTTGGCCACACTAGCTTTTCATGTTAGTTGGGAATCAAAATAGATAATAAGTTTTAATAAAAGTACAACAACAACAATATATTTGTAAAGCACTTTTCTCCCGTAGGACCCAAAGTGCATAAGCTTGTCTCAGATCAGTCCATTGTGATGTGTTAAAAGGGAAAACATTATGTGATCAAATATGCCAGACTAAACAGGTGGCTTTTCAGTTTTTATTTAAAGTGAACCTCCAGACTAAAAATCTACTCAGCGGCACTGAAAATTCTTGGTGTTTCTTTAACACAGCATCAGATCTTTTTTTACTTAAACTTAATTTTTAGCTGCACAGAAGAAAACTGCCCAGGCATTTTCCCCCTGATGCTGTGCAAAGCATGATGGGATTTCTGATGTTGTTCTTCTGCTGTTTGGGTGCAAACAAATTTTTTAAATTTTGAATTTGAGATTTGAAGCCTAGTGCACAGCTGGGAGGGGTGATCAGGACAGAGGACAGTTGGAACGGTGTCTCCTGCTCCCTGTCACCCCCTTTCAACCAAATAGATGGCTGACCCCATGAAAAATATGGCAGCCCCCATGAAATCACAAACATTTGCCTGTTCTTTTAAAATAGGATGGGTAAGAGATTATATTACCTGTTTTAATTAACATAACTAATGTAACTTAATGACAGTATGTTTGTTTAGGATGAAGTTCCCCTTTAAACGTGTCCTGGGTTGGAGCTGTCTTTATTGAGAGTGGCAAGGGTTTCCAAAGGCTAAGGGCAGCATGACAGAAAGCTCAAACATCATATGTCAATTTTTGTTAACGAGCACCTGTCACATCAGTTATCAATGCATTGCTGTGCAGGAAAGGGTAGAGAAGCCAACACTTAGCACTAAAGCTTACATTTAACACAAAAGGATTTAGTTTACAGATTTTCAGACAAATTTCTGACCGAGATTGGCTGGTTGATTTAAGAGAAAACATTGACAAATAAAAAGATATATTTTACACTGAAATAAGATGATAGATACTTAGTGATATGTACCCTGTTGTGGAGGCTGCTTATATGACTTGGATATCTGGTCAAACCGATCTTCCTCTTCTGTACTGGTTAGTGGATAATTGTCCTCCACATCCTTATGTCTGCCCATTCCTCTTTGGTCTTCAACAGACAATGTATAGAAGCAATAAAGGGATAGTAGCATTCTGGTTACGTTTACTAGTGCAATGTACAAAAGTGCAAACAGACAGAGGACCTCAGTAGGCATCACGGAGGATGGTACTTTCTCCTAGGAGAATTTCTCTGCAAGGAGAATTCACTAAGCAGACAGAGGCAGTGCTCAAATTACTTTTTCTAGTTTTTTAAATGCACTGAGCAGTAGAAAGCTAGTGGTGACAACAGCAGTCAGATCCCAGTAATTAGTGGTGCACAGCAATACCCAGGCAAATTATCAATATCAGTCAGCTATCAGTCACTTCACTGATCCTTGTGGCACAGGGTGTTGCGGGAGGTGTCTGCATGGGGCACATATCAAGTTAGCTTGTACCACAAAGGTGCCTACAAACCGACAATTATTGCCGGCATGGATAGGGAGCTGAGATCTTTACAGAAATGTTACTAGTCTATAGCCTATATGCGGCTATGGAGGGAGAAGTACAACAAAGCAGCACGGAGCAGGTGGGGTAGGTAGTAGAAAAATAGGACTGGCCTACACTTGGCTGATGCATCGGGGGAGGGGAGGAGAAGCAGTCAGGTGCCTCCATACACATGTTAGAGACTTGTCAGACAGGTGCGGACCGGCCATGATGCCAGGTGACGCCGCTTTTTCCCAGTATAGCTACCTATACTGGGGCAACTATACTGGCTACCTATACTGGGGGCAACTATACCTGGCTACCTTATAGGAGCGGGCACCTATACCTGGCTACCTACCTATACAGAGGGTGAACATTTTCAGGTGCTGTGCGATCATTCCAAATCGGGCGGGGAAGGGCGTTGGGGGAGGGTGGGTGATGCATCCTCACAAGTTTTCCTCAGGCAGCAAAAAGTCTAGAACCGGCCCTGTCAGCAGAGGTGGCCCGAGCAGTTGTCTCACCCAACAACCATCTACCCTCTGTATAAGGATTAAGGTAGTCTTCTCAGTGCCTTGGTGTCTCTCGCTGTCTTCTCAGTGCCTTGGTGTCTCTTATTTAAACATCTCACCGACTTCGTCTCTGGGTCTCAGAAGGTTTCGGAAGTACTTGGATCTCCAAGTACTTCTGAAGATAAGCACCTTCATACTGCGCACGTGGAAGTCCGCCCTAAAGCATGCACAGTACGGATGCCGCTTATCTTTGGAAGTACTTCGAGACCCCTGTACTTCTGAAGCCTTCCAAGGAGACCCAAAGGCTTCTTCAATATTAAAGTTGGACCTCTGCAATTGAGGCCTGGTGGTGAAACGAGGGGATGCAGAGAGGTCTGGGAAGAGGTCCAGAAAAGCTCTATAGGATCAAGAGGCCTCCCTCTGCTTATGGGAGTATGTACTTTTTAGGAAGGCTACAGGTATCCTTAAAGAGAAACTTCAACCAAGAATTGAACTTTATCCCAATCAGTAGCTGATACCCCCTTTTACATGAGAAATATAATGATTTTCACAAACAGACCATCAGGGGGCGCTGTGTGACTGATTTTGTGCTGAAACCCCTCCCACAAGAAGCTCTGAGTACCGCGGTGCTCTGGGCAAACTGCCACAATGTAACAATGTTCACAGACAGGAATTAGCTGTTTACAGCTGTCTCTAACAGCCAAAACAGCTAGGAGCAGCTACATAACCTGCCCACAGTAACAATGTCACCATGTAATAAATGTCAGAATGTAAATCGGGGAGAGGAAATATTTTACAATGAGCAAACACTGACTAAATCATTTATACATAATTATTGTAAAAATGAAGCACTTTTTTTATTACATTATTTTCACTGGAGTTCCTCTTTAAAGCAGCAGGGAAACATTGTGGTAACTCTGGAATGCAACATACTGTAACTGACACTGCACTACTCTCTTTACCTCTCCTAAGATAGGCTGGATCAGTGGCGCAGGTAGAAGAAAAATAACCTTTAGGTCACACTATGAAGCTCCTCCTACCCACAGATGACAAAATCTTTTAGCAGTTTTTGCTAAGGCAGGTGGTCAGTTTTAGTCATTTTTCCTGCTACTGTGTTATAACCTCTGCTGCCCGTGCTGATAGTGTGGTTTTTATTTTTACAACGGAGTTCTGCTTTAAGACACCAGGTTCTTACTACCACACATCTGATATTTTCAGGTGAGGGATGAATTTAGATGGCTTATAAAAGGCAAACACTTGTGACAGTTGAATTGAAGCCCTATTTTTTATATTAGCCATAGTAAATAAGTATCTATGTACCTGTCTGATAAGGCCATTCACGTGAGTTGCTATTGTAGTCAGGTTCCTCTTCTGTACTGGTGAATTGGTAGCCTTCCTCCTTACTAGTACGATATATGTGCTTTTCTGCTGACTTGTCATCAGTTGCTTCTTATAAAGATGAAATGTTGCAGATTAGTGAACAGCTGGTGAACTCTACAAAGAGTACCCATACAGATTGAGTATGAGAAGTGTAAAGGGGCCCAAACATCAGGCGATAATGAGCAGATTCAACCAAGAGACAGATATCTCTCTGATCTAATCTGATCAGACAGAGATCTATCAGCTGGCCTTTCACCGCAGGCAGATTCCCGATCAATTTCATGCTCAAATTTCTCGGGAATCGGCCTAGTGATGATGCCTCGTCACCCCAGTGTAAAATGTGCCCCATGCGGTAAATTTTACCTGTTGATGTCCACCGCTGGCTCCATCTCCGCACTGCCTCACCTCCACGTAAATGCTGATAACCACGTAGGGCGTGTGTATGTGGACGGAGCATGGAGCCAGTGGTGGACAATAAGCACGTCAGGACAACATCTTGCAGCATGTTCGATACATGCAACTAATTTCAGCCCGAAATTGGATGCCTCGTCAATCAGGCATGCTCTTGGCAACACCGATTTTCGATTATAATAATAAAATTGGATGGTTGATTAGATGCAAAGTCACTAGATGTATGACCACCTTAAGTGAAAAGGATTTGTATAGAAATATGAATGGTGTAAACACTCAGAGCCCTTTTCCACTACATCCGAGTTCATAGCGTGATTTTCCACAATGGCTCTGCAACCAATGCATATCAATGGAGTCATTTCCATTAAATGCGGGTGAGCCATTGAGGAGCGTTTTATTTGCTAGTCATGATCATGTGCTAAAGCAGGATGCGATCCCAGCGAATCAGAGCTTTGCAAATCTATCAGCCAATCAAACAAATCACATGCTTCTCCATAAGTTCTCCTAGACCAGGGCTTTTCAACTTTTCCACTAATTGTACCACTTTTATTGCCTGAAAACGTTCAAGTACCACCAGTGTGCCTGCACAGGAGATTGGATGCAATCGGGCTTGGCTGTTTCTGCTGGAGCCTGAATGGAGAGCAGCTACTGCGCATGCGCACACCGATGAGGAGAACTATGGGGCTCCCAGCACTGGATCCTATCTACTGAGGACCAGAGCAGGGACAAGGTCCTCCAGTACCCAAGGCTGAGACACCAAAGTGCGCCCCTCCATCCCTCCCACCCCAGCCGTCACACACTGATTGCTATTAGACTAAGAGGGCCACAGGGCCTACAACCTGCCCAACACCTTAATATCTAGTTATCTGGCTTGCAGTCACTGCTATGTATCCCCTTTTCTTATTTATTTCTGCTTCAAACACAATAAGGAATGACAGCTGAATGAATTGTGCGCCCCTCCTACACTGCACCCTGAGGCTGGAGCCTCTCCAGCCTATGCCTCGGCCCGGCCCTGCTGAGGAGGAAGGGGGAAACCTCTTTAGTATACAAAGGCCTCCCCTTCCCTGAGGTAAGTACCCCCCGGGGCACTTTTTTCTTACAGGTACACTTTAAGAAAAAAAGGCATTTGGGAGGGTAAAAGTAAGAGGCATTGGTGGGGAAAAAACTACAATTAGATTGCAAGCCTTCATATTGTCAGTATTGGCAATCTAGAGGTAGATTGCTAATATAGGTAGCCATACAAGTCCCCCCCCCCCACGCGCTTAATTATAGGTAGCCTGGCCCCACCACCTGAGAGCTAGGCAGCGACTCGCCATAAAGTTTGGATCCCCCCTTGCTCACTGCTTGCTGTGCTGCCCTGCGGAATAGTTCACACCTCAGATCAGTGGTAAGCCAGCCGCAGTGAAGAGACAGCCAGGCAAGCGGTGCACAGTGACGGCGCGTATACTTCAAATGAGCAGGGATGTCACTTTCTGTATCTGCGCCATCATTGTGCACCGTTGGCCTGGCTGTCTCCTCCACACTAATCTGAGGTCTGAAGTATGCCGCAGAGAAGCACAGCAAGGAGCTAGGGAGGGGGAGCCAAAATTTATGGAGGCAGGTGGACAAAAAAGTGGCAGGCAAATCTGGTGTGTACCACCTGGCCAACAGCAAAGTACCACCGGTGGCAAGCGTACCACAGGTGCAAAGCCCTGGACTAGAGAGATTAGCCTGTCTAATTAGGCCTTATCAACAAGTAAACAGCAAGTGTAAATTAGGGCTGTCAGGTGTGCCACTCTATGCCATAGTTTGGGCTAATATGTAAACACAGTAGGTTAACCCTTTTGTGTTCCTAGGACACCAGAAAGTAAACACTGCAGGGTTTTTGTAAGATTTCTGTAAGTTGTAACAAAGAAATGTTTTTCTTTAAAGTGACCCTAAAGTCAGGAATAAAAAACGAGTTGAACTCACCTGGGGCTTCCCTCAGCCCCCTGAAGCTGATCGGTGCCCACGCTGACTCCATCAGATGTCCCTGGACCGGCCGGCGGTGACTTCCGGTTTCGCCGTCGCCAGCCGACAGGCTGGGAACGCGAGTGATTCTTCGCGTTCCCAGCCAGAATATCGCCCCCTATGCTGCTATTGCAGCATAGGAAGGCCGCAATAGCAGCATAGGGGGCGCTATTCTGGCTGGGAACGTGAAGAATCACTCGCATTCCCAGCCTGTCGGCCGGTGACGGCGAAACCAGAAGTCACCGCCGGCCGATCCAGGGACATCTGATGGAGTCAGCGTGGGCACCGATCAGCTTCAGGGGGCTGAGGGAAGCCCCAGGTGAGTTCAACTCATTTTTTATTCCTGACTTTAGGTTCACTTTAAAGTTACGATGCTGTTGCTTATCTCCTTAGAGCAGAGAGGAAGCTCTCAGTTTAGGTCCGCTTCAAAAGCTGACAGAACCAACAGATTTTAGAAGAGTCCATCTCCTCACGATGGAGTCTCAGGGTTTCCCTTTGTTTTCAAAAGCATTTGCTGAACGGCCATTGTTAAGTCTGACTGCCAAAATAGTGTGCGAGTAGGGACGGCTGGCTGGTCCTATTTTGGCAGTTAGACTTAGCAACTGCCTTTTAGGAAAAGCAAAGAAAACCCTTTGTATCCCCAATGAGGAACTCGACTAGTCCAGAACATGTTGGTTCTGAAAGATTTTAACTGCTTACTTTTTCACTATAGTGGTCCTTTAACAACCGTGAAGGTCAGGATAACAACCGTGAAAATCAGGATGCACTGCTGCATTGCTGAGCTTATTTCAGTAATGTGTTATAGACTCTCATGTGCGGTGCTGTGTTCTGACAATAAACTGCTGTATGCATCTCTGTGCCAACACACTGCTGTCTCATTTCAATTAATACTACCATGCAGAGCAAAACACGTGCCATACATTTTTGTAAGGGTCACCATCGTGGAGGAACACCAGTACCAAGCACTAAGGTAGAGAATGTGTGGACAAGTTTCAAAGGTGGCTAAAAGTGCTGCCAGCCTGGAAAGAGAACCACTATGAAAGTTGAAGCCAATAAATGGGTCATTAGACTGGGAGCAAGATAGGAAGATAAAACACCAACATACGCTTTTTCCTCCACTCCCTCTCAGTTATCCATATAATAATTCCTTTTTTTGTATAGCGCTTTTCTCCTGTCGGACTCAAAGCGCTTGCGAGGCAGCCACTACAGCGCACTCAGTAGGCAGTAGCAGTGTTAGAGTGTCTCGCCCAAAGAACTCCTTACGGAACAGATGCTGGCTTACTGAATAGCAAGAGCCAAGATTTGAACCCAGGTCTCCTGCGTCAGAGGCAGAGCCCTTAACCATTACACTATCCAGCCACCATATTTGACACCTGTCACTGTTAGAGATAGCCAGTTTTAAATTGTGCAAATTGTGATGCAAATGTAGCCCCCAAAACACAAAATGAAGAAATGAGGTGGCAAATCAACATTCAACATTGAGGACCTCAAAGTTTGTGTTTGCGAAATAAATAAAATAGAAAAGGAAGAAGGAAACAATTGGAAAAGGATAGTCGAAAAATGGAAGTTGAAAAATGACAGTTGGAAAATAATGGCAGTCGAAAAACAGTTCAAATTTGGCTGTTGGAAAATGACAGTTGAGAAATGGCAATTTAAAAATGACAGTTGAAAAACAACAGTTAAAATTTGGCAGTTGTAAAATGACAGTTAGAAAATGACAGTTGGAAAATGACAGGTGGAAAATGGCAGTTAAAAAACAACAGTTGAAAAATGACAGTTGGAAAATGGCAGTTAAAATTTGACAGTTGAAAAATGGCAGTTAGAAAATGGCAGTTGGAAAATAACAGTTGGGAAAAAGCAGTTGAAAAATGACAGTTGGAAAATGGCAGTTAAAATTTGACAGTTGAAAAATGGCGGTTAAAAAACTACAGTTGAAAAATGATAGTTAGAAAATGGCAGTTGGAAAATGACAGTTGGAAAATGACAGTTGGAAAATGGCAGTTGGAAAATGGCAGTTAAAATTTGACAGTTGGAAAATGGCAGTTAGAAAATGGCAGTTAAAATGACATTTGGAAAATGGCAGTTAAAATTTGACAGTTGGAAAATGGCAGTTAAAATTTGACAGTTGGAAAATGGCAGTTAGAAAATGGCAGGTGGAAAATGGCAGTTAAGAAACATCATTTAAAAAATGATAGTTAGAAAATGGCAGTTGGAAAATGACAGTTGAAAAATGACAGTTCAACTTTTAACTGCCATTTTCCAACTGTCATTTTTCAATTGCCATTTTCCAACTGTCAAATTTGATCTGCCATTTTCCAACTGTCATTTTCCAACTGCCATTTTTTAACCCCATTTTTCAACTCCCCTTTTCTAACTGTCATTTTCCAACTGTCAAATTTCAACTGTTTAAAGGACCACTACAGTGAAAAAAGTGAGCAGTTGAAGGAGAAATTAAGTGAGAGGCATATTGAGGCTGCCATATTTATTTCCTTTTAAGCAATGCCAGTTACCTGGCTATCATGCTGATCCTCTGCCTCTATGACTTTTAGCCACAGCTCCTGAACAAGCACATGCAGATCAGGTGTTTCTGACATTATCAGTTTAGAGGCAGTGGAGGTGAAGTCCCTGGAAGTGAGAGTTCCAGGGCTCGCCCGCATTTGCCTCTAGGTATCGCATGGTGGTTTGGGGGCCCCAGCTAGTGAGAGAGACCTGGGGCCCCCGGCTGTCGTGCAAACCAGTGTTTGTGATTTTAATTTTTTTTTTTGCAGCTTCCAGGATGCGGTTGACAGGTGAGTGGTTAGGGAGGGGACTGTGTGGGAGATGCCTACACGCGGCGTAATAATAGTTACGTCCAACCGAGCCTCCCACCTGAATGCTAATTTATGCAATTCCTGCTAGATTTGGTATGGCAGGCAAAGGGTGTATGACCGTACACCTGATTGGCGCCTGCTGACCAGATAGAGGTAGGAAATTGCTTGAACTGGTAGTGAACAAATGTGTGTGTTGCAGTTAGCAATCAGTTTAGAGGCAGTGGGGGTGAAGTCCCTGGAAGTGAGAGTTCCAGGGCTCGCTTGCATTTGCCTCTAGGTATCGCATGGTGGTTTGGGGGCCCCAGCAAGTGAGAGAGGCTGGGGCCCCCGGCTGTCGTGAGAACCAGTGTTTGTGTTTCTGACATTATTGTCAGATCTGACAAGGTTAGCTGCATGCTTGTTTCTGGTGTGATTCAGACACTTCTGCAGAGACATAGATCAGCAGGGCTGCCAGTCAACTCATATAGTTTAAAAGGAAATTAATATAGCAGCCACCGTATTCTTCTCACAGTTTTTTTGCATCCTAAGAGTCAAACAAGCTAACACTTACCTGGGGCTTCTATCGGCCCCCTGCAGCGGTAATGTCCTAGTGTAATCACACGAGTTATTACACTGCGGCTGTGCAGAAAGCTGCCAATGACGCGAGCAGGAGCTAACATTATTCGTCTGTTTAGACGGATATTAAACCGGGACCGGCGGCGGGAAACGGAGCATCGTAGGAGGACGGCACGGGACATTACAGCTGCAGGGGGCCGATAGAAGCCCCAGATAAGTGTCAGCTTGTTTGGTGATTTATAGAATCCCACAGAACCTCTTTAAAGAAGACCTAAACTCAAGCACTGCAGTCAAGGAAAACAAATACTACTGCGCATGCGCACACACCGACAAGGAGAACTTTGGGGCTCCCAGAGCTGGATCCCTTCTACTGTGGAGGAAGGGGGAAACCTCTTTAGGATACAAAGGCCTCCCCTTTCCTAAGGTAAGTACCTCCCGGGGCACTTTTTTCTTACAGGTACACTTTAAGAAAAGAAGAGGGCCTATGGGAGGGGAAAAGTAGGAGGCATTGGTGGGTAATACGACTACAATTAGATTGCAAGCCTACATATTGTCAGTATTGGCAATCTGTAGGTAGATTGGCAATATAGGTAGCCTTGCAAGTTCCTCTCTTCCCCCTCCCCCGCATACATATAAACTGCTAGCCGGGAGACTTGGGCGCAGGATACAGCTGGTATACGGCTATTGCTGGAAGCCGAATTGCAGTGTTTTAAAAGCAACTTCAGCACAGTCTTCTGATGGCGCCCAAGTTACTGACTGTGCGCCGCTATAGCCGTAATTCCTATTTTGGCCTATGATGGCGCCGGCTGCGCCCAAATCTCCTGCACTGTTATTACAGTGCTCGCCTAATTATAGGTAGCCTAGTCCCACCATCAGAGAGCTGAGAGCTGGGCAGGGACTCACCACAAAGTTCGGCTCCCCCCTTGCTCACTCCTTGCTGTGCTGCCCTGCGGAATAGTTCACACCTCAGATCATCGGTAAGCCAGCGGCAGAGAAGTGACAGTCAGGCAAATGGTGCATGGTGACGGCGTGTATACTTCAAGTACAGGAAGTGAGCAGTGATGTCCCTTTCTGTATCTGCGCCATTACTGGCTGTCTCTTCCCCACTGATCTGAGGTCTGAAGTATGCTGCAGAGCAGCACAGCAAGGAGCGAGGGAGGAGGAGCCAAACTTTGTGGAGGCAGGACAGGACAAGTGGCATGCGGGCAATAAAGTGGCAGGCAAACCTGGTGTGTACCACCTGGCCAACAGCAGAGTACCACCGGTGGTACACGTACCACAGGTTGAAAAGCCTTGCCCTAGACAATAGACATGACCGTCACTATCAATGCTAAGTACCAAAACAGTGTACTGGACCAAAGTTATAGGAACTAAATACAGTGCATTGAAGGAGGGGCTTATGGCAGGGAAATAAACTCCAGCCCAATCTGCACACGGAATCAAGCTATATTCTCCTCCCCAGTAATATATTACTAGTGGATCATGTATAAATGAGTAAATGAAAGAGTATCGCTGCATTAAAATTGGGGTTGCACATACTATAGGGGGTAACATGGCTGTATTTGTAGTTTTGTAATGGGGGGGGGGGGATGTGTAATAATGGCAAATTCTATAGGAGAACTATAAAGGCTGTATTGTTCCATCAGGTATTTCTGTCTTAAAGGATACCCGAAGTGACGTGTGGTACACACAAGCACACTAATAACTATGCTGTGCTCCTTTTTTTATTTCTCTGCCTGAAAGAGTTAAATATCAGGTATGTAAGTGGCTGACTAAGTCCTGACTCAGACAGGAAGTGACTACAGTGTGACCATCACTGATAAGAAATTCCAACTATAAAACACTTTCCTAGCAGAAAATGGCTTCTGAGAGCAGGAAAAAGGTAAAAAGGGTCAATAGTTAATAGATTTTAGCTCTGTTATACTTCAATGAATGTGTCAGTGAGCAAAAACAAGAAAACAGTTAAAACTTAAAAAGTAGATTTAAAGTCATTTTTAGGAGAAGGTAGATAGATACAATTGTTTATTTCATTAGTTTATTTTAGCTTCAGGTGTCCTTTAAGTTGCTTTTGTGGGAAACACTGTATAGGATGGTTAAATATGGAACAGTTAGTATTGCTATGTACTGTATGTTCAGTATTTTTTTCCAGCTTTCAGTTTTCAGTATTTTTTAGTATATGTCTGTTTCCTTAGGGGCATGTGTGACACAGTGAGGACCAGAAATGCTTGCTTGTGTCACAGTAATATATGAGGTATTCCGTAGGTGTACAGTAAGTGTGACCTTAGAAACAGCTGCTATAGCCTGTAACCTTGGGTCATATACATTTACATTATGGAAATTGTTTGCTCCCGTTGTGACAATATGGCATGCCCTGTACGTTCCCAAATATGGTGTGCAAGGGAGCCCCAGGGTTCCTTGCAACTTATCAGGTCCCCTAAGCCACAGTGCGTCGCTTTGTAGGCTAGCAAAGTGCATACTAACCTTCCTTTGTGTGCTCCTGTATCCATTTAGTGAATAAAGATATTTTTGTGCACAATCCAGGTTTGGCATTTTTTGAACAACTGAAACCTGCACTTACAATGCCATAAAGAAAGTAAGACCTCATATTACTGGAAGGACAAACCAATGGACTGCCGGACTGCTCCTGTGTCAAACAAATTAAAATGATTATCATGTTTAGTGGTCCACACAGTTTACCAGTTATACAGGTGTAAAAAAACTAACAGTCTGTATTTAGTACTAACCTAATAGCCCAAACTGTATGCACTGTGCAACAGTGACCCCCATCTGGCATGCAAGCAATCATACCGCAAATGGAATTCAAAGAGCATCTATTGATCTTCCTCCTTGCTCCGAACCACATCAATCTAATTTCAACACAAACATGACTTAAAACCAGCCAAACAGCTGAGACCCTAAAGCCTGGTACCCACTATGCAATTTCCTATCAAATAGATCATTTCTGACAGGTCCGATCTGATTTCCGATCGTTTGTCTGATCGATTTAAATAAAAATTATCAGAAAATCGATCAGAAAACGATCGGAAATCAGTTCGGATCTGTCGGAAATTATCTATTGACCATTCTATCTGATGGGAAATTGCATGGTGTGTACCAGGCATAAAGCCTGGTACACACTTTCAATTATGATTGGCCAATCACTGACCAATTGTTCCACTTCCATGTAATATGAGGGTCAACAGATATTAAACACTCTCTGCAGATTGTGTAGGTCAACCCTCATACTACATGGAGGTGGTAAAATTGGTCAGGGATTGGCCAATCATAATTGGAAGTGTGTGCCAAGCTTTAGCATTGTACTACTCAGATCAGGACATAGCCATCAATCCTTTGTTGCTCCCACACCCACTTAATGACAAAATATGTGCAGTTGCAGCTGATGATCACGCTTTTGATTGGTAAACTGATCAGATTTTATTGAGCCATTAGGTTGGAGTGAGTTGATCGCTGGTAGATTAAATCAAAGTGATTAGATCTGCTGGAAATATTGGTCCATGCACGGTCACCTTCAGTGGTAATTAATCATGTGACCATGTATAGTCATAAACAATGGTCAATGGTTTCTGATCACATTGGTATGAGTCAGCGGCATAACTAGAAATCACTGGACCCCCCCTGCAAATCTTTGGATGGGGCCAGCCTCCTCCTCCGCTCCCCCCCCCCCAAAACAAAATAAAGCCTTACAGTATAGGTAGCTACAGTAATCTTACAGTATAGGTGCCCCCAGTATAGTCAAGTATAATTGCCCCCCAGTATAGATAGCCAGTTACAGGTGCCCCCAGTATAGGTAGCCAACTATGTGCCCCTAGTACAGGTAGCCCCTGCCCCCTCTCCTGCGCTAGGCCCCCTTCCTACAGCTGTAAATAGCTCTGGTCGCCTCCCCCCATCCCCCGCACCTGCATCCCTTGCAGAGGCTATTGCTATACCCCTGGTATGAGTCCTTGAGTAGAGCAGTCTTTTGAGGGGATTCTTGGTTAACTCCTTAGTTAGTCTTCCAAGAGGGCCATGTTTAGAGTTGAGCTGAAATTTTCGTAATTTCGCATTACTATAATTACGCATGCGAAATTTGCGATTACGATGCGAAATTACGGTAGCGTAATTGCCATTAAAATCGTAATTGAAAATACCGTAAGCGTAATTTTCAACGCGTAATTTCGCGTTTCGTTCATGCCGTAATTTCGCATTAAACGCTACCGTAATTTCGCGTTAAACCGTAACGCTCCGTATAATATAAAAAAGCCGCCGACTTTAAGGGTTAATAGCAAAGCCCCCTTAAATGCTAAGAGCCTCAAATTTGGAGAATATATTAAGGAGATCAGGAGGAATAAGAGGAAAAATTTTTTTTTCAAAAAGACCTTATAGTTTTTGAGAAAATCAATGTTAAAGTTTCAAAGTAAAAATGTATACATTTAAAAACCCGCCGACTTTAACGGTTAATAGCAAAGCCTGCTTAAAGTTTAGGAACACCAAATTCCTAGGGTATATTAAGGGGATCAGTGGGAATAAGAGGAAATTTTTTTTTTTCAAAAAGACCTTATAGTTTTTGAGAAAATCGATTTTTAAGTTTCAAGGGCAAAAATGTCTTTTAAATGCGGAAAATGTCAGTTTTTTTTGCACAGGTAACAATAGTGTATTATTTTCATAGATTCCCCCAAGTGGGAAGAGTTTTACTTACTTCGTTCTGAGTGTGGGAAATATAAAAAAAAACGACGTGGGGTCCCCCCTCCCAGACCACTTTAACCCCTTGTCCCCCATGCAGGCTGGGATAGCCAGAATGCGGAGCACCGGCCGCGTGGGGCTCCGCACCCTGACTATACCAGCCCGCATGGTCCATGGATTGGGGGGTCTCGGAAGGGGAGGGGCAGTCAAGCTTTCCCCTCCCCCTCCGAGCCCTTGTCCAATCCAAGGACAAGGGGCTCTTCTCCACCTCCGATGGGCGGTGGAGGTGGAGGCCGCGATTTCCTGGGGGGGGGTTCATGGTGGAATCTGGGAGTCCCTTTTAAAAAGGGGTCCCCCAGATGCCCACCCCCCCTCCCAGGAGAAATGAGTATAGAGGTACTTGTACCCCTTACCCATTTCCTTTAAGAGTTAAAAGTAAATAAACACACAAACACTTAGAAAAAGTATTTTAATTGAACAAAAAACATAACCACGAAAAAAGTCCTTTAATATTCTTAATTAACCATTAATACTTACCTGTCCCTTTAAATAAATGATCCCTCGCAATATCCTCGGAAATGTTCCATCAGTTACAATGTAACAAAGTTATTACAATGTAACAACTTTGTTACATTGTAACTACGCAGCACCCAACGTCACTCGCCGCTCAGCCGCCGCACGGACCCGACAGAGCTCTGAGCTATATAGCTCAGAGCTCTCTAAGCATCTTTGTATTTGGGCTCCAAGGAGCCCCATTGGTCCTTAGCAGACCAATGGGGTTCCTTCTGATTTGAAGGAACCCCATTGGTCTGCTAAGGACCAATGGGGATCCTTGGAGCCCAAATTCAAAGATGCTTAGAGAGCTCTGAGCTATATAGCTCAGAGCTCTGTCGGGTCCGGACTCCGTGCAGGACGCTAAGTCCCCGCCGGCTCCGCTGCCCTCCCCGCCTCTGTCGGGTCCGTGCGGCGGCTGAGCGGCGAGTGACGTTGGGTGCCGCGTAGTTACAATGTAACAAAGTTGTTATATTGTAATAACTTTGTTACATTGTAACTGATAGAACATTTCCGAGGATATTGCGAGGGATCATTTATTTAAAGGGACAGGTAAGTATTAATGGTTAATTAAGAATATTAAAGGACTTTTTTCGTGGTTATGTTTTTTGTTCAATTAAAATACTTTTTCTAAGTGTTTGTGTGTTTATTTACTTTTAACTCTTAAAGGAAATGGGTAAGGGGTACAAGTACCTCTATACTCATTTCTCCTGGGAGGGGGGGTGGGCATCTGGGGGACCCCTTTTTAAAGGGGACTCCCAGATTCCACCATGAACCCCCCCCCCGGAAATCGCGGCCTCCACCTCCACCGCCCATCGGAGGTGGAGAAGAGCCCCTTGTCCTTGGATTGGACAAGGGCTCGGAGGGGGAGGGGAAAGCTTGGCTGCCCCTCCCCTTCCGAGACCCCCCAATCCATGGACCATGCGGGCTGGTATAGTCAGGGTGCGGAGCCCCACGCGGCCGGTGCTCCGCATTCTGGCTATCCCAGCCTGCATGGGGGACAAGGGGTTAAAGAGGTCTGGGAGGGGGGACCCCACGTCGTTTTTTTTTTATATTTCCCACACTCAGAACGAAGTAAGTAAAACTCTTCCCACTTGGGGGAATCTATGAAAATAATACACTATTGTTACCTGTGCAAAAAAAACTGACATTTTCCGCATTTAAAAGACATTTTTGCCCTTGAAACTTAAAAATCGATTTTCTCAAAAACTATAAGGTCTTTTTGAAAAAAAAATTTTTCCTCTTATTCCCACTGATCCCCTTAATATACCCTAGGAATTTGGTGTTCTTTAAGCAGGCTTTGCTATTAACCGTTAAAGTCGGCGGGTTTTTAAATGTATACATTTTTACTTTGAAACTTTAACATCGATTTTCTCAAAAACTATAAGGTCTTTTTGAAAAAAAAAAATTTCCTCTTATTCCTCGTGATCTCCTTAATATATTCTCCAAATTTGAGGCTCTTAGCATTTAAGGGGGCTTTGCTATTAACCCTTAAAGTCGGCGGCTACCTAACATTGATCCATGCGTCAACTTTTCCGCTTGGGAGCATGGCCATACGCATTAATTTCGTAATACCCACTGTAATGCGAAAATTACGCGAAAATTACGCTTACGCGAAATTTCGCTAAATCCTTCTTCATTACGATTATGTACTTACGGCCATGATCGTAATTACACTAATTACGCGAAATTTCGCGAAATCGTAATTACGTCATTACATCTCTAGCCATGTTCAGGACCACACCACAACTCACTCTGTGGTCGGTTTTGGACAATGCTTGTAATGTGCTTATTATGCCTGTATTGAGACCTTTATTCTACACAGAAGCATGACTACAGATCATGGGGCCTTTGAAGGGATCTCAGCTCTGGGTACAATTGATTGCTTATTCTACCCACGTGAACATGGGGACATACAGTCACTCCCATGCATATGGAGCACATTGACACAGATGTGTACAGGGCCCTGTACACAATAGGGGGTGCAATAGGGGGTGCAGAGGTTGCAGCCGCATCGGGGCCCTTGGGCCAGAGGGGCCCCGAGGGGCCTTTCCTCAACTGCAGTATTAGCTCTCTATTGGTCCTGTGCCCATAATAATCACTTCTATAGATACTTTGAATAGTGGTAATCATTAACAAACTGCTCTCCTTCCCCTTCTTGCACCTCTAACACTGTAGTTGCCATTGGCAGATTTTGGTGCGACATATCAACTGTTATGTGTAGAGTGCATGGGGGTAGGGATGCTCGCTGGATTCCGTGGAATTCTTAATTCCGCGATTCCGGCCGGAATTAGGTCAATTCCAATTCTGGTGGTCGGAACGGAATTGCTAAACCTCTAAAACGGAATTCCGCGGTAATTTTTTTATTTTCTCTCTCTCTCTCTCTCTCTCTCTCTCTCTAAAGCAGGGAAGCTCTCAGTTGCCCAATCTCTCCCCCAACACACACAAATAACAATAGGCTGCCAAACAGTATGTAAGTACGATTGATCCTTTTTGGGTGACAATAAGTGTGTGTGGCTTTAGGCACCCACTAAAAATGCTTAGACCTTCTCCAATAAAAAAAAAAAGAAAAATCCCTGCATAACTGATGGACCAGAACTTATCTCCACCTTGGCAACATAGAGAAGGCTCCTTATTCCCCCTTCTCTAGAGGCAGTCAATGCTGTGCAGTGTGCCCCCTTAAAGTGTACCTAAACTCAGGTACACTTTTAAAAGCAAAACCTATGGGTGAATTCCCCCCACAAAGACAAAGCTACGCAACTTTTTACTTTTTTATGTCGTGTTGTTGTCAAGATATGAGAACTTTTTCATTGCCAACTTCTATTGTGAAAAGCTGTGACTATCGACAGTGCTGACACACTGCCTGACCTTATTATTCCTTTCTGATTGAAGTCTGACTGGATTAGCTGCAGGGGCATTGCTAGGATCCTAACGGATCCGGGGCACTTTTGGGCACTCCAGCCGAATAATGGGTGACGCCATGCACCAGAGTGTGGGCGTGGTCATGGGTGGAGCTAAATTTACATGAACTTAAAAGCGGTCTAAGTAGGCCCTCCCTGCAAAATGTTGGATGAAGCCCCCTCTCCATTAATACAATAAATAAAATAAATGCAGCATATCACATAAATAAGCCGTGCCAAATAAACATAGCTAGGCCTCCGCCTACTTGGCTTCTGTGCAGGCTGGCCTGGCTCTGTGCTGGGCAGGCTGGCATGCTGCCAGTCCCCCCATAGCATTCCCTGACCTTCTAGTGGACCCCCTCCCATGCTCCCATGGGCCTCCCACTGAGCTCCACAACTCTCAGGATGTACCGATAGAATAACCACAGCTCCCTGCATACACCCATAAAGGCACTACAGCACCCAGCATGGCACCACAGCAACCAACATGCCACCATAGAGGCACCACAGCACCCAGCATGGCACCACAGCACTCAGCATGCCCCCATAGAGGCACCACAGCACCCGGCATACTCCCATAGAGGCACCACAGCACTCAGCATGCCCCCATAGAGGCACCACAGCTCTGACGCCTGGGGGACATCTGGGGCACCCCAGAATAGATCAGTGGCACGTGCCACTGATCTTTGGGGCTAGCAACGCTGCATGCTTGTTTCAGGAGTGTGATTCAGACAGTACTGCTGCTAAAGGTTTTCAGCATGATGTCAGGTAACTGATCTTGTTTAAAACCAAAAAAACAACATGGCAGCCTCCATATACCCCTTGCTTCAGGTTCCCTTTAAAGGGAACCTAAACTGAGAAGGATGTGGATTTTTACTTTTAAAATAATACCAGTTGCCTGACTCTATTGCTGATCCTGTGTCTCTAATACTTTCAGCCACAGCCCCTGAACAAGCATGGAGATCAGGTACTCTGACTGAAGTCAGAATGGATTAGCTGCATGCTTGTTTCAGGTGTGTGATTCAGCCACTACTACAGCCAAAGAGATCAGCAGGACAGCCAGGCGACTGGTATTGTTTAAAAGGAAACATCCATATCCCTCTCAGTTTAGGTTCCTTTTAACCACTTAAGGACTGCAGTCATAAAACCCCTTAAGAACCAGAGCCTTTTTTTCCATTCAGACCACTGCAGCTTTAACGGTTTATTGCTCGGTCATACAACCTACCATCTAAATGAATTTTAACTCATTTTCTTGTCACTAATACAGCTTTCTTTTGGTGCTATTTGATTGCTGCTGCGATTTTTAGTTTTTATTATATTTATCAAAAAAGACATGAATTTTGTCAAAAAATGATTTTTTTAACTTTCTGTGATAAAATTTGTCAAATAAAGTAAAATTTCTGTATACATTTTTGTCCAAATGTATTGTGCTAAATGTCTTTGATTAAAAAAAAAACATTCAGTGTATATTTATTGGTTTGGGTAAAAGTTATAGCGTTTACAAACCATGGTGCAAAAAGTGAATTTTCCCATTTTGAAGTATCTCCGACTTTTCTGACCACCTGTCATGTTTCATGAGGTGCTAAAATTCCAGGATAGTATAAATACCCCCTAAATGACCCCATTTTGGAAAGAAGACATCCCAAAGTATTCACTGAGAGGCATTGTGAGTTCATAGAAGATTTTATTTTGTGTCACAAGCAGAAAATGACACTTTGAGACAAAAAAAAATCCATTTCTGCTAACTTGTGACAAAAAAAAATAATGAAATCTGCCACGGACTCACCATGCCCCTCTCTGAATACCTTGAAGTGTCTACTTTCCAAAATGGGGTCATTTGTGGGGTGTGTTTACTGTCGTGGCATTTTGGGGGGTGCTAAATTATAAGCACCCCTGTAAAGTCTAAAGGTGCTCATTGGACTTTGGGCCCCTTAGCGCAGTTAGGCTGCAAAATAGTGCCACACATGTGGTACTGCCGTACTCAGGAGAAGTAGTATAATGTGTTTTGGGGTGTATTTTTACACATACCCATGCTGGGTGGGAGAAATATCTCAGTAAATGACAATGTTTTGATTTTTTTTACACACAATTGTTCATTTAGAGAGAGATTTCTCCCACCCAGCATGGGTATGTGTAAAAATACACCCCAAAACACATTATACTACTTCTCCTGAGTACAGAGATACCACATGTGTGGCACTTTTTTTGCACCCTAACTGCGCTAAGGAGCCCAAAGTACAATGAGTACATTTAGGATTTCACAGGTCGTTTTGAGACATTTGGTTTCAAGACTACACCTCACGGTTTAGGGCCCCTAAAATGCCAGGGCAGTTTAGGAACCCCACAAATGACTCAATTTTAAAAAGACAACACCCCAAGGTATTCCATTAGTAGTATGGTGTGTTTATAGAAGATTTTATTTTTTGTCACATGTTAGCGGAAATTGATTTTTTTTTTCACAAAGTGTCATTTTCCACTAACTTGTGACAAAAAAATAAAAACTTCTATGAACTCACCATACTACTAACGGAATACCTTGGGGTGTCTTCTTTCTAAAATGGGGTCACTTGTGGGGTTCCTTCACTGCCCTGGCATTTTAGGGGCCCTAAACGTGAGGAGTAGTCTGGAAAGCAAATGCCTCAAAATGATCTGTGAATAGGACGTTGGGCCCCTTAGCGCACCTAGACTGCAAAAAAGTGTTACACATGTAGTATCGCCGTACTCAGGAGTAGTATAATGTGTTTTGGGGTGTATTTTTACACATACCCATGCTAGGTGGGAGAAATATATCTGTAAATGGACAATTGGTGATTTAATCAACTCATTCGGGTTTCAATACCACCTCTATGCAGACGATACACAACTGTACCTCTCTGCCCCAGACCTTAACTCCCTCCTTAAACGTGTTCCTGACTGCTTGTCTGCTATATCCTCCTTCATGTCCTCTCGCTTCCTAAAACTTAACATGAGTAAAACGGAACTAATAATTTTTCCACCGTCTCTGTCCACCTCCCTGCCTGAAGTAACAATAAATGTTAATAACACTCCCATAACTTCAGTTCCCAAAGCTCGGTGCTTGGGGGTGATATTCGATTCATCTCTCTCTTTTATTCCTCATGTTCACTCCATAACCAGCTCCTGCCATCTCCAACTCAAAAACATATCTCGCATCCGTCCCTTTCTCACTCAAGACACAACTAAAATGTTAATACATGCTCTCATAATTTCTCGTCTGGACTACTGCAACGTACTACTTTGTGGACTACCGTCTAACAAACTGGCCCCGCTCCAGTCAGTACTGAACTCAGCTGCTCGTCTCATTCATCTCTCTTCTCGATCTTCCTCTGCCGACCCTCTTTGTCAAGCTCTTCACTGGCTGCCAATTAACCAGAGGATTCAGTTCAAACTCCTAACCCTAACCTACAAAGCTCTCCACGATCTCTCCCCCCGGTACATATCCTCATTAATCTCCAGATACAAACCCAATCGCAATCTCAGATCGGCACATGATCTTCTGTTGTCCTCCTCTAGAATCAACTCCTCACATTCACGTTTACAAGACTTCGCACGCGCTTCACCCCTCCTCTGGAATGCCCTCCCACAACACATCCGTCACTCGCCAACCTTTGCTACCTTTAAACGCTCTCTAAAAACACACTTGTTCCGACAAGCATATGCTCTACCTTAGGCCACTTCCCTTTGTACTAAGACCAAATTGCACTCCTACTAGGTATCCTAAAACACAAAGCCTCTATATATTTGCTGCATACTACCCCTCCTCTTGTTTCCCCCCATTCCCTTTAGATTGTAAGCTCGCAAGGGCAGGGCTCTCTCCCCCTTTTGTGTCTTGGTAACCATTATACATTTTATTCATCATGTTAATTTTATCACTGTCATTACCAATTCTATAATTTGTATTTTGTATCATTCTTTGTATTTTGTCACTAATTATGTATCTTGTATATTGGTGTACACCATTGTCTGTATTATTATGTACCCCATGTTTGTTTCTTACTTTGTACAGCGCCACGGAATATGTTGGCGCTTTATAAATCAATAATAATAATAATAATAATTGTGTGTAAAAAAAATCAAAAAATTGTCATTTACAGAGATATTTCTCCCATCCAGCATGGGTATGTGTAAAAATACACCACAAAACACATTATACTACTTCTCCTGAGTACGGCGATACCACGTGTGACACTTTTTTGCAGCCTAGGTGCGCTAAGGGGCCCAACGTCCTATTCACTGGTCATTTTGAGGCATTTGGTTTCTAGACTACTCACGGTTTAGGGCCCCTAAAATGTCAGGGCAGTGTAGGAACCCCACAAGTGAACCCATTTTAGAAAGAAGACACCCCAAGGTATTCCGTTAGGTGTATGGTGAGTTCATAGAAGATTTTATTTTTTTGTCACAAGTTAGTGGAAAATGACACGTTGTGAAAAAAACAATAAAAATCAATTTCCGCTAACTTTTGACAAAAAAATAAAATCTATGAACTCGTCATACACCTATCGGAATACCTTGGGGTGTCTTTTTTTTCTAAAATGGGGTCACTTGTGGGGTTCCTATACTGCCCTGGCATTTTAGGGGCCCAAAACCCAAAAGGAGTAGTCTGGAAACCAAATGCCTCAAAATGACTGTTCAGGGGTATAAGCATCTGCAAATTTTGATGACGTGGTCTATGAGGGGGCAAATTTTGTGGAACCGGTCATAAGCAGGGTGGCCTCTTACATGACAGGTTGTATTGGGCCTGATCTGATGGATAGGAGTGCTAGGGGGGTGACAGGAGGTGATTGATGGGTGTCTCAGGGGATGATTAGAGGGGAAAATAGATGCAATCAATGCACTGGGGAGGTGGTCGGAAGGGGATCTAAGGGTTTGGCCGAGTGATCATGAGCCCACAGGGGGCAAATTAGGGCCTGATCTGATGAGTAGGTGTGCTAGGGGGTGACAGGTGGTGACAGGAGGTGATTGATGGGTGTCTCAAGGTATGATTAGAGGGGGGAATAGATGCAAGCAATGCACTGGCAAGGTGATCAGGGCTGGGGTCTGAGGGCGTTCTGAGGGTGTGAGCGGGTGATTGGGTGCCCTAGGGGCAGATAGGGGTCTGATCTGATGGGTAGCAGTGACAGGTGGTGACAGGGGGTGATTGATGGGTAATTAGTGGGTGTTTAGAGGAGAGAACAGATGTAAACAATGCACTTGGGAGGTGATCTGACGGCGGGTTTGCGGGCGATCTGATGGTGTGGGTGGGTGATCAGATTGCCCGCAAGGGGCAGGTTAGGGGCTGATTGATGGGTGGCAGTGAAAGGGGGTGATTGACAGGTGATTGACAGGTGATCAGTGGGTTATTACAGGGAAGAACAGATGTAAATAATGCACTGGCGAATTGATAAGGGGGGTCTGAGGGCAATCTGAGCGTATGGGCGGTTGATTGGGTGCCCGCAAGGGGCAGAGTAGGGTCTAATCTGATGGGTAACAGTGACAGGTGGTGATAGGGGGTGATTGATGGGTAATTAGTGGGTGTTTAGAGGAGAGAACAGATGTAAACATTGCACTTGGGAAGTGATCTGATGGCAGGTTTGCGGGCGATCTGATGTGTGGGTGGGTGATCAGATTGCCCGCAAGGGGCAGGTTAGGGGCTGATTGATGGGTGGCAGTGACAGGGGGTGATTGACAGGTGATTGACAGGTGATCAGTGGGTTATTACAGGGGGATAGATGCATACAGTACACAGGGTGGGGGGGGTCTGGGGGGGGATCTGGGGAGAATCTGAGGGGTGGGGGGTGATCAGGAGTCCCCAGGGGGCAGTTTAGGGAATAAATTAAAAAAATAGCGTTGACAGATAGTGATAGGGAGTAATTGATGGGTGATTAGGGGGGTGATTGGGTGCAAACAGTGGTCGGGGGGTGGGCAGGGGGGGGGGGTGGGTCGGAGGGGTGCTGTGGGCTATCAGAGGGAAGGGGGGGGGGGGCAGGATCAGTGTGTTTGGTGCAGACTAGGGTGGCTGCAGCCTGCCCTGGTGTTCCCTCGGACACTGGGACCACCAGGGCAGGAGGCAGCCTGTATAATACACTTTGTATACATTACAAAGTGCATTATACACTTTGTATGCGGTGATCATGGGGTTAACAACCCGCCGGCGCTTTCGATCGGCCGGCGGGTTGTCGTCGTGGGTGGGCGGAGCCTATTGCCGGCGGATGCGCGCGCATCCCAGCGTGCGATCACCGGCAACACAGTGTCCCAGGACCCGACGCCAATCTGCGTTACGTGGTCCTGGGGCTGCCACTTAGCCGCCGCCAATGTACAGTGGGCGGTCGGGAAGTGGTTAAGGACCCAATAGGTGAGCTTGAGGGTGTTTTTTTGCTGGGCCAGACTTTTTGTCCTCTACAACAGTGTTTCTCAACATTTTATTGGTATGTACCCCTTTTAAAACCCTGCACTCACCAAGTACCCCCTACCATAGTAAACATGATCACAAATACCCCTTATAAAATATATATTTAATCATAGTACATGATAATTGGTTCTAAACAATTTCCAAGCATTTACTATTGCTTTTAATTAGCTAAAATACTAACTTGGTGTTGTTTAAATAAGATTTATCTTTTTCTAAAACTCTAAATTTGTTATTCTTGGTTAAGTATATCAAGCCCGAGTACCCCCTGGAACCATCAGAAGTACCCCCTGGGGTACGCGTACCACACGTTGAGAACCTAGGCTCTACAACATTCTCATAAAGCTTCTCTTCCATGTACAGCAGTCCTTCTGTGCCCTCCCATCTCCATCATGTGTCATGACCCCTCCTCTCTTCCATGTACAGCCTCAAGCAGCTCCTATAAGCAACCCCTCCCGCTGTTTTTTATTCCTGGATTGGTCTTCTATATGTAGCAGCTGGAAGGTGAGATGCACACACATGGTTAGAGTTGGTCTGTGTCACGATTGCAGCTGCTATGGCTATGTGTATCTGGCACTAGTTTAGGAGCACAGGCCAGAAGACAAGGAAATTGCCGTTTTCAAAGTCTTGCAAATACTTTAATTTGAGCCATCTTATATTTTAGGGTTTAGTGTTCCTTTAAATCAGAATAAATTGATGTACTACTAATATTTCCTTACAGAAAGTGGACAGGATTTTTAAAAACATTGGATCATCTAAAGAATTGGCCCAGTTTTTCACAAGCAAGTCATTTATCACCTCCGGTTGTGTTATTTTAATCTGAAATGCATGGGAACGCACAACACAAAAGAACTACAAAGTACATAAAAGGCCAGGTGGGGATTGAAGCCAGGTCACCACGTCTCTGTAACAGAGTCCATTGTGGTCCAGGGACAGCTTGTTCTGACAGCACAACAGCCTGGCATGGCCAGAGGAGAGAAATCTAGGCTTACAAGAACATTTCTGATTATAATCAGCTCTAAAATACGCAAGCAGTGAAAAGAACTCCAGGAAGCACTATTTACATTGAAATGTCCAGTCCATGAAGTACAGCTGTAATCTATATATCTAAAAAGCAGTTGTAATATGCACAGCGTGGACGCAGCCGCAGCCAGAGATGGCCCGAACATCAAATTTTCTGTTTTGCTGCGCATCAGCATTTTGGGAGTTCAGGGTACGTGACCCTGGAACACTGGACATCATTCTAGGACCACAGGAAATTACAGCAGCACGACCCCTACGACCCCTGCTGCGTGACCTGCCTATGTCTGTCATTTTTTTTTCTAATAAACTAACCAAAAATACACTTCCACTGAGGAGAAGCTGCTAAAGTCTCTGCACTGGCACAGTCAGTGGATGCAGAGATATGCGATCAAAATAGAACTAAAAGACCAATTATGATGGGGTGCCCTGTGCAAGGTACTGGACTAGTATTGTATATGTAATAACTGAGAAAATATACATATATGATTGCTGCAGTAATGTGACTTTTAAACTTGCTTTCTTTCAATCTGCACACAGGCTTATCTAGAACTTTGACATTTGAAAGATGCTTGTAACATAAACAAAAATGTTTTAGCTTCTGTAACTAAAATAATACAATAATTATGAGTTTCACTGCCTGGAATATGCTGAGATGTCCCAGAGCAATATTTTAAAGAAGTACCCCAACTTTACAGTTTACAATGAAATTTTGCATAGAACATTAAAACTTAAAACATACACGACAGCTTTTCCTTCATAAATAAACCACTAGAATTCTGACATGCTGACTCTAATTCGGCTACAAAGGGTGCCTGGTGTAGCCCATATGCCAAATTCAGCAACAAAGGGTGCCTGGTGTAGCCGAAAAGCTAGTTTTAGTTTATAAAAAGGATGCTGTTATAGGCAACATTTGTTGAGCTATAAAAGGGCTCTAGATATAGTCAAGAAAAGTGATTACTATGACCTAACTTCTCCCTACTCTTACACAGACCCTCCCCTGGTGGTGCCTAACCCTAAGCCCCCCCGCTTGTGATGCCTAATCCTAACCCCCCTGTACCCCAATTTAATAACCTTGGCTATAAAAGGTATGGCCTTTTGTAGCAGAATCAAAAACCTTGTTGCCGAATCAAAAATATGGGCTACAAAGGGGCACCATTTTGTAGCCAAATCGACAGGCGCCCTTTTCACCACCTTGCAGCCCATATTTGCAGAAATAACCTTGAAGTCTATGGAGGGGCCCTTTTAATACAGATGGCTCAGGCACCCTTTTCAACTGATTCCAGATTGTAACATTTGAAAGATCTGACCAATCAGAAAAAGGGATTGTAATTTTTGAATTTAAAAGAAATTGTATTTTGTGTGTTCGCCTTTGTGCACATTTATGCAGCTTGTGATTGGATCAAAACCATCAGCTACTGCTTTTGATTGTTGCAATTCCAAGCTACATTCATTAGCTATAAAAAATAAAATACTATTTGTCAACTCACTGACAATCTCCAGTCACTAACATGCAAGAAAATTCAAAAACTGGTGTGGCTCCCACATGTAAACATCTCTGGTTATATAGCAAAACAAAAGTTGCATAATCATATAAAAAATATATGAAACCAAGCTGCCCATGCATCACATGCAAATGAAATTTAGGTCTGACTCACTAAATAAAAATATAGGGGTCAACTTGTACACAAGTCAGACCTTAATTTTCAACTCATAGCCGAGGGGGTGAGGAACACACCTCTCTCTCAACCTTTGCAGAATGACCCGCAGCAGCCAGCATGATTTATAACCCTCTCCCCATTGTCAACATCATAACTGGTTATGATGTAACTGGGATATGTAAATTGAAAATCAATGTATAGATGGTCTTTGTTACCCACTAGTACTCCTGACTGAGCCTTTCAGGGTGTAACAGGTCTATGTCGAGTCTCGGGTTTATGTTCGTTGCACTGTACATATCTATGAGCACCTCATGAGGATTATTTGTTGTATCTTCTGCCATACCCTTCACTTTGATGGAATATTCCACTATTTTCCCGACTACGATCTGGTGCAAACGTTAGTATTTGCAATGATTCATACAGTATCGGTGTAATCACTGTGGCAGAACCCCTACAACGCTAAATGGCAAGCGAGGTGGAGGGGAGAAGTAACTCACCTTTTTCCAGGCTCCAGCAATGATCCCTCTTCCTCCTAGGTGTCCCATATTCATGCTTCCATGGTTTCTTTCATCATGTAATCCGCCACCACGTACCAACTGGGTACATTATGAGAGATATTGCTGAAGCTAAGATTACGGTGCTTGTGGAAGAAGATGGATCTCATCACTGGAGTGCAGAGAGGTGAGCTGCTTCTCGCCTTTGCTCGCCACTCTGCGCAGGGGTCACATCTGGCTACTGTGGTAGTGGGACTACCTAATACCGGAGGGGGCCCTTTGGGCTATGTATATTTGGGGGCTCTTCTGGCTGCCATCTACTTGGGGACTACCTCTAGCTACTTATACTAGGGGCTACTATTTACTGGGGGCTACCTCTGCCTACCTGTAGGTTTGGAGCTTTCAAGTGTTGGAGAGTAACAAATTGTGTTGTGAAAATGAACTTCAGAAAAGGGGTGAGGCGTGTGAGAAATCCTTTTTTGTGGTAATGTGAGAAGATGGCTGATGTAAAATAGAAAAAGATTGTATAGAGAGTGTAGATTTTAGTTGTGATGGTGTATGGGAATTTGTGAGATGTATGGAGGAGACAGACTTAAGACAGTTGAAGGTTAAAAACAAAACTTTCTGGACTTTTTGATATATGTACTAGATCCGTCACTGATTTCTGGAATAAAGGTGGAATACATTTTTTTTTTATTTTTAATATACCTTACTTACCAGAGAGGTTTCATTGGCTTGACCTTCTTCTGCTCCAGCACAGAACATACTATGTGAAATATCACTATAGTACTTTTTGCAATTTCCATCTGAGATAAGTGGGGCTTCCAGTTGTTGCAGCTTAGTTGAATTTTTCTCTGTAAAGCACACGATTACTGTTAGTTTTTATTGTTTATTATTATTATACAAAGGAAGGATGAGGGATTATACCTAACACACAAAATTAAAATTGTACACTCTGGATGTTTGGTTAGATGTACAATATCCATTCCATATAAATGTTTCACAGGGAGCAGGATATTGTACTTCATCATAATTTGTGCCCATAGGTGGGAAGTCAAGCCTGTAGTCTTGTCTTAAAGGAGTTGCGTGGTGAGAAATACAAATACAGTTTTACTCACCTGGGGCTTCTTCCGGCCCGAAAAAGTCTCTGTGTCCCTCGCCACAGCTCCGCTCTTCTCCAGCGTCCCGCTGTAAACGGATCTGCCACCCTTTAGAGGCTGACAGTGGGTGAGAAAAACTGTATTTGTATTTCTAACCTCACTACTCTGTTAACTGAATAAAAGCAGGACCTGCATTGGACCAAGGGTCAAAAAGTAAAGCGTAGGAATTCTAGTCTCTGTAAGGTCTTGGCACCAGTAATCACCCAACTCTGGTGATCTAGGACTGGGATAGTGACAATTAAATAAATAATTATTGATTTATACAGTATCATCATAAACTATAGTGCTGCACAATATACATGCAGCTTGTTTTACACAAGTCATGGCTGTGTAAAACATGGTAAGCCCTCAGTTAACACATCCTGGCTTATAAAGGCAAATTAAAAGGGTGCGTTTAAAAGATAAAGAGTTACAAAGCGTAAGCAATGTGAGGAGTGTAAGGAGTTCCAGAGCAGGGGAGAGTCCCCTGAGAAGTCCTGTACGTATGTATGTAAGGGTACAATCCTGGTGGAGAATAGAAGACGGTGGAGTATGAAGTATGGAGGAAAGAGCTTGTGAAGAGTTTTATAGTTTAGAGTTAGGGCACTGTCAAACGCCCTCGGGTGGCCAGACCGCACAATGCCTTCCAATGTATTTCAAGCTCACAGACCATCCAACCTCTGGAGAGAATCGATGAGCTGAAACCGTTGGAATTTTTGCAGCAGACAGACTAGAAGGAGGCGTGCAAACTATAAAACCAAAATACTAGGCTGCCACCATCTCTTTTTAAATGAGAAAGAGAAGCCCACTCTGACTGACTCTAAAACGGTGCGGATAAAATGGTTAAAACACACTATTTTATCTGGTGGCTATATGAACCGTAGTAGCGACTTTACGGAAAGCTAGGATTTGTTCTATGTGGCTGAATAGTAGGTGTAGCTGAGCAAATAAATGACTGGGGTCTTATTAATAAATGCAATATAAATAATTAATAGATACAGAAAATCATTAAAATCAACAATTAAAGAGACAAGTAAGCCAGTATAAAATAAAAGGGAAGAAAATACGAATACTTAAGTTTCAGGTGAAATATGTCTGCTTTGGAAAATAATTTAAAGTCCTTTGTTCCAGATTGGAAGAACTGAGTAATTAAAAACAAACATGCCTTATCAGAGAGAACATTTTTTGGGAGACCTTAAAGCAAGGCATATACCCCAAGCAACATAAGAAATAAAATAGGAAATTAATTAATAAAATATCAAAAACCGTTATTATTGCAATCAATTAGAAGCCTGCCTTATCAGAGAGCAATGAAAAGAGCTCTGCTAGCAGCTACAAAGATAAACAGAGAACTCCAGGCTCGGCAGTCTGCTATTAGTGTTGGGCGAACAGTGTTCGCCACTTTTCGGGTTCTGCAGAACATCACCCTGTTCGGGTGATGTTCGAGTTCGGCCGAACATCTGATGGTGTTCTGCCAAACTGTTCGGCCATATGGCCGAACTAAGAGCGCATGACCGAACGTTCCCCGAACGTTCGGCTAGCGCTGTGATTGGCCGAACAGGTCACGTGTAGTGTTGGGCGAACATCTAGATGTTCGGGTTCGGGCCGAACATGGTCGCGATGTTCGGGTGTTCGAGCCGAACTCCGAACATAATGGAAGTCAATGGGGACCCGAACTTTCGTGCTTTGTAAAGCCTCCTTACAGGCTACATACCCCAAATTTACAGGGTATGTGCACCTTGGGAGTGGGTACAAGAGGGAAAAAAAATTAGCAAAAAGAGCTTATAGTTTTTGAGAAAATCGATTTTAAAGTTTCAAAGGGAAAACTGTCTTTTAAATGCGGGAAATGTCTGTTTTCTTTGCACAGGTAACATGCTTTTTGTCGGCATGCAGTCATAAATGTAATACAGATAAGAGGTTCCAGGAAAAGGGACCGGTAACGCTAACCCAGCAGCAGCACACGTGATGGAACAGGAGGAGGGCGGCGCAGGAGGAGAAGGCCACACTTTGAGACACAACAACCCAGGCCTTGCATGAGGACAAGAAGCGTGCGGATAGCAATTTGCATTTTGTCGCCATGCAGTCATAAATGTAATACAGATGAGAGGTTCAATAAACAATAAACAGTAATTGGTGTTGTCCAGAATGCCCACAATGCGTGAGTCGCGTTCAATGCAGTCCTAGGTCGAAGAGGTCATAGCCTAGGGTCACAAAAACCTGTTTATTTGGGCTATTTCAATGGTAGTGATGCTGACGTACATAAATCTCAGCCATGGCCGTTAGCAACGTCTGAATCTCACGAAATGTCTCATGCAGGTAGAAGACATATTGTTAGACTTGGATTCCAAAGATGGGGTCCCTACATCTCTGCAAACCAGAGTTACAGGGGTGCAAAATTGGTAAAATCCCCTATAGGCTTTCATTGCCTCCCTATTTCACTTTCCAAAATCTCACATCTTTTCAAAGGGCAATGGCTCAGCAGTACCAAATTTTCTAGCATTGTAGGGACTCTTAGGGGGATCATGACTGGTGAGTTTTGCCACTGCTGAGCCATTGCCCTTTGAAATGGTGTGAGATTTTGGAACGGTAAATAGTAGGCCCAATGAAAGCCTATGGGGGATTTTACCAATTTTGGAGCCCTGTAACTCTGGTTTGCAGAGATGTAGAGACCCCATCTTTGGAATCCAAGTCTAACAATATGTCTTCTACCTGCATGAGACATTTCTTGAGATTCAGACGTTGCTAACGGCCATTGCTGCGATTTATGTACGTCAGACTCGCCACCATTGAAATTGCCCAAATAAACAGGTTTTTGTGACCCTAGGCTATGACCTCTTTGGCCTAGGGGCCCGAAACTCACCAGTCATGTTCCCCCTAAGGGTCCCTACAATGCTAGAAAATTTGCCACTGCTGAGCAATTGCCCTTTGAAAAGATGTGAGATTTTGGAAAGTGAAATAGGGAGGCAATGAAAGCCTATGGGGGATTTTACCAATTTTGGACCCCTGTAACTCTGGTTTGCAGAGATGTAGGGACCCCATCTTTGGAATCCAAGTCTAACAATATGTCTTCTACCTGCATGAGACATTTTGTGAAATTCAGACGTTGCTAACGGCCATGGCTGAGATTTATGTACGTCAGCATAACTACCATTGAAATTGCCCAAATAAACAGGTTTTTGTGACCCTAGGCTATGACCTCTTTGGCCTAGGGGCCTGAAACTCACCAGTCATGTTCCCCCTAAGGGTCCCTACAATGCTAGAAAATTTGCCACTGCTGAGCAATTGCCCTTTGAAAAGATGTGAGATTTTGGAAAGTGAAATAGGGAGGCAATGAAAGCCTATGGGGGATTTTACCAATTTTGGACCCCTGTAACTCTGGTTTGCAGTAATGTAGGGACCCCATCTTTGGAATCCAAGTCTAACAATATGTCTTCTACCTGCATGAGACATTTCGTGAAATTCAGACGTTGCTAACGGCCATGGCTGAGATTTATGTACGTCAGCATAACTACCATTGAAATTGCCCATATAAACAGGTTTTTGTGACCCTAGGCTATGACCTCTTTGGCCTAGGGCCCCGAAACTCACCAGTCATGTTCCCCCTAAGGGTCCCTACAATGCTAGAAAATTTGCCACTGCTGAGCAATTGCCCTTTGAAAAGATGTGAGATTTTGGAACTGTAAATAGGAGGCCCAATGAAAGCCTATGGGGGATTTAACCAAATTTGGAGCCCTGTAACTCTGGTTTGCAGAGATGTAGGGAACCCATCTTTGGAGCCCAAGTCTAACAATATGTCTTCTACCTGCATGAGACATTTCGTGAGATTCAGACGTTGCTAACGGCCATTGCTGCGATTTATGTACGTCAGACTCGCCACCATTGAAATTGCCCAAATAAACAGGTTTTTGTGACCCTAGGCTATGACCTCTTCGGCCTAGGACTGCATTGAACGCGACCCACGCATTGTGCGCATTCTGGACAACACCAATTACTGTTTATTGTTTATTGAACCTCTCATCTGTATTACATTTATGACTGCATGGCGACAAAATGCAAATTGCTATCCGCACGCTTCTTGTCCTCATGCAAGGCCTGGGTTGTTGTGTCTCAAAGCGTGGCCTTCTCCTCCTGCGCCACCCTCCTCCTGTTCCATCACGTGTGCTGCTGCTGGGTTAGCATTACCGGTCCCTTTTCCTGGAACCTCTTATCTGTATTACATTTATGACTGCATGCCGACAAAAAGCATGTTACCTGTGCAAAGAAAACAGACATTTCCCGCATTTAAAAGACAGTTTTCCCTTTGAAACTTTAAAATCGATTTTCTCAAAAACTATAAGCTCTTTTTGCTAATTTTTTTTCCTCTTGTACCCACTCCCAAGGTGCACATACCCTGTAAATTTGGGGTATGTAGCATGTAAGGAGGCTTTACAAAGCATGAAAGTTCGGGTCCCCATTGACTTCCATTATGTTCGGAGTTCGGCTCGAACACCCGAACATCGCGGCCATGTTCGGCCTGTTCGGCCCGAACCCGAACATCTAGATGTTCGCCCAACACTATCTGCTATACCTAAACATACAATTCTGATCTGGCCCGTTAACGACAATCAGTGCAGAAAACCAATTGTGATTGGGTTTTCTCACGGTTCTTCCGTGACAAGGGCCATTTCACACCCACTGCACCCCCTACGGAAGCATTCACACAGCAGTGTTTGGGATCACAAAAGCCCTTTGGGCCTATAATCACAATCTGCAATTTTGGGTGTGCAAGAGCCCTTAATTTAAATCAGTTTGGTAAGTGCCTGAAAGGGGAGGGATCGACAGAGGGGAGCAGCAATTGAGGAGCGAAAGGAAAGGTGGGCGAGTTGTGCAGCCAAGTTCACCATGGACTGAATGTTGCTAATATTTAAGATGGCAACTCACAAAGCTGAATACTGCAATAAACAAAAATAGGTGCCTGGCTCTTCTACTGATCACATATGCTGTTGATCTGTTGTTATTGCCTGATGTATCGGGATCAAACCTGCGTAACGCGTTGCATATTTGGAGCTAATAAATAAAATATATTGACTGTCTTTACTACAGTCGTTGTGTGTCTACAGGAGGAGGTAAGTCCACCACTACCTCCTCTATTTACCAAGAATTTGTTTTTTTAAGCTCATTTAGCTTCCTTTTATCCTTTGGGCACCTCTGTTCTCCTGCATAATATTGAGTCCACCCTGGGTGGAGGGTTGAACCGCCTTTTTCTCTACGGAGAGCGACTTCTTATTCCTGAGTGGGGTCAGGAAAATCTCCCCACCTGCTTTTACAGTGGTTGCCTAATGGTAACCCTGGTTTGTGAGCATTAATATTTACTCTATCTAGTAACCATTTACCAGTACATATTACACTATTGGGGTCAATCACATGGTAAAGTGCATATAATTGATAAAGACGGCAACAATATCGATTTGTTTCGGGTCAACGACCCTTCTTCAGGCCTTTATACATACAATGAATATCTGCACAATCTAAATACACAAACACGTCTCATCTGGACAAATGTTAAGCCAGGATAGACCACCAACAGAAGTTTAGGATAGAGGCTGCATGGGAGCAGGATGTCCAAACCTGGTGGGGAAAATATTGGACAAGCTGCAAGATGTAGGGCCAACACGCTCGATTGGGTGTGCAGCGGTAACAGTGTGCGATATCGAGACGAGCGTCAAACACAACAGAACCCCCGGCACTGTCCTCCAATGTAAAATGTGCTGCCCCATGCAATTACATGCATACACACACCCCATGTTGTTAGTAGGTGCACACAGTCACTTATGCTGGGGGGAACATTTTACATTAGGAGGGGCAGCGCTGGGGGCGGCAAGGTGGCAGATGCTGCGTCACAAGGTAGATTCCCTAGAGATTTCATGTTGAAACCGATTGGGAATTGGCCTGTGGTGTATGAGCAGGCAACAGATCTCTCCCCGATCAGATTCGATCAGTGAGAGATCTGTCCATACATCGCCTATCAAGGGCGTAGCAATCATAGGCAAACGCAGGGGGGAGATTACAGCTGCCCAGAATCCCCCTTGGTGCAGTCTCTGGAGACAGACACAAGTTGAGACACCAGAATATATGCATTTACCTAAAATTGGTGTGTGGAGGGAAGGGGCAAAAAGGTGCATTGCTGTTTTTGGGAAGGGGGCCCCAACTAAAACCTTGCTATAGGGCCCCATGATTACTAGTAGAGATGTCGCGAACGGTTCGCCGGCGAACCTGCATCAGGCGAACTTTTGCGGAAGTTCGATTCGCCCCATAATGCTCTATTGAGCAAAACTTTGACCCTCCATATCACTGTCAGCAGACACATTATTGCCAAACACACTGCTTGAGGTCCGCCCACCCTCCCTCCTCCAAGCAAGGTCCTTATACCATTTGACTCAGTTGTCTGCCTACACTAATTAGTTATGGGACAGCTGCTACACACTCTGCTAGGGAGATTTTAATTAGCCTCTTGTGGATCCCCTCCTCCCACCTCCCTCCTCCCACCCTTCTACCTATTCCCTCCTCAGGTCTCATCTGCCAGGGAATTATACTATTTCAAAAACCAGTTTACATCATATCATGGCTGGGAATCGAACCCAGATCTCACTGTGTGGTGGGCAAGTCACCCTAACCACTGTACCACTATAGCAGTAACTGAAGCTGGCCTAAAACTTACCATTTATGCTCAATGCAATAGAAACATTAGGTTGCTTAAAGGGAACCTTAACTGAGAGTGATATGGATGTTTCCTATAAACAATACCCGTTACCTGGCAGTCCAGCTGATCTTTGTGACTGCAATAGTGGCTGAATCACACCCTGAAACAAGCATGCAGCTAATCCAGTCTGACTTCAGTCAGAGCACCTGATCCGCATGCTTGTTCAGGGGCGTTGGCTAAAAGTATTAGAGAAACAGGATCAGCAGGCGATTCAGGCAACTGGTATTATTTTAAAAGGAAAAATCCATATCCTTCTCCATTTAGGTTCCCTTTAAGGATTTGTAGCATAAAAGCCAACTCACATTGGCTGGGATTTGAACCTGGGTCTCACTGTGTGGTGGGCAAGCACCCTAACCACTGTACCACAACAGTACTAACTGAAGCTGGCCTAGCATTTACCATTTATGCTCAATACAAGAGAAAAAGTAGACAAGACAAATAACATTTATATTACACTTTTCTCCTGGCGGACTCAAAGCACCAGAGCTGCAGCCACTAGGGCATGCTCTATAGGCAGTAGCAGTGTTAGGAAGACTTGCCCATGCAGCGACTGCTTACAGATATGTAGCCAGACATGGCCTTATCTTTTGTGTTCAACAGTTGTCAAGAGAAAAATTAGACAAGATAGCAGTGTTAGGAAGACTTGCCTAAGGTCTCCTACTGAATAGGCGCTGGCTTACTGAACAGACAGAGCTGAGATTTGAACTCTGGTCTCCTGTGTCAGAAGCAGAGCCCTTAACCATTAATTAACCTTCCTGGCGGTAACCCCGAACGTAGTTCAGGGTAAGCCGCGCAGGAGGTTTTCTCAGGCCCCGCTGGGCCGATTTGAGTAATTTTTTTTTTGCTGAACGCAGCTAGCACTTCGATCGCCGCCGCTCCGCGCCGATTCGCCGCATTCCGCGTCGCAGCACAGCCCCCCCCTAGACCCCTGCGCTGCCTGTCCTATCAGCACTAGGCAGCGGCAAGGGGTGGATCGGGACTCCCTTAGACGTCACGACGTCCATGACGTCATCCCGCCCCATCGCCATGGCGACAGGGGAAGCCCTCCAGGAAATCCCGTTCTTTGAACGGGATTTCCTGGTCGCCTATCGCCGGAGGCGATCGGTGGGGCTGGTGCTCGCTACATGATTTAAAAAAATAAAAATAAAAAAAACGGCTGCGCTGCCCCCTGGCGGTTTTTAATATACCGCCAGGGAGGTTAAGAGCCCTAATTAAAATCTCCCTAGCAGAGTGTGTAGCAGCTGTCCCATAACTAATTAGTGTAGGCAGACAACTGAGTCAAATGGTATAAAGGACCTAGCTTGGAGGAGGGAGGGAGGGTCCTCCAGCAGTGATGTGTATTTCACTCAATCAGGTGTGCCTCCAGGTATTAGAGCTCTTGAAACATGTTTTCTATCATTTTTCCAGCCGGTAGAATTTTTTAAAATTTTCAAAGTTCGCATTCCCATTGAAGTCTATTGCGGCTCGCGAACTTTTTCACGAACTGAACCTTTCGAGGAGGTTCGCGAACCTAAAATCGGAGGTTCGCGACATCTCTAATTACTAGCTACACCCCTGGCACCTATAGTCCAATGCGGAATATGTTTATTAAGTTGAAGATACCCTTAAAGTTAGGGATGCTCATTCGGATTCCGCGGAAATGCAATTTCCGAAATTCCGATCGGAAATTGCATTTCCGCATCGGAATGCGGAAATCGGTAATGCAAGTGCATTAGGCGGATTTCCGCCGGAAATCGCGGAAATTCCGCCTGACTTTAACATCGATTTTCTCAAAAACTATAAGGTCTTTTTGAAAACTTTTTTTGCATCTTGTTCAGGAGATTCTGTTTAACAAACCCTGAAAATTTGGTGTTTCTAGGACTTACGGGGGCTTTGCTATTAACCTCTAAAGTCGGCGGATTTTTACTGTAATGTAAAATGCAGAAAATCTGCATCTGCCTATTTTCTGCATTTACATTACAGTAAAAATCTGCCGACTTTAGCGGTTAATAGCAAAGCCCCCGTAAGTCCTAGAAACACCAAATTTCTAGGGTTTGTTAAACAGAATCTCCTGAACAAAATGCAAAAAAAAAGTTTTCAAAAAGACCTTATTGTTCTTGAGAAAATCAATGTTAAAGTCGGGCGGAATTTCCGTGATTTCCGGCGGAAATTCCGCATCGGAATGCGGAAATTGGTAGCGGAAAGCTGAAACGGTATTTGGCAATGGCGGAATGCGGATTTACCGCAGAATCGGAAATTGGCATTTCCGACCATCGCTACTTAAAGTGGACCCAAATTAAAAATACAAGATTTCAGAAATAAAATATATTTTCTAAATTATAATAATAATAAATAGCAGCCTTTTTTTCAGCTGCATGATGACAAATATAAAATATTTTACATTTATTGGAGGAACCCCTCCCTTCCTTTAAAATTTGCAGGATTTTTCCGGCAAACTGGTGGAGTAGATGGTGTCCGGCAATGGAGGAATTGCTAATGGCTGCCCCAGTATAACCCTAGCTATGAAAAGAGAAGGGTGAAAAGCATGCACTGAAATGATCATAGGTTTGAAGGAGTGTTTATTTATCTTTGTATGTGTCAGAGTGGTGCAATTAAATATTTTTAATTAAAAAAATGTTTGGTTTGGGTCCGCTTTAAGCAGGGATATCATTGACATTTGATACTTTGGATAAAGAAATGGATTGAGGGGGTGGAAAAATGATCATTTCCATTTTAATCATGTCTAGTAGTAAAGGTGTGGATCTGATAAACAGGTTTGTGTGTCATCCACAAGGAAATGCTAGTGAAGCCCAACTAAAGTACTAGATGCCTGAAACCATGGGTATACATCGAGAAAAGAAGGGGGCTGAGGACAGAACCTTGGGGAACCGCATCAGACACAGGTCATAGTGAGAAGATGGTATTTGAGTCAGAGCCAATGTGGGACATTCCAGAGAGAGAGAGAGAGAGAGAGAGAGAGAGGAACAAACCTAAGAAAGAGCCAAACCCTTTATCCTAAAGATGAAAGTGTTCTTGTATCAAATGATGATGACAGGTCAAGAAGGATGAGTTTAGAAATACTTATTTTGGATTGTAAGACAAAAAATGACAAATAACATTTATACAGCACTTTTCACCTGGCGGACTCAAAGCACCAGAGCCGCAGCCGCTAGGACATGCTCTGTGGGCAGTGGCAGTGTTAGGGTGTCTTGCCCAAGGCCTCTTACTGAATAGGTGCTGGCTTACTAAACCGGAGCTGAGACTTGAAACCCAGGTCTCCTGTGTCAGAGGCAGAGATCAGCATCTTTGGAGAGTGCTGTTCCTGTGCACTGGTTGAAATGAAAGCTAGATTGAAGATTATGAATCATCAAGGTAGTAGGGAGGTAATCAGGCAGTTCTGAATAAATGAGTTGTTTCAGTAATTTGGCCAAGATAGAGAATCGTGAAATTGGAAAAATATCTGAAGAGTGTTGTGGGGTCCAACAAAGATTTATTTTAGGAGCCTGAGTGCACGAACGCAGTTGTGTCCAGTTCTGTCCGCTTTTCTTTAACATTATCTAAAAAGTGGACACAACTTTGTCAGTGAGCTCAGGCCCTCAGTATTGGTGCGTTTCTTAGAAGGAGGATGAGTGCATTGGGCAGATTCCAGTGGATAGTGATGTGCTGAAGAGAGCTGTTAGTGCAGGGATAAAACCTGAAATAACTGGGAGAACGAGGTTAGAAATAGGATCTAAGGTGCTTATAGTGAGGCTTGATTATGAAAGTATGGGAAGGGTGGACTTTACTCAGTGAAAGGAGTTAAGCTGCTTGATTAACGAGCATTACATAAACAATGTGCATTGTTGTGTGTATAACACAAGTTATGCAAATTACCCAATATGCATTATATTATTTGCTTTACACAGGATAACATGTATGTGCCCTGTCTGTATAGGCAAGTTTTACCACTATTTTATGTAAACACCCCATTATCCTTTACTATTGTGCTATTCCCCCCAATACAAGAGTCTGCGAATGTCACTGCTCTCAGCATACATACCCTCTCCACTGAGGTGCCAGCCAGTCACCACACATATTAATCCAGGCTCCATGTTGCTGTATGACTTGGGGAAACATACTGGCTGTACATAGTCGTTGAACCTCAGAGGTTTATTTAGCTTGATCAGGGCAAGGTCATTATATTTGTACGATGGATCAAATCCAGGGTGCTTGATAATTGCACTTACTGAACGCTTCTGAAACAGAACAGAGGACTGTTATATGCTTTGCATAACTACACAGCTGAGCAGGGAGTTTGAAAAGGCACTCTCATTTTAAGCAGTGCATCCGGGGATGCTGGCTTGTGTTGCTGGAACAGGACCTATGACTTATTGTAACACTTGGATAAAGACGCATTGAAATGAGAGGTATACGGGAAAAATCTTAAAGAGAATCTGTACAGTGAAAATCTTACATAAATAAATGTACCAGCCCGTTTGTTGGCCTCTTCTAGCCCCCTCTGTGACATTTTCGCCACTCCCCGCTGCTTTCTTGGTGATAAAATCACTGTTTTATTCATTGTTTTTGTAAACAATGAAGATGGCAGCCAAACAGGAAAAACATCATCAGAGCAGGTGCCCGTATGCAGAGGCTCCTCTCAGTCATGACTTGACTGGAATGTTTCTCCCACGTGTTGCCTTAGCTGCTTGTCTGGGCTTTGAACTGATCTTTCTGCACTCACAGCTGTTCACAAGGTCACAGAGAAGCTGGCTGTGAGCAGAGATCTTGCCTGCGACTCATGCACACAGGAGAACAGAGGGGGGCGTGGAGGGATGTACATAACTTCTCCCTATCACAGCAGAGGCAGGGCGCATTCATCTCTGGGTCGACAAAGCTTGACAAAGAAAAGAAGATTAGATATATTACAGGGACAGCGCAACTAGAAAAGGCTGCAGTAAGCTAGAGCACATTAGAACAGGTATAGGAACTTATAGAATACAACAAATAAGGCTGAACATTTTGTTACAGAGTCTCTTTAACTCAGTCAATTAAAACACTCTAAAGCAGGGTTGTCCAAACTGTTAAGGTACATACACACGTCTGATTTTTCCAAACGACCGGCCATTCGGACCGGTCGTTTGGACGTCAAATCGGGCGTGTGTACAAACTATCATTCAGCTGATAAGGCTGATAATTTTGATGGATCCGCCAAGCGGATTCCTTCAAAACCAGCCTTATCGGCCGAACGATCGTTTGTACACACGCCTGACTTGACGTCCAAACAACTGGTCCAAACGACCGGTCGTTTGAAAAACTCAGACATGTGTATGTACCATTAGAGGGCCTAACTAGTAAGATTAAACACAATGCTTGCTGATTGCCCCTAGGTACACTATGTATATTGTTCTGGTAGCCCCGGACTCCACTGTATCTCAATCTGTGCCTCCAGTGCCCCCACTGTCATCCCCCTGTCACCCTGTGCTCCTTCTGTGCCCTCTCATGTATTATAATTCTTCTGCCTCTACCCCTGTGCTCAGGCCCGGATTTACCTCACAGGAGTCTATAAGCACAGATGTCCTGGCACCTTAGACTTTGCCCTCCATGAACCTACAAACACCCACCAAACTGCACCTCAAGAGTGTTGGCTGTCCCAACTGTCACCTCTCCCTTACCTTCCATTGGTAGCTACAGGTGCCCCTTAGTATTAGGTTTTCAGAAGTACCCTTGATATTAAATATCTAGAGGTGCCCCCAAGTATTAGGAAGCTGGAGGAACCTCTGTATTAATTATCTAGGAGGTGCCCCTGACTGAAGGGAGATCTGGTCAGTGCATGATGAAAGCTGTGTGAGTAACCTCTCAATGACTCCTTTCATTGGGACTCTGCATAGGGAAGGAGGGAGGGAATGAGCGGCACACAGGGACGAGCGTGAGCCACCTTTCCATCATCAGACACCTACTCCTTAAGGTTCGCACCATCTATAACATTTTTCCTTTATTTAGGCTTCTGTAAAACATAATAATAGATAAAAAAAATCCATTTGTGGGTCTGTGCTAGATGACGCACGGGCCATCCTAGTCCTTTCTCAAATCATGACCAGCACATGCCTACAGTGCCTTATCATAAATCCAGCCCTTCCTGTGCTTCCTCCTCTCCATATATGCCTCCTTCAATCTCACTGTGGCTCCTCCTCTCCTTCTGTACCCCCTCTGTGTCTACCCCATCCATCTATGCCCCCTTTGTGGCTCCTTTTGTGGATCTTCATATGCCCCTTCTGTGCCGCCTTATGTCCTTCTCTGCCCATTCTTGCCACCCGGACTCCTGTCTATTGTGTCCCCTCTGTCCCTCTTCCTTTTCCTGTACTTCTGTGCCTCCTCCTGCCCCCCGTGCCCCCTACTTTCTCACTGTGCCTCTTTCTGTCCCCTGTGCTTCCCTACCTCCAATTGGCATCTCTTCTGATCTTCCTGTGCTCCTCTTAATCTCCCTTCTATGCCTTTGCCTATCCATCTGGTGCCTCCTCTCCGCCTTTGCACCTTTTGTGCCTCCTTCTGTCCTCCTCTGCCTAGTCCAAGTGTATCGTATGGACTACCATAACCAAAATATCAACATAACAGTCAAGATCAGCAAAAACTCGGTATACAGAGGCGCCAGAGTAGAGTAAAACGTTTTAAAAACCGCTTAAAAGGAGAGGGGGATGTTAACAGTCAAGCAGCAGGCATTTTTTTTCTTAAACAATATAATTTTTCACATTGTTACTTTAAGAGCTGGTGTAACAAGAGTATTGGTTACCAGCATTTCATTTTTTTTTTTTGTGCATTATGAAAAATAAAATCTTGCTTTTTTCATGCAGCCCCCCCCCCTTCATTAGTGACGGTGACGTGGCTTAGACTATTGCAGTATAGGGGTGCACAAGCAGCTGTTGAAAAGTAGCAATCACGCTCTCCCCTCCGCCTCCATCTGCCGTTCCTAAGAAGCTCGGATATCGCTGCTCACAGACACAGCGGGATGCGTGATCGGCTTAGACTGCGCATGTGCGTGAGTCTCAATAGGAGCCCACAGCAGTGCCTGCTCAGACGGGTTCCTGAAGGTCCCCCCCGCAGTCTTCCTGTATGTACAGCAGTGATGTGACCTGTCAATATGACCAGCGCTCCCATGGTGTCTGCGAGCGGCGATATCCGCGTTTGTTAGGAACGGCAGATGGAGCCAGAGGGGAGAGCGGTATTGCTACTTTTCAACTGCCGCTTGTGCACCCCTATACTGCAATAGTCTAAGCCACATCGCCGTCGCTAATGGGGGGGGGGGGGGGGCCTGCATGAAAAAAGTAAGTGACACTGGTCCTTTAACATCAGTTTGCACAGGACTATATATATGGTCAATGAGATGCAAATAATTTTGAGTGAACATAAATTCTATTCAAATTTGAGCAGCTTGAAAACCGACCACTGCAACATTTGACTTGTCAATATTAAAAGTGGCCACACACCATACAATGTGATGGATTGTAAAATTGTATTCAACCAGCAAAAAAGTGTATGAAACTATTCAGTACATTTTCTCTCGATTTTCTAGCCAACCAAGTTTTTGAGAATATACAATCTTTTATCCCGAAATTGCGGCAATCTCAAAATGTGTGTTTGGTACCTCAAAGATTCTGATCGACACTTGAAATCAATTGGAAAATTGGATTAGAATGCTCGATTCTAATAAAAAAAAAATTGTATGGTGTGTGGCTTCCTTAAGGCTGCATACATTTGTAAAAAACACCCATAACATTTTTATCAATTACGAATTATTAGCATTTCACCGACTATTCTACCTTATATTTATTGAAAAAAAAACCCACAACAGATGAAATTGCAAGTAACGGAAATTAGATATTTTGTTCTTTGAAAAATATACGGTAGGCTCATTTTGATATTTGCATTATGCATTATTTGATTCATAACAGTTAACACGCTTTTTCACTCACATTCCCTTTAAATATGATTTGGTATGTGAATAATGTTTCAATACATATATATACAGGGAGTGCAGAATTATTAGGCAAATTAGTATTTTGACCACATCATCGTCTTTTATGCATGTTGTCTTACTCCAAGCTGTATAGGTTCGAAAGCCTACTACCAATTAAGCATATTAGGTGATGTGCATCTCTGTAATGAGAAGGGGTGTGGTCTAATGACATCAACACCCTATATCAGGTGTGCATAATTATTAGGCAACTTCCTTTCCTTTGGCAAAATGGGTCAAAAGAAGGACTTGACAGGCTCAGAAAAGTCAAAAATAGTGAGATATCTTGCAGAGGGATGCAGCACTCTTAAAATTGCAAAGCTTCTGAAGCGTGATCATCGAACAATCAAGCATTTCATTCAAAATAGTCAACAGGGTCGCAGGGTTGTGGAAAAACCAAGGCGCAAAATAACTACCCATGAACTGAGAAAAGTCAAGCGTGCAGCTGCCAAGATGCCACTTGCCATCAGTTTGGCCATATTTTAGAGCTGCAACATCACTGGAGTGCCCAAAAGCACAAGGTGTGCAATACTCAGAGACATGGCCAAGGTAAGAAAGGCTGAAAGACGACCACCACTGAACAAGACACACAAGCTGAAACGTCAAGACTGGGCCAAGAAATATCTCAAGACTGATTTTTCTAAGGTTTTATGGACTGATGAAATGAGAGTGAGTCTTAATGGGCCAGATGGATGGGCCTGTGGCTGGATTGGTAAAGGGCAGAGAGCTCCAGTCCGACTCAGACGCCAGCAAGGTGGAGGTGCGGTACTGGTTTGGGCTGGTATCATCAAAGATGAGCTTGTGGGGCCTTTTCGGGTTGAGGATGGAGTCAAGCTCAACTCCCAGTCCTACTGCCAGTTTCTGGAAGACACCTTCTTCAAGCAGTGGTACAGGAAGAAGTCTGCATCCTTCAAGAAAAACATGATTTTCATGCAAGACAATGCTCCATCACAAGCGTCCAAGTACTCAACAGCGTGGCTGGCAAGAAAGGGTATAAAAGAAGAAAAACTAATGACATGGCCTCCTTGTTCATCTGATCTGAACCCCATTGAGAACCTGTGGTCCATCATAAAATGTGAGATTTACAAGGAGGGAAAACAGTACACCTCTCTGAACAGTGTCTGGGAGGCTGTGGTTGCTGCTGCACGCAATGTTGACGGTGAACAGATCAAAACACTGACAGAATCCATGGATGGCAGGCTTTTGAGTGTCCTTGCAAAGAAAGGTGGCTATATTGGTCACTGATTTGTTTTTGAATGTCAGAAATGTACATTTGTGAATGTTGAGATGTTATATTGGTTTCACTGGTAAAAATAAATAATTGAAATGGGTATATATTTGTTTTTTGTTAAGTTACCTAATAATTATGCACAGTAATAGTCACCTGCACACACAGATATCCCCCTAAAATAGCTAAAACTAAAAACAAACTAAAAACTACTTTCAAAAATATTCAGCTTTGATATTAATGAGTTTTGTTGGGTTCATTGAGAACATGGTTGTTGTTCAATAATAAAATTATTTCTCAAAAATACAACTTGCCTAATAATTCTGCACTCTCTGTAGTTGTTTTTGTATTAGATGAGATTTACCTTGTAGCTGTATGTGGATGCATGGTCTTTCGGTCGCCCCAGGGGGCGTCACTGGCCGGCCCTGCGCAAGGATGAGGGAGGTTTGCTTCCTGCTTCCTCTCTCTCCCTGGAGAGCGCACGTCACCCCCGGCCTCCGGCCCCTCCGCTGGCGGACGATTGGCCGGCAAGAATGATAAGTATGTGTGATATCAGAACAGGGACACGCCTTCTGAGGACGCCGGAAGTCGGCTATACATGTAAAGGCGGTGTTCCCTAATGAGACGCCGTCCCTCCACGCGACTGGCATCACCACCACTCCGCCATCCGGCTATCTACCACCTCCGGACCCACGCTTCATCAAAGCATGGACTACTGCTGAGCACATCCCCACATCAGGACTGGTGAGCACCCATTTGTATTTTCTCTGGCGGCGTTGCCATCTGGCGCATTACCCTCAGTGACTTGCTGCTCCTGAGTGGTATCCTCTTGCAGAGACTGTCACGCTGAGGATGTATGAGCCCTGGTCTCTTTACAAGTGAATGAACTATTCCTATTGCTGCTGAAAGTGAACGGGGATGTGCCTGCTTATATAGATTACGCTGCTTCCTCTGCTGCTACTGCCGCTAGCTGTCTTGTGGACATTACCCTGCTTACACTACTGTTTTAGGAGAGACTGACAACATTTATATCTTGGTTTACGTTTTACCCACAGACTCGGGCGGCTGTAGCCACATTATTTATGCATTAACTGCTTGCTGCTTGCAATTTGCCTTTCCAGCTTACTTGTGGAGACTACCTGTTGCCTGGTTAAGGCGGACTCTGACATTGCACGTCCCTTTATCCATCATAGGGTGTATGTGTGTGGGTAGTGTGGCAGTGGGATGTTGTGTTGACGTGGTGCGATGACCATCTCATAGTGTTTTTAACTTGATCCATTTTTATGTGCATTTAAGATTATGTATATCCAATACAGTTATTTTTTTGATATTTTTTGAAATTTGACTATTGTCGTATTCATTTAGATCACCCGCAGCCCTTTTACCACTGCTGGTTCTTGTGCTAGTTCAGTTTGATATTGAGATCAGAAACACGTTTAACCACTTAACGACCAGCTAACGCCGATAGGCGCGGCTGGTCGTTTTGGTTTTACATGGAAACAACGAGCGGCCGTTCCATGTCAGTTCACAGAGGGTGTCTCCGTGAATAGCCTGCGAGCCTCCGATCGCGGTTCGCAGGCTAATTGTAAACACGTGGGGAACAAATCCCCGCTGTTTACATCAATACGGCGCTGCTGCGCAGCAGCGTCGTAAAGGAGATCGGCGATCCCCGGCCTCTGATTGGCCGGGGATTGTTTCCGTGTGATAGGCTGAAGCCTATCAGAGGCGGCGCAGGACGCATTGCCGTCCTGTGCCGCCCATGGAGCAAAGGGGAGGGAGGCATCGTGCTGCGGAGGGGGGCTTTGAGGAGCCCTCCCCGCTCGGCCACATGGAGTGGCGGCGATCAAACCCCCCCAAAAGGTCATCCTCCTAGTGGGGAAAAAAGGGGGGAAAGTCTGGTCGCCCTGCCTTACTCCTGATCTGTGCTGTGGGCTGGAGAGCCCACTCAGCACAGATCCTGCAAAGCACCCTTGGTCCTTAAAGAGACACTGAAGCGAAAAAAAATGATGATATTATGATTTTAATGTGTAGTACAGCTAAGAAATAAAACATTAAGATCAGATACATCAGTCTAATTGTTTCCAGTACAGGAAGAGTTTAGAAACTCTAGTTGTTATCTCTATGCAAAAAAGCCATTGATCTCTACGACTTTCAAAGTCGTGGAGAGGGCTGTCTTCTGACTTTTATTACCTCAACTGTTCCTGAACTATTTACTTTTTCTCTGCCAGAGGAGTGGTCATTAGTTCACAGACTGCTCTGAAATAATCATTTTGAATGCTGAGTGTTGTGTAATCTGCACATATTATAGAATTATGCAATGTTAAAAAAAACACTATATACCTGAAAATAAAAATATCAGAATATTTTCTTTGCTGCTAAACTTCTAGTAATTATTCATAGTACACATATCACTATATCATATATTTTTTTTCGCTTCAGTGTCTCTTGAAGTGGTTAAAACAATTTGCATCCAATGCATTTTAGCACTGAGTTACATCAGCTAGTGATGAGAACAAATTTTGCATAATCATGTTCGCATCCTAATTCACAATTACGAATGTGAAATTTCTGGGGAAAATCGTAATTAATTTAGTTTGTAAACGTAATCAGGAACTGTAATTTAGCAATTTTGCTTAGTTATCGCGTAATTTCATTCCGACTTTAGTGGTTAATAGCAAAGCCCACATGCATGCCATTGTCACCAAAATTGGTGGGGACAAGTAAAAAAAACAACAACAAAAAACAACAATTTTTCAAAAAGACCTTGTAGTTTTTGAGAAAATTGATTTAAAAAAATGCAAAGGAAAAATGTTTTTAACCCCTTCAGTACCAGCGATCTCTGGCCCCTTAAGGACCAGTGACCTCTGTGAGCCAGTCAGGAACTGATTTCATTGGCTCCGGACCCTGTGATCCATGTAAGCCAATGAGATTGACTCACGTTGATGACAAAGTTAGGAGCCAATGAAATCAGCTACTAACCGGCTCACGGAGCTCTGCTGTCATACCGAGCTGCAGCGGGCAGAGAGCGACGTGATCAGCAGGAGCGCAGAGTGTGTGCGGTGGTGGTGAGGTGAAATCTATGTCCTGGCAGGAATAAAAGCCTCCAACAGCAAGCAAGTAAGAAGAACAGGAAAGCTGGCACTGCTGCAAGTGTCCAATTTATTGTAGCATACATAAAGTGCAGGCGTGCAACATCTTGCAAAATGGCATAAAAAGACATACCCTTGTGAGAGGAGCCGTGGGTGGTGGTGGGTGCTGGGCAATGATGCCTGACGGCCGTTTCGCGCTGGGATAGCGCTTCTACGGAGGCTGTGAGCAGACAGAGGCGCTTAATTTAAATCCTTGTGCAGATTGTTTGATACTCCTCCCTATATTGCCTGATGAAGCGGGGTTGAATCTGCGAAACGTGTTGCATTTATTTTTGGAGTTCCTAATAAATGTATTTGACTGTCTGAATTGCAGTCGTTGTCGTGTCTGCTTGAGGGAGGTAAGACCACCACTTCCTACTTCAATTTTGCCATTTAAGTTGTTTTTTAAGCTCATTTAATCTAATCTTATACTTTTGGCGCCTCTGTTCATTGTATACAATTTTGAGTCCACCCTTGGTGGAGGGTTGCTACCCTTTCTTCCTGTCTACAGAGAGCGACTTCTTAATCCTGAGTGGGGTCAGGACAATCTCCCCACCTGCCTTTACAGTGGTTGCCTGCTGGTGACCCTGACTTGTGAGTATTTAGCAATACAAACTTATTGCCACCTTGTCCAGTACGAATTACACTATTGGGGCTCTTGGTGTTCCCTGTTTTTATCCCTTTGAAAAAGGTTTAACGGGTACATGTCCCTCCCAGAGCCCAAGGTGGAAGCAGGCGTATGCTGGTGCACAAGAGGCACCCATTGACATGCCCCTGATCTGGCAGTAGAACACCTAATCAAAAGCGAAATTATTAAAACCAAGGAGCAGTTTGAGGGCATTGCAGACAAGCTGATTATGAACCGTGGAGTGCGGGAAACAAGCAATGATCAACAGGACAGCAGGGGTTTAAATACCAAAATCACCCAATCAGTGGCCGGTCACAGCAGTCGCACAAATCACACAGTACTTCCTACCTAAGTGTCAGCTGATAGAGAGTAGTCAGCTGACACTATAGCTTTCGGCGTCTAAGCGTGCATACACGACCGTCTTTAAGGAGATGCCAGCCCGACTCTGCACTGGGGAGACGTCAGCTGACCTGGTGACGTCGGGTGTGCAATGATGCGGATCTGTCCACTCTGTCTGCAACCCAGAAGAGTCAGCGCTAGAAGCCATGGCAGGTAAGTTCCTTATAAGAATATACCAGAATGTCGGCCAGATAAACTACAACAAATTTACCCAAAACTTCTCTGAAAATATGATTTACAAAATCCTGGAAGACTGCTGGGGCATTACAAAGACCAAAGGGCATAACTAGGTATTCATAATGCCCCTCCTGTGTTTTAAAAGCAGTCTTCCATTAATCCCCCTGACGGATACGTATGAGATTGTAGGGGGCCCGCAGGTCTAACACACTCTGGCCCCAAAAATTTGAGTAAACAGATCATCAATGAGAGGAAGAGGATATCGATTTTTGATCATTATGTTATTCAAACCTTTGTAGTCTATACACGGTCTAAGACAACCATCCTCCTCCTCTACAAAAAAAAACAACAAAAAACAGCTCCTGCAGGAGAAGAGGATTGTCGTAAAAACCCCTTTTACAAGTTTTCTTTAATGTAATCTGCAAGAAGTTTTAAATCAGGATGATACCATTTATTGGCTAACTAAAAATGAATAAAAATAAGCAAGCTTTCGGCCTTGCAGCCTTCGTCGGGCTTATATCCTGTTAGTTTGCAGGCTGGTGGTACAGACAGCTTATATACATGCATCATCAAAAGGGAAAACAGATATTCTTTCCAAGCATAAATACATGTCATTAAGATGCCTTAATTCAAACAGACCATCTAAATGGGGTTAAAGGTTGTTAGCTAAGATAAGCATCCTTGTTTACTCCCTGCTCACAGACCTGGATTAGGATTGACCCAGAGGTATCGTAAATTCTTGGTTCACAAGTTCAGCTAGAATGGCTGAGAAAGTTTAAATATCATCCGCCTCATACCAATATAAGAAGTTGCTGTCCTTATTCAAACCGTTCTGCACAGCTTTGAACCAATTTATAAATTTTGTTTCTGCTATTAATCGATCATTTGACGTTTTGAAGCCACCCTTCAGGGCAGTGGCACGAAGATCATCCATGCTGTGTCCGTTGGACCGAAAGTGTGTAGCAACTGGGAGTCCAGATTTGGTATCATTAATAGTGTGCCTGTGTCCATTCATACGTTTGCGCAGAGTTTGTCCAGTTTCTCCCACGTACATCACATTGGGGCATTTAGCACACATGATCAGATATACCAGATTGGTGGAACCACAGGAAAATGTACCTTGTACTCTGTAGTCCTGTTGTGAACCTGGTATCGTTACCCTGTCAGTGGAGTAAATGTGTCTGCAGGTCCCACATATTTTTTGTCGGCAGTTTGATGTTGATGTGGAGGTTTAGGGAATATCTTTCTCAGTCTGTGATCCCTGGTTAAAATGGGATGAAGTTCCTTAGCAATCCTCCTTAAAATTTCCAGGTGTGGGTTGTAGGTGACAACCAATGGGACACGGTCCTCTTTCTGGTTTTGCTTATATTTCAGGAGTTCAGTCCTGGGGATGTTGCTGGCTTTCCTGATTTGGGCCTCAGCCATAGGAGGACTGTAACCTTGTTTAATAAAAGTGTTCTTAAGGCGATCCAGGTGCTTGTCTCCGTCCATCCTGTCAGAACAAATCCGGTTGTACCTTATAGCTTGGCTGTAAATTATAGAGTTCTTAATGTGCTTGGGATGAAAACTGTCATATCTTAGGTATGTGGGACGGTCTGTAGGTTTACGATACACAGAGGTTTGTATGTTGTTACCCCTGATGTATATGGTGGTGTCCAGAAAGTTAATCTCTGTGTGAGAGTAGGTAAGTTTCAATTTGATTGTAGGATGGAAGGCATTGAAGTTCCTGTGGAATTGGTGAAGATCATCCTCACTTGCGGACCAGATGATTAAAATATCATCAATGAAGCGGAAGTAGGCCATGGGTTTTATGCCACACGCATTGAGCTATTCCTCTTCGATTTTGGCCATGAAGAGATTTGCATACTGTGGTGCGAATCGTGAACCCATTGCCACGCCCATCTGCTGTAAATAGAGGTCCTGTCCAAAAGTGAAATAATTATGAGTGAGAATGAATTTGATCAGTCCAGCAATAGGCTTTACAGGTATGCCCTGACCCTGAAGATATTTACAGCAGGCCGCAATACCATCATCATGGGGAATGTTCGTGTACAGGGACTCCACGTCCATCGTGGCCAGTATGGTTCCCTCAGGTACTGGGCTGATGGCTGTCAGTTTGTTCAGGAGGTGGGTGGTATCCTGTATGTAGCTGGGTCTTTTACAGACAAGAGGTTTCAAGATGTTTTCCAGCCACCCTGAGATGTTCTCTGTAAAAGTTCCGCTCCCTGGGATTATAGGCCTGCCTGGGTTTCCCTCTTTGTGGATCTTGGGAAGCATGTAAAAGCAGGCTGTTCTAGGCTCTTCAGGGATAAGGGTCCTTACATGTTGTCTGATGTTTGCAGGCAATCTGTTAACCAACCTATTGAGTGCCATCCTGTAGCCTTTTGTGGGGTCCCCCTGTAGTTTGGCATAGTAAGCGGTGTTGGATAATTGTCTTTGTGCCTCCTGGATGTAGTCACTGGTGTTCATTATGACTATGGCACCACCTTTATCCGCTGGTTTAATAATAATGTCCTTATTCTCCTTAAAGAGGAACTGTAACGACAAAACGTCCCCTGGGGGGTACTCACCTCGGGTGGGGGAAGCCTCCGGATCCTAATGAGGCTTCCCACGCCATCCTCCATCCCTCAGGGGTCTCGCTGCAGCCCTCCGTGCAGCGGTGACATCAATATTTACCTTCCCGGCTCCTGCGCAGGCGCTCTGACGGCTGTCGGCTCCGAAGTAGGCGGAAATACCCGATTGCCGTCGGGTCTGCTCTACTGCGCAGGCGCAAGTTTCCGGCGCCTGCGCAGTAGAGCGGACCCGACGGAGATCGGGTATTTCCGTCTATTTCCGTGCCGAAAGCAGCCACAGCGCCCCCGCTGGAGCCAGCAAAGGTAAATATTGAAGCTACAGTCGGGTCTGTCGCCGGCTGTTCGGAGGGCTGCAGCGAGACCCCCGTGGGACAGAGGACGGCGTGGAAAGCCTCATTAGGATTCGGAGGCTTCCCCCACCCGAGGTGAGTACCCCCCAGGGGAGGTTTTTGATGTTACAGAGTCTCTTTAAGGGATCTGATGGCCTGTCGCTCCTGTGGTGTTACGTTCTGGGCCAGTGTCTTTCTTTTACTCAGGATCCTGTCAGAGATTCTGCGTCTGAATCTGTTGATGTATTTATCCAGGGCCGGGTTTTCTCCTTCTTTGGGGGTCCATCTTTTTTTCTTCTTTTTAGATCTGGTGCGTTTTGGTCCATTATCCATTGTATCACAGGTTTCCTTATCATGGTAGTGTTCCTTGAGTCGCAGCTTTCTGAAAAATTCCTCCAAATCTCCACAGAGTGCAATCCTGTCTATGGGTCTCGCAGGGCAGAATGACAGGCCTGTGGAGAGTACTGACATTTCAGCTTCAGTAACCTGATAAGAGGAAAGATTCATTACACCTGTGGGTTGCTCTTTTTCTGCTGCTTGTGCATTCAGGCGTCCACTCTTAATTCTAAGTCTCTGAAGTTTTTTCTTTTTGTTGTTAATTAGGAATCTCTGTAGTTTCCTATAGAAGGTCTGTAGTTTATCCCATGTATATCCAGCGGGGTCATCATTCAGAGACAGTTTCAGGCTCTGTATCTCATCCTTTGTAATCCTCTTACGGTTATAGCAGACTCTTATAAGGTTATTCCGTATTCTCTCCGAGCTCCCTCTGCAGATCTCTTCTGCAAACCTGCTAATGTAGTCTCTCATAGAAACTTTTTCTGGACCTGTAAGATGAAACAAGCTACCGGGGGGGTATATAGTACCAGGCAATAAATCAATCGGACAATCGTATGACCTATGAGGAGGAAGTTCATCTGCAGCCTGTGGAGAGAAGGCATCAATAAAATAGTGATAGGCTCTGGGTAACTGATCCATCTTCAAGTCTAAGGTATGCAGAGGAGTACAGAGGAGACAATTCTGAAAACAGGATTTAGACCAAGACGTTAACTGAGCAGATCGCCAATCAATAACAGGGTTGCATAAGCGTAACCAAGGGAACCCTAGAACCAACAGAGTGGATGGCATATTGAGCACAAAAAACAATTTTTTCAGAATGAATGGCCCCCACTTTCATATAACCTCAGGTGGGACATACATGGGTTGACTCAATTGGAGTGGGGAGTCATCTATGGCTGTGACACAAACGTCTTCCTTTAATGGAAGAACAGGAATTCCTAATCTCTTGGCTAATTTTAAATCCATAAAATTCCCAGCAGCCCCACTATCCACTAAAGCTTTACCATCAACATAATCATAATTCCATTTAACATTAAATGGTAACAGTAAACAAACTTTCTGAGGAAATACCTGACTGCCTAGATGAGTTTGCTTGGTCTCATCTAGGCGTTGAAGTTTTCGGACTTCTTTTCAGGACAAGAGTGGACCAAGTGACCAGTTCCTCCACAGTAAAGGCCGGTCAACCCTAATGGCCAGTGTAATGGCTTCACCCAAGGTGACTGGAGGAGGATGACTGACCAGGTGATCCTTAACAGCGTCTGAGAGTCTATGCAAAAACTGGTCGAGAAGGTCAGCATCATTCCAGCGGGAAGAGACTGACCAGTGTCTGAATTCTGCTGCATATTCTTCAGCTGAATTTCTACCCTGTCTCACATTCCTGATCTTTTGGGCCGCAATGACTGTAATATCAGGATCAGAATAAATTACAGCCATGGCTTTTAAAAAAAAAACTCTGACACATAGGTGAGAGCAGGATGAGACTGTGGCATACTGAATGCCCAAGCCTGAGGATCCCCCTGAAGTAATGAGATCACTAGGGCTACTTGCTGTGTCTCTGACCCTGAGTCCCTAGGCCCCACAAAAAAGTAAATATGACAAGAGTTTATGAAGTTACTAAACCTACTAAGGTCACCTGAGAACTTCTCAGGGCGAGGTAGTTTGGGTTCTGGAACAGAAGATGGGTCAGGCAATTGGACGGCTTCAGCACCCTGTGGGAAGTCTGGAGGATTAACCACAGCAGGAGTTGCATGAGTAACCATCTCAGTTAGAGGTCTGACAGCTTCAATGAGTTAGTCAATTTGAAGTTGCATATCCTCCATTATGCAGGTATATGTGGGGCCTGAGATAATGTGAGGCCTGGCTGATCCCCTGTCTTTCTTCAGTCACTATACCCCAATCTACTGCACGGCCTTCACCTATAGCCAAGCCCCCGCGTGAACAGGAGTCTAGATGAGTCTACCTGACTGCGGTTACCCCCAGGACTTAAGCATGCAAGGTATAGCAACTAATGCCGGAAAGACAGAGGTACAACCAGCACCACAAATAGACAAGTTCAAAACAGGCAGAATAACTCAGTCTGGTACAGTTCCAGGTCATACACAGAGGATCGGATTGGTGCAGTACAGAGGGTTAGGCAGAATCAAGGTCAAATACAATCCGAGGTCAGTTCCACGTGGCAAACAGAAAGAGGTCAGTCCAAGCAAAGGGTCAATCCAGGCAGTGGTCAAAGGAAAATCCAGGTCACAAGCAGAGGTCAGAATCCAAGCAATCAATCCACAGTAGTAAGCACTTTCCAGCAAACAGCCCACAGCAAATTCTATCACAGGCAATGATCAACAGGACAGCAGGGGTTTAAGTACTTCCTACGTAAGTGTCAGCTGATAGAGAGTAGTCAGCTGACACTATAGCTTTCAGCGTCTAAGCCTATAGGACGGCCAAACGTGCATACGCGACCGCCCTCGAGAGATGCCAGCCAGTCTCTGCACTGGGAAGATGTCAGCTGACTTGATGACGTCGGGTGTGCGGCGATGCAGATCCGCCCAATTTGTCTGCAACCCGGAAGAGTCAGCGCTGGAAGTCACAGCAGGTAAGTTCCTTACAGCCATCAAGTCTATCAGGAGCACTTTCATCAACCATGCCATACATGAGGGACAACTGCAAACATCTTAAAAAGAATTTGAAATCCTTGAACAGTAAAACTATCCCTACCACTGGATGGGGCAACCCACATCCCAAAAGTGAGTATTCAGGACTGAATAAGTGGGGGGTGAGATTGATCACAATATCTTCTGTTTCCTGGATGGCTGCACTTGCTTCTCTTTCACTTCCCCCTTATGTTTCAACTGCTTTTTTGTCCGTTTCTCCTGGGTTTGTTTCAGAATCCCTTTTACTGCTCTGATTCCTTCCACTACCCCCCCTCATTGTCCTGATTGTCCTCATTGGAACTTTATTATTATTATTATTTATTGTATGTATAAAGCGCCAACATATTACGCAGCACTGCACAATACATACTAGGGCTAGCATACAAGGTAGGACATACAGGAAACTTACAACAAAAAAAGATCATGCAAATGATTTGATAACAGTCCAGTGTCATAGGTCAAAATAGAGACTGTTCTAGTCCACAAGAGGGGTGATTGGCAGTGAGATTGCATAATCAAGCTGGAAACACTAAGGGAGAGGGCCCTGCCAGAGGCTTATAATCTAAAGGGTGGGGGTGGAGACAATAGGTGCATCTGTTGAGAGGGTGTCTTAACAGAATGTATTATGATGCTGGTGTAGGGGGGTATGCAAGCATGAAAAGGTGAGTCTTGAGAGCTTGTTTGACGGTATTAAAGGTGGGGCCGAGTCTGACGGCTGGTGGGAGCGAGTTCCAGAGAGTGGGGGCAACCGTAGTGTAGTCCTGCAAATGTGCATGGGACTGAGATATGCGTGGTGCGACTAGGCGCAGGTCATCGGAGGATCGGAGAGGGCGGGCTAGTATGTGCCTGTGGACCAGATCAGAGATGTAGGTCGGGCAGGTTTTGTGCACGGATTTGTAGGCCAGGCACAGGATTTTGAAATTGATCCTAAAGCTGATGGGGAGCCAGTGTAGGGCTTTACAGAGCGGAGTCGTAGAGGTGCTGCGATCAGAAGAATGTATCAGTCTGGCTGCCGCATTCATAACCAATTGAAGTGGGGCAGTACGGTTAGAGGAGAGACCAGACAAAAGAGAATTGCAGTAGTCTAGGCGGGAGATGACAAGGGCGTGGATGAGGAGTTTAGTGGTGTCAGGGGACAGGTAGGAGCGGATCTTGGAGATGTTGTACTCCGTGAAGTCACTGAGTAAAATAACTGCTTTAGGATCCGTATTTCGAAGCCTGTAAGTACTCATAGAATTGCAAACCACTGTTTTTACCTTATGTGTGTGTTTGCTGTGCTTTTAACCTTTTTGATACAATGATACTGCATAGCTGTGGCTTGAATAAATTGTATTCAAATGCATATTGAAAGTTTGCATCAATTAATGATATAACGTATACTAAAGTGTGTGTAATGGTGCAGTGCAGTAGCCATTTTGCGTATGCTAAATGCATCACACCAGGTGTAAAAGGACCCTTAGGCTTGGTTCACAGTGCTCAGTTGCATAATGCACATCTTAACCACTTGAGGACCACAGTCTTTCTACCCCTTAAAGTGACTCTGTAACAAAAATTACAACGTTTTTTCTACCATCCTACAAGTTCCTAAACTTATTCTAATGTGATCTGGCTTGCTGCAGCTCTTTCTACTATAACCATCTCTGTAATAAATCAATGTATCTTTCCCCTGTCAGACTTGTCGGCCTGTGTCTGGAAGGCTGCCAAGTTCTTCAGTGTTGAACTGTTCCTCTATGCACACTCCAGTGTGTGTTTTATTTACATAAGCCAGCAGCTTCTCTGCTATCTTATCAGTGATAGAAGAGAGCTGGATAAAAATCCTCCTCTGGAGGCTGTGAAAGGAGCTGGTCTGTCACATACTAAGGAATTAACGACATAGGCAGAACTGTCTGCAGGAAGCCTGTAATGTTCAGTGCATGAGAGAAGCTGGGGACCGAAGGTAAACACACACAAGTGATCTCTTGAGATTCAGAAGTAAGGCTGTATACAGCCTGCTTAGGTATGGATGTATTTTCTATGTGTGGACATGCTGTACATCAACCTACTTCCTGTTTTGGTGGCCATTTTGTTTGTTTATAAACAAACTTTTTAAAACAGTTTTTGACTACTTTTAATGCGGCGGGGAGCGGTGAAATTGTGACAGAGGGTAATAGGAGATGTCCCCTAATGCACTGGTATGTTTACTTTTGTGCGATTTTAACAATACAGATTCTCTTTAAGGACCAGGCACTTTTTTTCCATTCAGACCACTGCAGCTTTCACGGTTTATTGCTCGCTCATACAACCTACCACCTAAATGAATTTTGGCTCCTTTTCTTGTCACTAATAAAGCTTTCTTTTGGTGCTATTTGATTGCTCCTGCGATTTTTACTTTTTATTATATTCATCAAAAAAGACATGAATTTTGGCAAAAAAATGATTTTTTTAACTTTCTGTGCTGACATTTTTCAAATAAAGTAAAATTTCTGTATACATGCAGCGCGAAAAATGTGGACAAACATGTTTTTGATTAAAAAAACCCCATTCAGTGTATATTTATTGGTTTGGGTAAAAGTTATAGCGTTTACAAACTATGGTGCAAAAAGTGAATTTTCCCATTTTCAAGCATCTATGACTTTTCTGACCCCCTGTCATGTTTCATGAGGGGCTAGAATTCCAGGATAGTATAAATACCCCCCAAATGACCCCATTTTGGAAAGAAGACATCCCAAAGTATTCACTGAGAGGCATAGTGAGTTCATAGAAGATATTATTTTTTGTCACAAGTAAGCGGAAAATGACACTTTGTGACAAAAAAAAAAAAGTTTCCATTTCTGCTAACTTGCGACAAAAAAAAATGAAATCTGCCACGGACTTACCATGCCCCTCTCTGAATACCTTGAAGTGTCTACTTTCCAAAATGGGGTCATTTGTGGGGTGTGTTTACTGTCCTGACATTTTGGGGAGTGCTAAATTGTAAGCACCCCTGTAAAGCCTAAAGGTGCTCATTGGACTTTGGACCCCTTAGCGCAGTAAGGCTGCAAAAAAGTGCCACACATGTGGTATTGCCATACTCAGTAGAAGTACTATAATGTGTTTTGGGGTGTATTTTTACACATACCCATGCTGGGTGGGAGAAATATCTCTGTAAATGACAATTTGTTAATTTTTTTTACACACAAATGTCCATTTACAGAGTTATTTCTCCCACCCAGCATGGGTATGTGTAAAAATACACCACAAAACACATTATACTACTTCTCCAGAGTACGGCGATACCACATGTGTGGCACTTTTTTGCACCCTAACTGCGCTAAAGGGCCCAAGGTCCAATGAGTACCTTTAGGATTTCACAGGTCATTTTGCGGAATTTGATTTCCAGACTACTCCTCACGGTTTAGGGCCCCTAAAATGCCAGGGCAGTATAGGAACCCCACAAATGACCCCATTTTAGAAAGAAGACACCCCAAGGTATTCCGTTAGGAGTATGGTGAGTTCATAGAAGATTTTATTTTTTGTCACAAGTTAGTGGAAAATGACACTTTGTGAAAAAAACAATAAAAATCAATTTTCCGCTAACTTTTGACAAAAAATAAAATCTTCTATGAACTTACCATACTCCTAACGGAATACCTTGGGGTGTCTTCTTTCTAAAATGGGGTCATTTGTGGGGTTCCTATACTGCCCTGGCATTTTAGGGGCCCTAAACCGTGAGGAGTAGTCTGGAAATCAAATTCCGCAAAATGACCTGTGAAATCCTAAAGGTACTCATTGGACCTTGGGCCCTTTAGCGCAGTTAGGGTGCAAAAAAGTGCCACACATGTGGTATCGCCGTACTCGGGAGAAGTAGTACAATGTGTTTTGGGGTGTATTTTTACACATACCCATGCTGGGTGGGAGAAATAACTCTGTAAATGGACAATTGTGTGTAAAAAAATCAAAAGATTGTCATTTACAGAGGTATTTCTCCCACCCAGCATGGGTATGTGTAAAAATACACCACAAAACACATTATACTACTTCTCCCGAGTACGGCGATACCACATGTGTGGCACTTTTTTGCACCCTAACTGCGCTAAGGGGCCCAGAGTCCAATGAGTACCTTTAGGCTTTACAGGGGTGCTCAAAATTTAGCACCCCGCCCACTTGCCAGGACAGTTAACAAACCCCACAAATGACCCCATTTTGGAAAGAATACACGCTAAGGTATTCCATGAGGGCCATGGTGAGTTCATAGAAAATTTTATTTTTTGTCACAAGTTAGCGGAAAATGACATTTTGTGAAAAAAAAAACAAAAGAAAAAAAGAACAAAACCACAATTTCTGCTAACTTGTGACAAAAAATAAAACATTCTATGAACTCACCATGCACCTCACGGAATACTTTTGGGTGTCCTCTTTCCAAAATGGCATCATTCGTGGGGTCTGTCCTGGCATTTTAGGGTCTCTGCAATCATTACATGTATGGGCAGTATTAGGAGTTTCTGCTATACTCCTTATATTGGGCATAAGGGTAATGCACTGTGGGCTGAAAGGAAAAATGAACGTCAAACAATTAATCAATGTGGATGAAAAAATATCTGCCAAAAATTTTTGAAAAAAAAAAAAAAAAAAAAGAGGAGGAAGGCGTCTGCCAGGACATAGGAGCTGCCGCCCCAAAAATCCAAACCCACCAGCTCGTATGCCCTGGCAAACCTGATTTATCCATTCACACCGATCGATGTGGATGAACAAATCATTGCCAGAGTTCTTTTTTGATACAAAGTGTTTGCCAAAGCAAATGAATCCCCAACACCACTCCTCGGCCCATATGCCTGGGCAAACGTATCTTTTTGACTGCTGAGGAGAAATCTCGTCCTGCAGCGCTGCATGCACCGACTTATGTGTAAGCTGACAGACGCGCAATGTTCTGTCAGGATGCACCATCAGTGCTGCAGCTGGTTAGTCATTCGCTCGGTCCACCTGGAAGGTTATTTGATGGAAAAAGGAAAAAAAATACAAAAAAAAAACAAAAAACAGGCAAGCAGCAAAGCAATTACCTAATTAACATTAATAAACTGAACTTTTTTTAATAAAAACCTTAACATTGCAAACGAAACATTAGCTTCTTTGCTTACCTGTTTTTTGTTTTTTTTTGTTTTTTTTAACTTACCTCCCGAGGACAAACCTCTCCTCCCCCATGGGACAATGTGCGAAGTGCAAATCGCACAGAGTTGTGGCGAAGTACATTACGCATTTTGTCCCAAGTGAAAGGAGAGGTTTCTGGCAGCCCTGTGTATTACGATCTCTCAAAACCAGATGTTTGGTTTCACACTGCATATTGACATATCCGGTGGGTCGAGCCCGCCGCACCGTATCGTCCAAAACAGACCTTCAGGGAATACCACAAGAGTAGCATTCGGCCTAGTAATGAACTGCGTCGCCATAGACTAACATGACTTCCGGGCCGATCGAAATTGCCACAGAAGCCACGCAGTAACGTAGGCATGCACTAGCGTTAAGTCAAACACTTCCAGCGTAGGGGGGGACCGCAAAGTGTGACTTTCGCTAGGCATTTTGCCCTAACGCATCGCAGCAGTGTGAAATAGCACTGAGAGACCCTTGTGTGCCTACCGCTGTGTCTGTAGTTCCCTACTCTCTAATAGTGTTCCTGCTCATGGTACCTCTCAAAACACTCCCCTAGGCATAGTCCAGGCTGGTCAGGGCAGCGGGGACAATAAACAGTGGTGTCACGCCTTGTTCCAGCCCTGCTGCAGACACAACAACGTTTTCTTCGGATTCGGTGACCTGGGGTACTCGGAATCGGATAGGCGTAATGCCTTCCATGCAGCCTGCTAGTTGCATCTTGGGGTTGGGCCCGGGCACCTCCTGGATACAGGAGTTCCATAGTGATTTGTCTCTGAAATTGTAGAAACGATCCAGTTCTCCCAGCCTTACTGTAGAGAACAAAGCTGTTGTAAACTGCCAATTGAATTAAATAAAAGGACACTTTTTTATACCAGCGCCTTGTTTTGCGGGAAAGTAAATAGGGCGCTAACCTCTGGTCATTGTAGTCCACCCCTCCCATGTTGGTATTATACTCGTGGACGACAAGGGGTTTTTCAATGACCTCAGTTCGCCGTTGAATTTGGACTGTCGTGTCTGCGTGAATGGTGGACAGAAAGTAAACGTCCCTCTTGTCCTTCCATTTCACCGCGAACAGGTCGTCAGCACTCAATGCGGCCCTCTGCCCCCGTTGAAGTTTGGTGGTAATGAGCCGTTGGGGGAAGCCCCGGCGACTATGCTGCATGGTGCCACAGCATCGGATTCCTTCTAACTTTAAGTGCTGATAGAGGGCCACACTTGAGTAGTAATTGTCCACATAAAGATGGTACCCCTTCTGGAACAAGGGTGACGCCAAGTCCCACACAACCTTTCCACTGCTCCCCAGGTAGTCAGGGCATCCAACCGGCTCCAATTTGGAGTCTTTTCCCTCATAGACCCTAAAATAAGATGTATAGCCTGTGGCCCTTTCACAGAGCTTATACAGTTTCACCCCATACCGGGCGCGCTTGCTTGGGATGTACTGTTTGATGCCAAGGCGCCCGGTAAAACGTATGAGGGACTCATCTACGCAGATTTGCTGTTCAGGGGTATAAGCATCTGCAAATTTTGATGACAGGTGGTCTATGAGGGGCCGAATTTTGTGGAGCCGGTCAAAAGCAGGGTGGTCACTTTCATGACAGGTTTCATCATCATTGAAGTGCAGGAAGCGCAGGATGTTCTCAAATCGTGTCCTGGACATGGCAGCAGAGTACAAGGGAACATGTTGTGATGGGTCTGTAGACCAATAAGACCGCAACACATTTTGTTTGATTTGTCCCATGTGTAAGAGAAGGCCCAAAAAAATTTTAAGTTCGGAAACTTGGACTGGTTTCCACCGAAATGGCTGGGCAAGGAAGACATTCGGATTGGCGGTTAGAAATTGTGTGGCTTTACGGTTGGTCTCTGCCACGACTAGGTCTAAGAGATCCTGGGTGATGAACAGATAAAAAAAAGTCTAGGGGCGATCCTAGATTATCTGTCATCACCTGGACTCCAGACTGGGCGGTGAAAGGGGGCAGTACGGGTGCGGCGGTATCAGGGGATTGCCAATTTGGATTTGCCAGCACCTCTGGTAAACTAGGGGTAGTACGGGCCCGTGTACTTGATGGCTGCGACTGGGGTGTTACTACACGTGCCACCGAACCAGTTTCAACTTCCACGCTGGTGCTCGCCACTTCACCAGGGTGTACGGAAGTACTGGTTCTAGGTCCAGGAGATGCTGTGCTGCTGGTGCCTGCCCCACCATGAAATCTCAGACCAGCACGAGCACCACTCTGCTGCCCTTGAGGCTGATCCTGCGCCACCTGCGGTCCAACGACATGGGGTGTGGTACGCCTGGCTCTAGCCGGGACCTCAACCTCGTCATCACTATCGGTCAGTGAGCCACTGCTCAATTCAGGTACAAACTCTGACCCAGATGATTCGTCGAATGGTTCGTCCCAATCGTCCTCATCCAACTGGGCCATGTACCTAAAAACCTCATCATCGGAATACCCCTTTCTTGCCATGGTGGACTGCTAAATTTAGGGGGTATTCCTCTGAGACTACCCAGAGAAAAGAGCACCTACTTAGCGAAGGAGTATTTGAGCGGTAGAAAGCTGTGATCACTGAGTTTTGATAAAAAAAAAATCAAAACTGATGTTTACAGTGCACAGCTAGTGTACAGTGGTTTTTGCAGTGATCAGAAAAAAAAATTCTGTCACTGCGGTGGGGTGGGCTGAACGCAAGTGCAGGCGAACGATCAGACCTGATCGGGCAAACACTGCGTTTTTTAGTGGATCCTAGTGACCCTAATAGATCTGACTGCGATCAGTAATGATCACTTACAGATACTATATAGTAACAATGTTGATTAGCGACAGTGATAACGCTAATTAGTGACTGTGGTGCAGTGGGCTGAGCACTAACTGACACTAACAAAGGGGCCTAGCTAACTGGCCTAACTGCTAGCACTAGTGATACTAAAAAAGTGACAGTTTCCACTGATCACTGTTTTTAGATCACTAGGATAGTGACAGGGGGGTGGTGGCGAGTGGGGAATCAGAAGCAATCAGAAACAATCACAGGCCAATCACGGGACAATCAAAGCCAATCACAGGCCAATCACGGGACAATCACAGGCCAATCACGGGACAATCAAAGCCAATCACAGGCCAATCACGGGACAATCACAGGCCAATCACGGGACAATCACAGGCCAATCACGGGACAATCACAGGCCAATCACGGGACAATCAAAGCCAATCACAGGCCAATCACGGGACAATCACAGGCCAATCACGGGACAATCACAGGCCAATCACTGGACAATCACGGGAAAATCACAGGCCAATCACGGGACAATCACAGGCAAATCACAGGACAATCACAGGCCAATCACGGGACAATCACAGGCCAATCACGGGACAATCAAATACAATTACGGGACAATCAAATACAATGACAGCACAATCAAATACAATGACAGCACAATCAAATACAATGCACTGGGAAGGTGATTGGGGGGGGGGGGGGGGGGGGGGGTCTGAGGGCAATCTGAGGGTGAGGGGGGTTGATTAGGTGCCCGCACGGGGCAGATTGGGTCCTGATCTGATGGGTGGCAGACACAGGGGGTGACCGATGGGAGGTCAGTGAGTGATTACAGGGGAGAATAGATGTAAACAATGCACTGGGGAGGTTATCAGGGGGGGGGGGGTCTGAGGACAATCTGGGGGTCTGGGTGGGTGATCAGGTGCCCCCAAGGGACAGTTTAGGGTCTGCTCTGATGGGTGGTGGTGACAAGGGGTGATAGACAAGTGACAGACAGGTGATAGACAGGTAGTCAGTGGGTGAGGCAGATGTATACAGTATACAGGGGTGGGGGGCTGGGGGGGCTGGGGGAATCTGAGGGTAGGGGGGGGTGATCAAGGGACCCTAGGGGGCAGTTAGGGACCTAACCTAAATAATAGCGTCGGCAGATAGTGGCAGGGGGTGATTGATGGGTTTATTAGGGGGTGCTTGGGTGCAAACTTGGGTCTGCTGGGGTGGTCAGGGGGGGTTCTGAGGGCTGGGGTGGGCGATCGGGGGGGATCTGTGGGTGTACAAACGTTTTCTGCTGCTCAGTACAGGGCTGCCTCCTCCTCGGACGATCCGTGCGCATACGAGTGCAGAGGAGGAGGAGGCAGCCAGCATAATACACTTTGTCATGTCAACAAAGTGTATTATACTTTCCTATTGGCCCAGATCGGATTTTCAAACCCCGCCGGCGCTGCTAATTGGCCGGCGGGGTATCGGGCAAGGTGGGCGGGACCTTTCACCGCAGGGAGCGCGCGTCATAGAGGACGCAATTGCTCCCTGGACACGCCTTAAGGACCCGCCGCCGTCAGGCGTATTGCGGTCCTTAAGGCATCCACTTTGCCGCCGCCCATGGGCTGTGGGCGGTCGGCAAGTGGTTAAAATGTGTGTGAACTGCAATCAAGACAGGACAGACTTCATTGCAAAGTCTTCATGCAGCAAGTTAGAATAACGTTATCCGTTACTGTGAACAGTCCCATAGAATTGTTTGAGCAGTGAGTTGACATGCAGATTTTTTCTGCAACGCAACTGAGCACTGTGAACCTAGCCTTAAAGTGTACCTAAAGCAACATGTGACATGATGAGATAGACAGGTGTATGTAGAGGGCAAAACATATTAATATTTTTGATTATATTCTGCTGCCTGAAAATGTACATTTTCTGGCATGGAAGTGACAGCTTCTATCTTGTCAGTACCTTGTCGGGAATATAATAAACCTCACTGATAAGCAAATTACAGCCATAAACGGTTTCCTGGCAGAATGCAACTTCTGAGTGCATGGGGAGAGATAGAAAAGACCAATAGTTCACGTATTTTAACTCAAGGACACTTAAAAGACTGCCACTGTGCAGAGACAACAAAATATTCAATCTACTTTGTAAATGAAATGGGATGGGATGGGATATCTAGAAAAGTCATTTTTAAAAGTAGGAGGAAAAATACAATTGTTTATCATCAGTTTATTTTAACCTCGGGATCACTTTGAGGCCCCATTCACACCTAAAAGCGCAAAACGCCAGCGATTACCGCCGGCGTTTTTCGGGAGTGATTTTTCCGCGATTAACACGGAAAAACCACTGGACACTGCAGCGATTTTTCCCGCAATAGCGATTAGCGCTTCTATAGCACTAAACGCGATTGCCGGGAAATCACCTGAAAATGGTGCAGGCTACACGTTTGCGTTCGGTGATTAACGCAAATCGCCCAAGTGAGAACGGGCCCATAGGGTATTATTGAACTAGCGCTTTAAAAAGAGCTAGCGCTTGAACGTTTTGCCGAAATCGTTGGCAAAATACTCAAGTGTGAATGGGCCCTAACAGAGCAAGCAGTTGTGCATAAGAATTGCATAAAGCACAGTCTGTAAAGAATAGGGATGATCAATGAGATGCAAATATTTATGAGTTGATGGAAATGTATGAAAATATATGCAGTTTGAAAATGGACCAATTAATTTAAACCAAGGTTTAAATTGATGAGCTGCATATACATTTGCATCTCTGATTATCCCTAGTAAAGAATAGCCGTTTGGTGCCCCCTCAAGCAGCTGTCAACCCAGGCATCTGCCTGGTTTGTCCAAAAAGGCTCTGATCACAACCACACACAAGAACCAAAACTAGATTGTGCATTTCAAAAGCAGACATGACAATATAAATATACTGGCCAATAGACCACAAGGAACTGGTCACACCTGCGTATTTTCTGACTGCTCTAGATCATGCACACCAGCAACCACCTGAAGTGTGTCCTGAAACTTTTCTCTGTAACACACAAACAAATATAAGTGTTAATACGTATGCTTGCAAGTGTAGCATCGTGATAGAACATCATTGTATTCAGCAGTACTGCCTGTTCTTCAGGCCTCAGCTTGTATTCTGACCAGATCATCTGATATGGAGTGTGCAGTACACCAATAAGGAGCTTAAAAGTAACAATAATAGTAACAACAACAACAATCATCAGGCTATAAGAGTCGTAAAAGACTAGAGATCCTATAGACAAAAGAAAAAGATGCAATACTATTGTAATACATGCGAATATGATCTTATAGCCTGATTGATTATTGTTACTTTTAAGTACCTTATTCGTGTTCTGAGGACTCCATATCCGATGATTCTAGGCAGAGTACTGGCCTGAGGAAGCGGGCTTAAAGAGACACTGAAGCGAAAAAAAAATGATGATATTATGATTTGTATGTGTAGTACAGCTAAGAAATAAAACATTAAGATCAGATACATCAGTCTAACTGTTTCCAGTACAGGAAGAGTTAAGAAACTCCAGTTGTTATCTCTATGTAAAAAAGCAATTAAGCTCTGCTACTTTCAAAGTAGTGGAGAGGGTTGTTATCTGACTTTTATTATCTCAAGTGTTATTGAAATATTTACTTATTCTCTTCCAGAGGAGAGGTCATTAGTTCACAGACTGCTCTGAAAGAATAATTTTGAATGCCGAGTGTTGTGTAATCTGCACATATTATAGAATGATAAAATGTTAGAAAATACACTATATACCTGAAAATAAAAATATGAGAATATTTTCTTTGCTGCTAAACTTCTAGTAATTATTCATAGTACACAACCAATTCATTATATCATATTTTTTTTTCGCTTCAGTGTATCTTTAAACGCGCAAAACACGTTGCCTGCGCTTAATACATTTCTTTTACATATGTGACTATTGTTATTGAGGTGAGCCACCTCCTCTTTTTTTCTATTTTAGTGTTGTGCTGATGAAAACCCTCCCTTCCCCCCCCCCCCCCCCCCCTCCCTCGGCTCTTGAGGTCTGGAGGGGCACCGTCTCAGCCCCACATGGTTTACACCATTCATGAGCTATGGATAGTTTTTTCCTCTTGAGAGCAACCACATTCAGTCCAGGCAGACACCCTGAGTGGAGTCGGGTCTAACATCTCCACCTGATATTAGTGGTTGGTTGCTCCTCTATGCAACCCTCCTTTAGTAGTAATACTACATCACACCCACAATTACACTCCGTTTGCAGCTACATATTGCGCCATTTGGGCCCCCATTGTCTCTGCTCTTTTTTTCAAGGTGCCAGAGCACCCAACTTTCCAATGCCTCCTTGTTGACCTTGTGATGTGAAACAGCTGTAAGCACAATAACACACAATAACAATAACATTTCTATAGCGCTTTTCGCCCATAGGACTTAAAGCGCTTAGGCTCTCTCAGATTCCGTAATTGGTAGTATGATGAAGTATTAAAGTGAACCTCCAGACTAAAAATCTACTCAGCAGCACTGAAAATGCTGTTTCTTGAACAGTTTCACAGCATCAGAACTTTGTTTTTCTTACCCAAGCCTCATTTTAGATGCACAGAAGAAAACTGCCCGGGCATTTTTCCCCTGATGCTGTGCAAAGCATGATGGGCATTCTGATGTTCAGATGGTTTGGTGCTAATTTTTTTTTCCATTTTGAATTTGAAACCTAGCGCGCGCAACTGGGAGGGGTGATCAGGACACAGGACAGTTGGAACTGTATATCCTGCTCCCTGTCACCTCCTTTCAACCAAAGAGATGGCTTCCCCCATGAAAAAGATGGCTGCCCCCATGAAATCACAAACAATTGCCTATTCTTTTAAAACAGGGTGGGTAGGAGATTATATTACCTATCTATTTTAATTAACATAACTAATGTAAAGTAATGACAGTATGTTTCTTTAGGCTGAAGTTCCCCTTTAAGGCCTGATTCACATCTGCGTTTTTTAGTGGATTGGGCCGTACAGATCCGGCCATCTGGATCCGGGCAAACAGTCCGTTTTTACAGCCAGTGTGCTGTAAAACATCCGTTGTCATTGGTTCCTATTTTGCTGCAAAACCTTCTGTTTCCATTCCACTGAGCGAAACGGTCCAGGAAATTGAGTCTTGCTGCATCTCTTTGCCCGTTCAGCGGAACGGAAACCGTAACCATACGGCCGATTCCGCAGCTAAAAACTAACGTGAACCGGGCCTTACATAGTAAAATTATATTTCTGCAAATGCCAAACTGAACAGGTGGGTTTTCAGTCTGGATTTAAACACGTCCAGAGATGGGAGCTATCTTGATCTGCTGAGATTAGGAGTTCTATAATGTAGGAGAGGCATAACAGAAGGCTCTGTGACCAAAAGTTTTCAGGTGGACTTTGGGTATGACTAGATTATTAGAACCTGTGGATCTGAGATTGCAGGGATTGCTACGCATCTGTATCATTTCTTTCATGTATCCGCCCAGATTATGTAGTGATTTAAATGTCAGTAGACCGATCTTGAATAAGCTCCCCCATTTTATAGGTAGCCAATGAAGGGAGTGCAGGACCGGTGTTATGTGGCAATGACAGGGTTGGTTAGTTAACAGTCTGGCAGCAGTATTCTGCATCAGCTTTAGGCAGTATAAGTCCTTGTTTGGAAGGCCAATGTAGAGAGCATTGCAGTAGTCCAGTCGGGATGTAATGAAGGCATGAACTAAGGTTGGCAGATCTTCTGGGGGAATGAGGTGCTGGATTTTTGCGATGTTCTTCAGGTGAAAATAGGATAATTTCACCACAGCAGAAATGTGAGTCCTCAAGTTTAAATACCCATCAAATAGAACTCCCAGGCTGCGCACATGCTCAGAGTTGTGTAGATCCGTGCCTCCTATTCCCAGTGGTGAAGACTGCAAGTGAAGTTGTTTTGTTGTCATGCGCTGCCCTCCAATCAGAAGGACTTCAGTTTTATTTGAATTTAGTCTCAGCCAGTTGTTACTCAACCATCGCTGTAGTTCAGCTAAGCAGGCGTTTATACAGTAGTTGGAAGTTGGGTCTGTCAAACCAGGCTTGAAGGAAATATATAATTGGGTGTCATCAGAATAGCAGTGATATGTCAGGCCGTGTTTTTAGATTAGTTTTCCAAGCGGTAACATGTACATAGTGAAAAGCAGGGGAGAAAGGATTGAGCCCTGGGGCACTCCATACTTAAAGCGGAACTGTAGAGTGAAAATAAACACATTGTTTCACTTACCTGGGGCTTCCTCAAGCCCCCAGCACCGTCCTGTCCCGCTTCTCGACGAGCCTCTGTTCTCCCGCCGCCAGCTACTTTCGGTTTCGCCGCCGGGCCACTGCGCCTGCACAGCTCTGGCCACGCGTATCCTTTCTTCACGTTCCCCGCTATTGCAGAGGGGAACGCGAAGAAAGGATACGTTTGGCAGGGCTGCGCTGGCATCGACTTACAAGTCGAGGTATGGGACGGAGTGGTGGAGGGAGAACGGAGGCTCAGGCAGGACCGGCGCGGGACAGGACAGCTGCTGGGGGCTTGGGGAAGCCCCAGGTAAGTGAAACAATGTAAAAATGTAAACAGGTAGATTTGCGCCCACTCAATATAAAATAAATTCAATTGGCTGCAGTCAGTGATAAATGGGGTTACTCACACCCCCACCATTCAAGCATTCATAAAGTTTTAAGAATCACTCATGTGCCTATATATACCATCACATATACAATTTTGTGATATGTGATGGTATATATAGGGAGGTGGGACTGAGAAAGTTGGTAAGTGTATGCTTGCATATTAGTGTAATATATATATGAATTTGAATTTATGAATTGAATAAAATTGTATATGTTATGGTATATATAGGTGCATGAGTGATTCTTAAAACTTTATAAGTGAAACAATGTGTTTATTTTCACTCTACAGTTCCGCTTTAAGTGGTACAAAAAATGGACAGGAAGGGCCTCAAAGACACTTTTTGGGTTCTGCCACTCAAGAAAGATTTGAACCAGTGGAGAACTATGCCATCGATGCCGCAGTATTCTTGTCGCCTGCTTATCAAGATGTCATGGTCAAATGTATCTAAGGCTACAGAAGAGTCTAGCAGTATCAGGATGGAGCACTCTCCTCTGTCTCTTGGCACGAGCAGGTATTTGCAGATTTGGATGAGGGCAGTTACAATGCTTTGATGTTTCCGGAAGCCAGACTAGAATGGGTCATTGCTGCCGTTTTGTAAGATTTTGGCTTCTAGCTAGTGGTATACGGCTTTTTCAATTACCTTCCCAGAAAGCGAAAGGTTAGAGACAGGTCTGTAGCTGGTCATTGCATCTGGGTCCAGGGAAGATTTTTTTTGAGGAGAGGCCTGATGATTGCTTACTTGAGTAAAGCAGGAAATGTCCCTGATTGTAATGAACAGTTTACAATTTTGAGGAACACTGGTATAAACAGGCCTGGGCATTTCTGCCTTTTGTTTTGTTTAGTATGATCTCAGAAGCTTTGCATCCCTTGGGGAGGCAGCGCATGGCAATTTTACTGGTACTAACACCAAGGGAGCACCTCTCCTCAAATTATTAGCACCACACACATTACGGTGATGTGTGTGTTGCTATGGTTCTATGCATCTTAATGTGTGTTACCATAGCAACCCATTTGTTATCCCACTGACATGCATGACACTAATAGGTATTGCTTCCCATTGTTAATACTGGTAAAATTGCTGTGCCCTTTTTGCGCACGGCAAACTTGCCGCTGTTTGGTGAGTGAGGGCCATGGTTTAGAGATTGCATACCCCTGTAACATCTGTAGAAAAATTTGTAAATTGATTCTATTGGGTCTCCTATGTAAAGGTGCCCATACACTTATCAATTTTCCAGTTTCCTGGCAGATTTGATCAATCTTCTGGGAATCGAATCCCCCAAAATGCCCGAATGATCGACTTTTGATAGATTTTGACTAAAATGTAGGTCGATTTGGGGAGAGGCAAAAACAGCAGTAGATTATTTTTCAGAAAGGCCTTGTAGTTTTTTAAAGAAATTTGATTTTAAATATGCAAAGCAAAAATGTTTTTTAAACTGTCATTTTTTTCTGAGTTTAAAAACCATTTTCCTTTGCATTTTGAAAATAGATTTTCTTAAAAACTTTCTGAAAAATTATTTTTTGCCTTGTACCCACATTTCCTCTTAAAGCAGAACTGAAATTAGATTTAAAACCAACTATTTCACTTACCTGGAGCCGTCCTGTCCCGCGACAGTCCTCCACGAGCCTCTGATCACCCGCCACCAGCTACTTTCAGTTTCGCTGCCGGGCCACTGTGCCTGCATGACTCTGGCCATGCGTATCATTCTTCACCTTCCAGTCCGCAATAGTGCTATTGCAGATGGGAACACGTAAAAAGGATACGCTTGGCAGGGCTGCGTTGGCCTCAACTTACAAGTCGAGGAATGGAACGAAGCGGCAGCGGCGGGAGAACGGTGGATCGTGGAGGACCGGCACGGGACAGGACGGCTGCTGGGGGCTTGCAGAAGGCCCAGGTAAGTGAAACAGTTTGTTTTAAATCTAACTTCAGTTCCGCTTTAACATACATAGCAATGCTGGTGACGATAGCATGTATGAGGAGGCGCTTTGCTAGTAACCACTAAATTTGGTACAAAATTATGCAGAATTACACAAAATCCGTTGAATGTCCAAATTGTAATTATGTATTGCCATAATTATGAAAATGTACGCAAAATTTCCTGTAATCATAATTAGCAGATTACAAAGATAACTAGTAGGTCGCTGATACCAGCACTTACTTCTCTGCAACACAACTGGCAGATGTGAGGACAAATCTCTCTGACACTACTGTTCCACTGCAGAGGTGTTTATTGAGAAAGTTGATGCTGCCATGCCATGGCCAGGAGTTTTGGAAAGTTCTACCCGCACGGGCTATGCCTTGGTCAAAGAACTTGGGTTCAATTGGAGCAGACATACAACCTGTATCTGAGACAAAAAAGAAAAGTAGTTAAATGTAGGAAGGGAGATTTCTAGCAATACAACCCCCTCTGGATCTGCATTCATTTGAAAAGGGCACCTGGAAAAAAAGGGTATTTGATGTAGCAAAGAAAAATAAATTTGTTTATAAAAGGGCGCCGTTTATAGGCAAGAAAATTACTTTCGATTATAAAAGGGCACCGGATATAGCCGAGAAAAGTGACTTTGGTTATAAAAGGGAGCCGGATATAGACGAGAAAAGTGAGTTCGGTTATGAAAGGGCGCAGATATAGCCAAGAAAATAGATTACAGTACTATCACCTAAGTTCTCCCTACTCTCACACAGAACCCTCTCCCCTGGTGGTGCCTAACCCCAACATACCTTGGTGGTGCCTAACCATAAGACCTCCCCTTCTGGTGGTGCCTAACACTAAGACCTCCCCCCTCCTGGTGGTGCCTAACCCTAAGATCACCCCCATGGTGCCTAACCCTAAGACTCCCCCTGGTGGTGCCTAACCCTAAGACCTCCCCTGCTGTTGTCTAACCCTAAGACACTCCTTGGTGGTGTCTAGTCCTAAGACCCTCCCTTGTGGTGCCTAATCCTAAGACCCCTCTTGTGGGGCCTAATCCTAAACCCCCTGTTGGTGCCTAACCTTAATCCCCCATGGTGGTGCCTATTGCCTAATATTTTTTTACCGCATTTCATGTTAAACATATATGTTATTTTGAACGGATATAACCAAATTTAGGCACCAGCTAATATAGCCCATTTTTAGATGCGTTAGTTGTAGCCGTATTTCATGTAACACTTATATATACTTAATTTTGAACTGGTATAACTGAATTTATTATCGTTATTCTGAAAATATAACCAAATCTTTAGAAGTCTTCGTTGTAGCTACATTTTACATTATTCTAAAAATACAGTATAACCAAATTTGTCACCTGCTGATATAACTGATCTTTAGATGTTCTCGTTGTAGCCGCATTTTACATTATTCTGAAAATAAAGCCGAATTTGTGACCTGCTGATGTAACCGACAACATCCTTGAAGCCGAAAAAAACACAGGTGCGCCCTTTTCACTTCCTCAGTTCTTGGCAAACAACACTGAAGTCTATGGAGGCACCCATTTTACACAGATGGCTCAGGTGCCCTTTTCAACTGATACTCTGGATCTACCCCTCTTCTGAGTAACCTGATCTTTAGGTTTAAAGTTACATACACATGTGATAAATGTTATCTGAAACAATCTTCTTGCGATCTCTTTGGGTGACAGTTTTCTGGTGATCAATGCCATCAGGGAACACCAGTGTTCAAACTAAATCGTCACTTGAAGTGATCATTGTCATGATAGCAGCTAGTTATGTTGTTAAGGACAATACAGGAACATATTTTTTCATTTTTCTGTCTGCTGGGTACTACCTCAGATATGTATGTCTGCTAAAAGCCAGTCTGGTTTTTGAAGGTGTCACCTGGCTCCAGGAAACTACTAAGGTGATTGTCCATATGTCAATGAACCTATGTTTGCATTAAGTTCCTCGGGTAGCAGGGAACTGCTAATTAGCAGCCACTTGATGAAGAATAGGCTGGTCTGCATGGCTTTTTAACTCTGTGTACTCCATGACACCCATTGTCCCAATATACAAATCAAGACTACCAGAGTCTGGGGACTTCAAAGGCTATCAGGAAACTCTGGAATTTACATAAGACAGCCTGTTGGAATGTTGGAAAGACAGGAAGCCTGGCAAGTTGTCACCCGTCACCTGGAGAGGGGAAATCTCTGACAGATCAAAAGTAGAACAAACTGGGGATTAAATTATGTCTGGAAATTTAATTAAAACTAGTTCCCCCCTTCCAAACGGGCTTGCAGCCTCAAGGCAAATCTCCCAGCATAAAAGGCAGGGGCAGATACCAAAAATCAGTTCGCTCCTGACGGTAGCTGAAGCTAGGTGGACTCCTGGTCCAAGCTAGGTGGACTCCTGGTCCAACCAGAACTGTGTCGTCCACAAAACCAAGTCCAAGGTTGTTCTATCTTGATTCCTGTTTATTTTTGTAAGCAAATATCCTTGTGTGTATCCTTGTAACTTTTATTTTGTAACTTTTTACTGTGTTTTTGTAAATCTCTTGTATATATTATTTTCTGCATTGTTCCACTTTTTTCCTGGAATATTAAATCGTTATTTAATAAGTTTGACTTCTGCTGTACTAAACTAACACTCATAGCCTAGAAGGAGAGACTGCAGTGTAGCTTGCATTACAAGTCAGTGCCTGATTGTGCCGTGCTACTGTACGATTGTACTGTGTGTGTGTGTGCGTGGCATTCCCATATTCGGCCTAAAGCGCAAAGCTGACCCGAATACGAAAACGAAGATTGCGTGCAGATTACTCGACAGCAGAGTGGAAGTGTCTAGCTGCAGCTAGTGGTGGCAGTGAGAAGTGTTTGAGGGCGACAGCCTTGTTGTAGCGTGACTATGGCTGCTTCCCTCTCGATCTGGTCAAACCCGCAGTCGGGGACCATATCTGCAGGCTTGCCATGGGGGCCGGTTCCTGACAATCATGGTCAATCATTTTCGACAGTGAAATTTAGTGGGTATGCATTTGCATAGTATATGAACAGCAGCTTGTAATGACTTGAATGAATAGATGTGCACTTCTGCATTGTTCTGCATTGTTCTGCATTGCAGAAGCACTTTGGACACAGCGGTAGCCCATATCTGGACTTCTGTTTGCTTTCCAAGCCTCTCCTGCGTCTGAACTCTTTTCCTGATTGGTTTTAGCTGAGTAGATGGCTAAAGTCTTGTACAGCTGTCACCCACTAGGATCAGGATCAAACACAGGAAGGAGGACCGGCACCGCTCTAATGTATCAAAGCTCTTTATTGAAGTAAAAAGGCAGCAGGACAGACTGCTGTTTCGGGATAGACCCTTCTTCAACTGCTCTATGCCATACAAACGTGTGATCCCATATACCCTTAAATACCCCCAGGGCGGACCAAACATATTTAAAAACAGAGCGCAGACTCACCATGGACATAAGAAGCAGAAACGCTAAATCAGGGGCGTAACTAGGCCCCACCGGGCCCCCTGTAGAATTGCAGAGCAGGCCCCCCCCCAGGCCCGCTCGTGGCAGTTTCGTGGGGGCTGGAGGGGCGGCAGCATGAGGGGAAAGCCTTGGCCACAGTCGGCGGGGAGAGGGGAAGTTCCCCCCCTCTCCCTCACCTCGGGGCTCTCCCCTCTGTGCTCCTCTCCAGCTAGATATAGTGTGGGCAGCAGGCAGCGGCGGGCAGATACATACCTTCTTCCGTGCGTTCCATCGCAGACTCCTTGCTCCAGCGGCTGACGTCACTTGCAGAAGTGATGTCACTTCCGGAAGGGACGTCAGCCGCTAGAGCGAGGAGTCTGCGGTGGATCACACGGAAGAAGGTATGTCTCTGCCCGCCGATGCCCGCTGCACACTGCCCACACTATATCCAGCTGGAGAGAAGCGCAGAGGGGAGAGTCCCGAGGTGAGGGAGAGGGGGGGAACTTCCCCTCTCCCCGCCGACTGTGGCCAAGGCTTTCCCCTCATGCTGCCACCCCTCCAGCCCCCAAAAAACGTCCCCAAGCCCCCCCGCGGTTTCATGGGCTGCAGGGCCTATTGTTACGCCACTGCTCTAAATGCTGGGGGAACGACACACCCCTTGCAGGAAACATCCGCATAAGTGCTAGACAGCCAATCCCAACGTGGCCACTCGCCACATTACTGTCAGCGTCAGAGACGTCCGCCCTCCAACGTCAGATGCGGACGCCCCCTAGCCGGCCTCAATGCAGCAATCAAACACGTCCTAGCCGCCGCTGAAGACGCCCACCCATGACGTCATATGGATAGGGTGTGACAGAACATGATCTGTACGCCCGCTGGAGGCATCACTCAATAACAGCCAATCGCTGCTGTTTGAAGTGTAAACAAAAACAAACACGTGGTGCTTTCGCTCTGACACACAGAGTGAGGCACCAACCAATCAATAGTGTCAAATAGGCGGCCAATAGCCGACCCAAAGCATAAAGTGAATAGCGTAACCATATAGTATGCCTGTTATAACATACATTACACTATCCACTGAAGACACAATAAAAGAGTACCTCAAATCCACATGGCACTCGCTAGGGACTGGCTGAGTAGAAAAATGGTAATGCATCCACATGAGACATCATGAAAGGTCCTAGGTGCAGTATGAGCTCTGTAAAAAATGAAAAGTGAAATATAAACAAAAATAGGCAAGAAAATAATTATCCATCAAATCAGCCCCCAGGTTACAATTAAAAGCATACAAATTAAAGAGACATTTATATATTACAACAGGTATCACTCCAGATCTCCGGCTACAACTATATACAAAAACTGAGGTCATACTCCCTATTCAAGCCACCATCACCCAATGTCATCTCTGAATTTAATATAACATCTATCTTATCACGAATCAATAACACAGGGTCATGATCAATGCATTCATAGACATCTCCATCAGATAACTGCCGATATATTCGGTCTTACATTATAAGAGCTTTTACCCCAGGAGTACTAGGGATAGCATACCCCATAATCAATTTTCTAGGGTCTCTACCATAGTTAGTGACGCAACAGTGAGGGAAGTGCGCAAAAATTAGATGAAGAAAAAATTCAGGACACGTGGCTACCCAGAAAAAACATTTGAACTCCAAAGAAAGCAGAAACCCCATATTCAATCAGCCCGTATTCCATTTGTTTCCACTTATAGTGCATGCAGTGAATCTATTTCACGGTCGATTCGTCGACATTGGCATTTACTGAGAGATGGTCTCCCTTTGGTCCCTGAGTTTCGATATCCTCCAATTATGTCCTCTAAAAGGGCACCCACTGTCCGTGATAAAGTCAATAAGGGTAGGGGTGTCTCACTTGATAGCGGGGAGGTGGCATATTTCCTTGCCTTTCCTGCCACATGTGTGGTCATGTGATCAAGGGGGACACCTTTTACCACCCCTTATTGGGTACATCGTTTAAAATACATGGCAGATTCAGTTGCGAGTGCGACTCGAGATATGTAGTTTACATGCTAAAGTGTCCTTGTGGTCTTGCCTATGTAGGCAAGACCACACAAAGACTCAAGGACCATTTTTCTTCACATAAATCCAATATTCTTAATCCAGACTGTATGCTGTCTGTAGCAGAACACTTCCATATGTGTAGACACTCTGTGTCACAGCTGAGGGTTACTGCCATAGATGGGGTACCGGTGACGTGGAAGGGGGGTAGTAGGGATCAGGCTTTATCAAGAAAAGAAGCCTTTTGGATTAGGAAATTAGGGACATTGGGTGCTGGTGGCTTGAATAGGGAGTATGACCTCAGTTTTTGTATATAGTTGTAGCCGGAGATCTTGAGTGATACCTGTTGTAATATATAAATGTCTCTTTAATTTGTATGCTTTTAATTGTAACCTGGGGGCTGATTTGATGGATAATTATTTTCTTGCCTATTTTTGTTTATATTTCACTTTTCATTTTTTACAGAACTCATACTGCACCTAGGACCTTTCATGATGTCTCATGTGGATGCATTACCATTTTTCTACTCAGCCAGTCCCTAGCGAGTGCCATGTGGATTTGAGGTACTCTTTTATTGTGTCTTCAGTGGATAGTGTAATGTATGTTAGAACAGGCATACTATATGATTACGCTATTCACTTATGCTTTGGGTCGGCTATTGGCCGCCTATTTGAAACTATTGATTGGTTGGTGCCTCTGTGTGTCAGAGCGAAAGCACCACGTGTTTGTTTTGTTAACACTTCAAACAGCAGCGATTGGCTGTTATTGAGTGATGCCTCCAGCGGGCGTACAGATCGTGTTCTGTCACGCCCTATCCATATGACGTCACGGGTGGGCATCTTCAGCGGCGGCTAGGACGTGTTTGATTGCCGCATTGAGGCCGGCTAGGGGGCGTCCGTATCTGACGCTGACAGTGATGTGGCGAGTGGCCACGTTGGGATTGGCTGACTAGCACTTATGCGGATGTTTCCTGCAAGGGGTGTGTCGTTCCCCCGGCATTTAGCGTTTCTGCTTCTTATGTCCATGGTGAGTCTGCGCTCTGTTTTTAAATATGTTTAGATCATATTTGCATGTTAACTTTGAAGGTTTCCATCAGGTCCTCCCTGGGGGTATTTAAGGGTATATGGGATCACACGTTTGTATGGCATAGAGCAAATGAAGAAGGGTCAATCCCGAAACAGCGGTCTGTCCTGCTGCCTTTTTACTTCAATAAAGAGCTTTGATACATTAGAGCGGTGCCGGTCCTCCTTCCTGTGTTTGAACTTGGCACTCCCCAGGAGGCACTGGGGTGTTTGGACCAGGGCACGCTCCAACTGTTGGCTTATCGGTGCTGCCTTCCATCTGCAACCACCCACTAGGATCAGGACTTGTACCCCTGGATAACAGTTCAGGGGTGAAACTGTTCTGACGAATTGCTAACCTTGTGACCAGCCTCCCTTGCATGCTGCCACTGTTCCAGCCAGAGCGGGGTACATGTGCCATCCACTCTGGGCCAGAGCTACAATAAAGGCAAAGGAGGCAATTGCCCCAGGGTCTGTAAGAGCCCCCCAGGTGTCCCCCACTGTCCGTTTCAAAATTCAATTTGGCCGGCCATGGCCGCCGAGTACTGCAGTCACAGTGAGTGTGAATGTGTGATAGGCAGCAGCAGGCAGGGGAAAATTGTTCATTTGATACATTTCCTGATTCTGCTGTGTTGCCTCTCGGTCCATGATGTATTGTCATGGTTCCCTTCTCGTCTTTCCCCGATGTGACGCAGGCATGTGACATCACGTCAGCTCATACATGCTAGTGAGGAAGGAGGCGCAGTGCTGTTGCCAGGGGTGGATGGAGTGTGGAGTCCTGGGCAGCTGCATCCTTAGTGAGTGATCAGTGCTGCTTATCGTCCAAAGAATAATCAGGTATACAAAACTTTTATCCATTTAAGAGAGATAAATCCAGCATTGCACACATGGTATTCCTCTTTAAGAAAGCTTTATTCAAACAGGCTTGCTTAAAATTTAAATGCACAATGTCAGCATGATGTCATACATACAACTGTATAATAGCATGTCGACATACCCTTGGGAGGTGAGGGTGGCTGTGGGACAACGTGGGAGCAGCGGTCCAACCGCTGTATGTGTGACATCATGCTGACATCGTGCTTGTAATTAGGCATTACATTAGGCAACGCATATGGCCGTCATGGGAGTCTGCACATTGGGCAAAATGGGTGGGGATGCCCCACCCCCCTCCCGGCTATCTCCGCTGCCTAGTCTCAGCAGCCACTCCAGCGCCAGACCTCCGATCAGCCGACGACCATTAAGTGCAAGCGCTAGGACCTCGCGGACAGTGCACTAATATGCGGAAGTGACATCACTTCCGCACATGCAGCGCGGTATCCACGGGGTACCGTGAGCCTATTCTCAGTGATCGCCGGCTGATTCTGAGGTCTGATGCTGGGCTGGCTGCTGGGATGATTGTGAATGGGGGTCCCTGTCACTCACTAGATACACTGGGTGTCACCTGTCACTACCTAAACTGGGGGGCTCCTGTCACTGACTAAACTGGGGGACACCAGTCACTACCTACACTGGAGGGGTCCAGCCACTACCTAAACTGGGAGACACCTGTCACTACATACACTGGGGGTCACCTGTCACTACCTAAATTGGGGGGCACCTGTCTCTACATACACTGGCAGTAAAAAAGATATGTCTAGCGCTCCAATAGACTGTCCACACCGCCTATGATATCAGATGGTGACCATGGAGCCGCTCTCTAGTTGGGTAAAAAGCAAGCAAAAATGCAATAAGGCTCATAGATAGCCTGCAGACACTTCTGTCCCTCCTGTAGCGTGGGCACCGCCAGGCTGTGGCCAACAGCGTGGCGTCTGATGTCCTGGAGAGTCCTCTCACTGGTGGGGGGCGTGTCTGCTATCACGACGTGCCTCTAGCGTGATGACGCGTTTCGGCATCTGACGATGCCGTTTCGGCATCAGATCTGACGAAGGCAGGGATGCCGAAACGCGTCATCACGCTAGAGTGCTTACTACATACACTGGGACTGGGGGGCACCTGTCACTACCTAAATTGGGGGGCACATGTCACTACCTAAACTGGGGAGCACCTGTTCACCACCTAAACTGGGGGGGGTCTCTGTCACTAAACATGGGGGGTCCCTGTCGCTACCTAAACTGGGGGCACCTGTGTCGGAGGCACTCACAATTTCATTCTTCTATAGTCCTACTCTAATGTCCCACCATTTCTAAGTTCATGTAAACTTGGCTCCACCCGTGACTACTCCCACATCACATGAGCGCATATATCGCCCCCCCCCCCCCGTATTCCGACGTGGCGCTTTCCCCCTGGAAATTTTTCTGTTGATGCCCATGATGCCCGTGCCGACAGGACACAAGCACTCCCAGTTGCATACCATCTACGTTGCACTGTTGAGCCCATTCATTCCATCAGTGAATGGGATCACCGATGTGCTTAGCCAAAAATGCATGCAGCAGTGTGATAACGCGTCACACTGCTAGTCTGAACACCAGAAGTGCTGTCTATGCTGATCGCACACATGCTGCCGAAATGCACACGGCAGCATGTATATATGTGAACGAGGCCTTAAAGAGGAACACCACATGTGTGCAGTGCCAGATATATCTCTCTTACGTTTTTTCTGGGATACAGAGCACGCCTGGTGGAAGGCTTACCCTCTGAGGAGTCCCCCTGCTTGTAAAGCTCCGTACTAGAACAGGTTGCCGTAGTGCCTGTCGCTCCTATCTATACTTCCAATACATAACTTGTACTTGTTTTCTCCTCAGGTTTCTTTATACAAGTGACCATGTACACATAGCCTAAAAAATATAAAACTTCTTACCAGAATCTAAGACTCTGCTCTGAATTCTCGAGAATGGGTTGTACCCGACTTTCTGTTCTGGGGGTCCAACGTCAGCTGTAACAACACATGAAAATATTGATTTTTTTTTCAGGACAAATTAGGCTTTTAGTGTGTGAAAATTTTGTTCATTTCATCATTTTTAGAGAGGAAATTAAGGTAAAAAAAATAGAAAACACACTATTTCTCCATTTACATCTAATATAGCTTTACAATAAACAGTGCTAAGTATAAGTTAAACCCACTAATTGTATTTGCTCATCCATCCTGGTTATTATAACATTTAGATTATGTTCCTAGCACAATGTATGGTGACAATATTGTATTTTTGTTTCTGTTTTGAAATACTATTTCAAATCTGTTTTGTGTTTTTTGCTTTCTCATTGTACACTATCGATGATTATGAGACTAGTAATATAACCTCATGGCATACATATTTACAAAGCCAAGTTCCTAAGGTAACAATACATGTTTTTTCTCTTATATTCTGTTTCTCTGTTTTCATTTTACAAGTATTTTATTTTGGTACAAAATATGCAAAATGTAATTGCTTTTGATTCAGTTTGTGGCTACAAAGAATACACAAGACATGGGCCTCAACCCTAAAACTCTCTAAACTCCATTGGGAGTTTGATCATAGTTTTGAAAATTACTTTATGTTGGATTGAGTTTGTCCCTACCCATTTTTTATGTGACCTGCGCCCAAGCTTTAAGACACACCAAAATGTATTTTGCAACTCTTCACGGTTGAAATGATACCACATATGCCTCACTTAATAACAAACTGGTGGTGCAGTCTCCACAACTACACTGGACAAATATATTTGTCCAGTTAGGCTTAAGTGTTAAAGAAAATAAATATATAAATAAAAATGTAAATATGCTAATTGCAGCTGTAAACAAAAAGCAATGCTTTACATAACAACAGATCTGTCCATTCAACAACCACTTTCACAGCAAAGATTTTCCTAATAATTACGTAGTGAACATGAAAATGATGGACAAGCGCTATATATAAACAAGATATAAGTTGATATAAGTATTCACTGAGAGGCATGGTGAGTTCATAGAAGATTTTATTTTCTGTCACAAGTTAGCAGAAAATGACACTTTGAGACAAAAAAAAAAAAGTTTCCATTTCTGCTAACTTGTGACAAAAAAAAATGAAATCTGCCACGGACTCACCATGCCCCTCTCTGAATACCTTGAAGTGTCTACTTTCCAAAATGGGGTCATTTGTGGGGTGTTTACTGTCCTGGCATTTTGGGGGGTGCTAAATTGTAAGCACCCCTGTAAAGCCTAAAGGTGCTCATTGGACTTAGCGCAGTTAGGGTGCAAAAAAGTGCCACACATGTGGTATTGCTGTACTCAGGAGAAGTACTATAATGTGTTTTGGGGTGTATTTTTACACATACCCATGCTGGGTGGGAGAAATATCTCTGTAAATGACAATGTTTTGAATTTATTTACACACAATTGTCCATTTACAGAGAGAGTTCTCCCACCCAGCATGGGTATGTGTAAAAATACACCCCAAAACACATTATACTATTTCTCCTGAGTACAGCGATACCACATGTGTGGCACTTTTTTGCACCCTAACTGCGCTAAGGGGCCCAAAGTCCAATGAGTACCTTTAGGATTTCACAGGTCGTTTTGAGACATTTGGTTTCAAGACTACGCCTCACGGTTTAGGGCCCCTAAAATGCCAGGGCAGTTTAGGAACACCACAAGTGACCCCATTTTAGAAAGACATCACCACAAGGTATTCTGTTAGGAGTATGGTGAGTTCATAGAAGATTTTTTTTTTTGTCACAAGTTAGCAGAAATTGACACTTTGTGAAAAAAAAACAATAAAAATCAATTTCCGCTAACTTGTGACAAAAAATAAAATCTTCTATGAACTCACCATACCCCTAACGGAATACCTTGGGGTGTCTTCTTTCAAAAATGGGGTTACTTGTGGGGTTCCTATACTGCCCTGGTATGTTAGGGGCCCTAAACCTTGAGGAGTAGTCTTGAAACCAAATTTCTCAAAATGACCTGTGAAATCCTAAAGGTACTCATTGGACTTTGGGCCCCTTAGCGCAGTTAGGGTGCAAAAAAGTGCCACACATGTGGTACCGCCGTACTCAGGAGAAGTAGTATAATGTGTTTTGTGGTGTGTTTTTACATATACCCATGCTGGGTGGGAGAAATATCTCTGTAAATGGACAATTTTTTGATTTTTTTTTACACACAATTGTCTATTTACAGAGATATTTCTCCCACCCAGCATGGGTATGTGTAAAAATACACCACAAAACACATTATACTACTTCTCCTGAGTATAGTGATACCACATGTGTGGCACTTTTTTGCACCCTAACTGCGCTAAGGGGCCCAACATCCTATGAGTACCTTTAGGATTTCACAGGTCATTTTGAGAAATTTGGTTTCTAGACTACTCCTCACGGTTTAGGGCCCCTAAAATGCCAGGGCAGTATAGGAACCCCAAAAGTGACCCCATTTTAGAAAGAAGACACCCCAAGGTATTCTGTTAATAGTATGGTGAGTTCATAGAAGATTTTATTTTTTGTCACAAGTTAGCGGAAGTTGATTTTTTTTTTCACAAAGTGTCATTCTCCAATAACTTGTGACAAAAAAATAAAAATGTCTATGAACTCACCATACTACTAACGGAATACCTTGGGGTGTCTTCTTTCTAAAATGGGTTCACTTGTGGGGTTCCTACACTGCCCTGGCATTTTAGGGGCCCTAAACCTTGAGGAGTAGTCTTGAAACCAAATTTCTCAAAATGACCTGTGAAATCCTAAAGGTACTCATTGGACTTTGGGCCCCTTAGCGCAGTTAGGGTGCAAAAAAGTGCCACACATGTGGTACCGCCGTACTCAGGAGAAGTAGTATAATGTGTTTTGGGGTGTGTTTTTACATATACCCATGCTGGGTGGGAGAAATATCTCTGTAAATGGACAATTTTTTGATTTTTTTTTACACACAATTGTCTATTTACAGAGATATTTCTCCCACCCAGCATGGGTATGTGTAAAAATACACCACAAAACACATTATACTACTTCTCCTGAGTATAGTGATACCACATGTGTGGCACTTTTTTGCACCCTAACTGCGCTAAGGGGCCCAACATCCTATGAGTACCTTTAGGATTTCACAGGTCATTTTGAGAAATTTGGTTTCTAGACTACTCCTCACGGTTTAGGGCCCCTAAAATGCCAGGGCAGTATAGGAACCCCAAAAGTGACCCCATTTTAGAAAGAAGACACCCCAAGGTATTCTGTTAATAGTATGGTGAGTTCATAGAAGATTTTATTTTTTGTCACAAGTTAGCGGAAGTTGATTTTTTTTTTTCACAAAGTGTCATTCTCCAATAACTTGTGACAAAAAAATAAAAATGTCTATGAACTCACCATACTACTAACGGAATACCTTGGGGTGTCTTCTTTCTAAAATGGGTTCACTTGTGGGGTTCCTACACTGCCCTGGCATTTTAGGGGCCCTAAACCTTGAGGAGTAGTCTTGAAACCAAATTTCTCAAAATGACCTGTGAAATCCTAAAGGTACTCATTGGACTTTGGGCCCCTTAGCGCAGTTAGGGTGCAAAAAAGTGCCACACATGTGGTACCGCCGTACTCAGGAGAAGTAGTATAATGTGTTTTGTGGTGTGTTTTTACATATACCCATGCTGGGTGGGAGAAATATCTCTGTAAATGGACAATTTTTTGATTTTTTTTTACACACAATTGTCTATTTACAGAGATATTTCTCCCACCCAGCATGGGTATGTGTAAAAATACACCACAAAACACATTATACTACTTCTCCTGAGTATAGTGATACCACATGTGTGGCACTTTTTTGCACCCTAACTGCGCTAAGGGGCCCAACATCCTATGAGTACCTTTAGGATTTCACAGGTCATTTTGAGAAATTTGGTTTCTAGACTACTCCTCACGGTTTAGGGCCCCTAAAATGCCAGGGCAGTATAGGAACCCCAAAAGTGACCCCATTTTAGAAAGAAGACACCCCAAGGTATTCTGTTAATAGTATGGTGAGTTCATAGAAGATTTTATTTTTTGTCACAAGTTAGCGGAAGTTGATTTTTTTTTTCACAAAGTGTCATTCTCCAATAACTTGTGACAAAAAAATAAAAATGTCTATGAACTCACCATACTACTAACGGAATACCTTGGGGTGTCTTCTTTCTAAAATGGGTTCACTTGTGGGGTTCCTACACTGCCCTGGCATTTTAGGGGCCCTAAACCTTGAGGAGTAGTCTTGAAACCAAATTTCTCAAAATGACCTGTGAAATCCTAAAGGTACTCATTGGACTTTGGGCCCCTTAGCGCAGTTAGGGTGCAAAAAAGTGCCACACATGTGGTACCGCCGTACTCAGGAGAAGTAGTATAATGTGTTTTGGGGTGTGTTTTTACATATACCCATGCTGGGTGGGAGAAATATCTCTGTAAATGGACAATTTTTTGATTTTTTTTTACACACAATTGTCTATTTACAGAGATATTTCTCCCACCCAGCATGGGTATGTGTAAAAATACACCACAAAACACATTATACTACTTCTCCTGAGTATAGTGATACCACATGTGTGGCACTTTTTTGCACCCTAACTGCGCTAAGGGGCCCAACATCCTATGAGTACCTTTAGGATTTCACAGGTCATTTTGAGAAATTTGGTTTCTAGACTACTCCTCACGGTTTAGGGCCCCTAAAATGCCAGGGCAGTATAGGAACCCCAAAAGTGACCCCATTTTAGAAAGAAGACACCCCAAGGTATTCTGTTAATAGTATGGTGAGTTCATAGAAGATTTTATTTTTTGTCACAAGTTAGCGGAAGTTGATTTTTTTTTTTTCACAAAGTGTCATTCTCCAATAACTTGTGACAAAAAAATAAAAATGTCTATGAACTCACCATACTACTAACGGAATACCTTGGGGTGTCTTCTTTCTAAAATGGGTTCACTTGTGGGGTTCCTACACTGCCCTGGCATTTTAGGGGCCCTAAACCTTGAGGAGTAGTCTTGAAACCAAATTTCTCAAAATGACCTGTGAAATCCTAAAGGTACTCATTGGACTTTGGGCCCCTTAGCGCAGTTAGGGTGCAAAAAAGTGCCACACATGTGGTACCGCCGTACTCAGGAGAAGTAGTATAATGTGTTTTGGGGTGTGTTTTTACATATACCCATGCTGGGTGGGAGAAATATCTCTGTAAATGGACAATTTTTTGATTTTTTTTTACACACAATTGTCTATTTACAGAGATATTTCTCCCACCCAGCATGGGTATGTGTAAAAATACACCACAAAACACATTATACTACTTCTCCTGAGTATAGTGATACCACATGTGTGGCACTTTTTTGCACCCTAACTGCCTAAGTGACAAGTGGTGATAGAGGGTGATTGATGGGTGATTGATGGGTAATTAGTGGGTGTTTAGAGGAGAGAACAGATGTAAACAATGCACTTGGGAGGTGATCTGACGTCGGGTCTGCGGGTGATCTGATGGTGTGGGTGGGTGATCAGATTGCCCGCAAGGGGCAGGTTAGCGGTTGATTGATGGATGGCAGTGACAGGGAGTGATTGACAGGTGATCAGTGGGTTATTACAGGGGGGATAGATGCATACAGTACACAGTGGGGGGGGGTTGGGGAGAATCTGACGGGTGGGGGGGGGGGTGATCAGGAGCCCCCAGAGGGCAGTTAGGACCTAAACAAAAAAAATAGCGTTGACAGAGTGGAGTGATTGATGGGTGATTAGGGGAGTGATTGGGTGTAAACAGGGGTCGTTCCCCCGGCATGCCGAAAGGACGCAACGCCAATGGGCGTATTGCGGTCCTTTCGGCGTCCACTTTGCTCCCGCCCATCGGCTGTGGGCAGTCGGCAAGTGGTTAAACAATACCAGTTGCCTGGCTATCCTGCTGATCCTCTGCCTCTAATACTTTTAACCATAGACCCCGAACAAGTGTGAAGCAGATCAGGTGTTTCTGATTGTCAGATCTGACAGAAGTAGCTGCATGCGTGTGGTGTGATTCAGACACTACTGCAGCCATGTAGATCAGCAGGGTTTCCAGGCAACTGGTATTGTTTAAAAGGAAAAAAATATGGCAGCCTCACTGAGTCTCTCCCTATGCTATGCTTGTGCGGACAATGTAAACAATGTTCTCAAGAGGGAGCACAGAGACAAGCTTAGGCATTAAATAGTCATGATTGTACAAGGTTGTTGAAATGTATGAAATTCATGTAGTGTAAGGGTAAACAGAGTAAATACAGTATACAGTAGAGATGGCCTGAACGGTTCGCCGGCGAACTTCCGGGGTTCGCAATCGCGGAGAACCGCGAACTTTACCGAAAGTTCGATTCGCCCCCATAGTACATCATTAGGGTCAACTTTGACCCTCTACATCACAGTCAGCAGGCACATTGTAGCCAAATTAGGCTACACTCCCTCCTGGAGCCCCCCCCTCCCCCTTCCCTTATAACAGGCAGGCAGCGTCAGCCTTTTCACTCACTAGTGTGCCTGCAGTAATTAGAGAAGGGAGAGCTGCTGCTGCTGCAGACTCAGAGAGAATAATAGGTAAAGCTTAGTTAGGCTCTTGTAGGCTTGTTAGCTTGCTCCTTGCTGATTCTTATTGCTAAAAAAGCACCCATCAACAGCTCTTTTGAGAGCTAATCTTGTTCTTGTGATCAATTTTTTTTTTTGCATTATATACAGCCCTGTCAGTCAGTCGCAGCTGGCCTTTGGCCCCTTGGTGGTAATTTCTACTGTGCCACTGCCAGGCCCAGCACATTCAGTGACTGTGTGTGTGACAGGCAGCTGCACATTTGTAATTCCAATCACTGCACTTGTTCACTGTTCAGTGCACCCACCTACCTACGTGAGCGCACACAGTGTCACTGTGCCTGTCCGGTACCTGTCTGTGTGTGATAGGCGTACATTTGTAATACCCACCAGTGCATATACCTACCTGTTGTTCAGTGCACCCACCTACCTACATGAGCGCACGCAGCGTCACTGTGCCTGTCCGGTACCTGTGTGTGTGTGACAGGTGCACATTGTAATACCCACCACTGCATATACCTACCTGTTGTTCAGTGCGCCCACCCACCTACATGAGCGCACGCAGTGTCACTGTGCTTGTCTGGTATCTGTCTGTGTGTGACAGGTGCACATTTGTAATACCCATCACTGCATATACCTACCTGTTGTTCAGTGCACCCACCTACCTACATGAGCGCACGCAGTGTCACTGTGCCTGTCCGGTACCTGTGTGTGTGTGTGTGTGTGTGTGTGTGTGTGTGTGTGTGTGTGTGTGTGTGTGTGTGTGTGTGTGTGTGTGTGTGTGTGTGTGTGTGTGTCAGATGCCCATTTGTAATACCCACCACTGCATATACCTACCTGTTGTTCAGTGCACCCACCTACCTACGTGAGTGCACGCAGTGTCACTGTGCCTGTCCGGTACCTGTGTGTGTGTGACAGGTGCACATTTGTAATACCCATCACTGCATATACCTACCGGTTATTCAGTGCACCCACCTACCTATGTGAGCGCATGCAGTGTCACTGTGCATGTCCAGGTACCTGTGTGTGTGACAGGTGCAAATTTGTAATACCAATCACTGCATATACCTACCTGTTGTTCAGTGCACCCACCTACCTACGTGAGCGCACGCAGTGTCACTGTGCCTGTCCGGTACCTGTGTGTGTGTGACAGGTGCACATTTGTAATACCCATCACTGCATATACCTACCTGTTGTTCAGTGCACCCACCTACCTACATGAGCGCACGCAGTGTCACTGTGCCTGTTAGATACCTGTGTGTGTGACTGCAGAAAATTTGTAATACCAGTCATTCCATAATTGTTCACAGTACCTGTGTGACCGCACGCTGTGTAATATACCACTCCGAGCATACCTGTTAACTGCACCTGTGTGACAGCTGCACATTGTATTGTAATACCAGTCACTGCATACCTTTCACTGAACCTGTGTGACTGCACATTGTATTAGTCAAGTCAGTGCATACCTTTCACTTCATCCCCCCCCCCCCCTCCCCTGGATATGGAAAAAACTGTTAGAGGCAGAGGCAGGGGCAGACCCAGAGGCAGGCCACCCGGCAGGTCTGTTTGAGGTCGTGCTGACGTGATTTCGTGCGGCCCTGGCCCAAAGTACAGTGCTCAGAAGAAGGCACGTCCCATCAACTCCCAAAATTGTCAGGACGGGGTTGACTATTTAACACATAACACCTCATCTTCCGCAGCCACCAGCGCTACTATAAGCACCACTTCCGCTGCATTTGACACCTCGCATGAGTTATTTGGTGGGGAAATCACTGATGCACAGCCATTATTGTTACAACAAGACGAAGGCGCTAAGCAAGTTACACCACCTCATATGTCTGAGTTAGGCGACACTATGGACGTTACGTGTGAGGAGGAGGATGATGAAGTTCCTGCTGTTGGTGCACTTTATGAGGTGTCTGAGGCAAGCGAAGCTGAGGAGGATGATTATGATGATACGGATGCCACGTGGGTTCCCAAAAGAAGAGATGAACAGGGAGACAGTTCAGAGCGGAAGTCAGAGAGGAGTAGGAGAAGACGAGTTGCTGAAAGAAGCAGGGGGAGCTCGTTGTCAGAAACAGCTGGTGGCAGTGTCCGCCGCCATGTATCACCACCTATGGACAGCCAGCCAACATGCCCTGCCACCATAGTGCCCACAGCCATCTGTTCTCTCTGAAGTCCCGCTACACCAGGAGGTAGGGTGAAATAGAAAACTCTTTATTCCAAATCCATCATCAGTGTACAGATAAAAAGCTCACGCGTATCGGAGCAATGAATGGCTCCTTAATCATAGCTTGTGGACTTCGACATTGATTTCCCTGCTCCCATCTGTGTTTACACGTGAGTGTAGCAGTCTCCACTTCCTTTTTTTTTGTACATCTGTTCTCTCTGTCTCCAAAAATTGAGCCCTGGAAAGGCCAACACCCACATAGGGACAACTGCCTTACGAAGGCACATGCAGAAAAGGCACAAACTGCAATGCGAAAACCACCTGAGGAAAAGCAGCACACAAAAGAAAAGCCACCCTCCTTCTCCTCTTCCTCCTTCAGGTGCATCATCTTCAGCCGCTTTCTCCCTTGCACCTTCACAATCACAGCCACCCTCCTCCACTCCGCCTCTCACCTTGAGCAGTTCCTGCTCCTCTGCCGACAGCAGCAGCTAGGTGTCCGTGAGGGAAATCATTGAGCGGAAGAAGCCAATGTTTGCCAGTCACCCCCTTGCCCGGCGTCTGACAGCTCGCTTGGCGGAACTGTTAGCTCGCCAGCTGTTACCATACCAGCTGGTGGACTCTGAGGCTTTCCATAAATTTGTGGCCATTGGGACAGCCCAGTGGAAGATACCAGGCCGCAATTATTTATCAAAAAAGGCAATACCAAAAAAAAGCAATGTACCATGAAGTTGAGAGGCAAGTGGTGTCATCTCTGGCACACAGCGTTGGGTCAAGGGTCCATCTGACCACGCATGCCTGGTCTGCCAAGCACGGTCAGGGCAGGTACATTACACAGCCCATTGGGTAAACCTGGTGACCGCTGGCAAGCAGGGAGTACGTGGCTGTGCAGCGGAACTTGTGACACCTCCATGGCTTGCAGGCCGGCCTGCTGCCACCTCCTCTCCTCCTGCTACATCCTCTTCACTGTCATCCTCATCCTCCTCCTCCTCCTTGGCTGAGTGGCAGTTCAACTCTACTGGTGCTGCGATCTCCTCTCCAGCTACACAGCCCCAGCTCCCCAGGGCCTATGCTGCATGCCAGGTACGACGGTGTCACGCCATATTAGACAGGTCTTTCCTCAAAGTGGAGAGTCAGACTGGAGCAGCTCTCCTGGCTGCTCTTAACAAACAGGTGGATCAGTGGCTGCCCCCGCACCAACTGGACATCGGCAACGTGGTGTGTGACAACAGCAGCAATCTAATTTCAGCTTTGAATTTGGGAAAGTTGACACATGTTCCCTGCATGGCACATGTGCTGAATCTCATCATTCAGAGATTTGTCTCTAAGTACCCAGGCTTACAGGACGTCCTGAAGCAGGCCAGGAAGTTGTGTGAGCATTTCAGGTGGTCTTACACGGCCATGGCACGCTTTGCCGACATTCAGTGGAGAAACAACTTGCCGGTGAGACGCTTGATTTGCGATAGCCCGACTCACTGGAATTCAACCCTGCTGATGTTTGACCACCTGCTACAACAGAAGAAAGCCGTCAACCAGTATCTCTACAACTACAGTAGAAGGACACAGTCTGGGGAGATGGGGATGTTCTGGCCGAAGAACTGGACACTCATGCAAAATGCCTGTAGGCTCATGCAGCCGTTTGAGGAGGTGACAAACATAGTGAGTCGCAGTGAAGGCGCCATCAGTGACTTGATCCCATATGCTTTTTACCTGGAGCGTGCCGTGCGTAGAGTGGTGGATCAAGCTGTGGAGGAGCGTGAACAGGAACAGGGGGAAGATTTGTGGGAACAATTCTCATCAGAACCAGATGTTTCCTCAACACCTGCAAAGAGGGGGGAGGAGGAGGATGAGGAAGAGACGTGTGGGGAAGACGAGTCAGACTCAGATGATGAGGAAGGTGGTTTGTTTTTTTGGAGGAAGAGGCGGCAGAAGAACAACTGCAGCAGGCATCGCAGGGGGCTTGTGCTGCTCAACGCTCCCGTGGTATTGTTCGTGGCTGGGGGGAGGAGGAGAACTTACCTGACGTCACTGAGGAAGAGCAAGAGGATAAATAGTACGTCTGGATCCAATTTTGTGCAGATGGCGTCTTTTATGCTGTCCAGCCTGTTGAGGGACCCCCGTATAAAAAAAACTCAAGGGGAATGAGCTGTACTGTGTGTCCACGCTACTAGACCCTCGGTATAGGCACAAAGTGGCGGAGATGTTACCAACTCACCAGAAGGCAGAAAGGATGCAGCACATGCAGAACAAGTTGGCAACTATGCTTTACAGTGCATTTAAGGGTGATGTCACAGAACAATGGAATAAAGGTACCACTGCCAGTAATCCTCCTCCCATGTCCACGCAGGCAAGGACAGGACACTCCAGCGATCTCATGGGGATGTCGGACATTCTTTAGTCCAAAGCCTCTCTTTAGCCCTTCCGGATCCACCCTCCACCAATGCCTCGACCGGCAGGTAGTCGACTACCTGACCTTAAAGCGGTATCGTCATCATAAAAATCAAATTTCAACAGCAACTGGTCTGAGTGTATTAAGTGATAAAGATGCTAAGCATGCATTCAAAACTTTCAAAACTTTTTCTGCTGTTATGATTTGGAGTTATCACATACTTAAGGAACACTGGCCCTAGTAGTCGTGCCAAAGAATTGCATGCTGGGGGTTCTTTTTATCTATAATCTATTCCTCCTCTTCCCTTTATTTCCCTGCCAGCTTCTTATCTGAAACCTAATCCCCTACTCACTTGTGTTTACAAGCAAGGCTGAGGCGACTCAGCGATTGGAGGAGACAAGAAAAAAAGTAAAGGGCAGAAATGACATCACGAGTTAGCCTTAACTGTGGGCAAAAGATATGGCCCCCACCAGGAACAGAATTCTCGTAATTTACTATATAACATTCACTGAAATCAAACCATGGACAGTATAATACATGTGTTATGTAAGTAGATCAAGTATTTATCTACTTATATATGTGTTTTTTTTCCCTGGCATAGTATGGCTGATCCTACTGCTTTAAGTGTGGATGTGTAGACACTGGAGGCAGCGATGAACCCTTGGACTACTGGGTGCGCAGGCTTGACCTGTGGCCAGAGCTGTCACAATTTGCCATCCAACTTCTGTCTAGCCCTACCTCAAGCTCCTGTCAGAAAGGACCTTCAGCGCAGCTGGAGGCATTGTCACTGAGAAAAGAAGTTGCCTAAGTCACAAAAGTGTTCAGTACCTCACCTTCATCAAAATGAATGAGGCATGGATCCTGGAGGGCTACTACCCGCCCGAAGACTAAGTCAGTCCCCACACACAGCATCTCTGCCTGTACGCCATGTGACTGGCTGCCTGCCCCAAGACTAAGTCGCTCCCCACACAGCATCTCTGCCTGCTGGCCGATTGACTGCCTTCTCCGCCACCACCAAAACGGTCTAGGACAAAAGGCGAATTCCTGAATTTTTAAGGCCGCTGCTAGCAGCGGCTGCTATACTGCTTTTTCTGGTGTGTGTACATGCCTGCCTAATTTTTCTGGCTGCACTGCAGCTGCAACAACAAAACAAAAGGCATGTACATGTGCCAATTCCCCTTCGTGATCGTTACCTTGCCGCGGTAAAGGGGCTTGCGTATCACAATGAAGCAATGACCGCCGGCTATATGAGTGTCTCTCGGGGGGGGGGGGGGAGGGAGGGCTGTCACTACACAAACAGCTGTTTGCAGTCACTGCATACATTTCACTGCATCTGTGACTGCACATTGCATTATACCTGGCAGTCAGTGCATAACTTTCACTTGAATGAATTGATGGCAGACTTCCCCTCCATAACAGATTCTCATTAAAGGTAGTAAGGTTGATTAGTCTCATATACAGCAGGGCGTCAAAAGTCCTCCTGTATTGTTATTTTTTGTCACTACCTCTGGACTTGCATACCATGCCTGCTGCCTTCCTTGGATGTGTGTTGGTAGCCATTTCTCAGGCTCCAACTCCGGACCGGGATCGAACCCTGATTCCCCGGCCATTACCCGTGGTCGCCAGAGAAAATACCATCGAAGGTTTCACACAGTTGAATGAATGGCAGACTTGCCCCCTCCATAACAGATTCTCGTTACAGGTACTGAACAGCCAGCAGAAAAAGTAATTTAAAAAAATAGATGTAAGCTTTAACTATGGTAGAGAAAGAACCATGGAAAGTTGATAAGGCAGTCAGACATTACCTGACATCACTGAGTGAGGAAGATCAATCTCACCATGGTGCGCAGTAGTCCAGCACAGCTGTCACTACACAAACAGCTGTTTGCCGTGTGTTACACAGTGAGTTTGGTGTGTCAGTGTGAAGCAGTACTCTAATTACACTCCCTGATTGATGTATACACATGCAAGATGTTTTAAAGAAATGTAGGCCTCCAATTTAGCAATAAAATGTGATTTCTGCCATTAAAACGCTGCTTTGCGTCAAATCCAGATTTTTCCCCTAAACTTTTGGCGTGTATCCCATTCCGCCATGCCCCCCTCCAGGTGTTAGACCCCTTGAAACATCTTTTCCATCACTTTTGTGGCCAGCATAAATGTTTCTAGTTTTCAAATTTCGCCTCCCCATTGAAGTCTATTGCATTTCGAACCGAACTTTTGAGGAAGTTCGCGTTTGCGGTTCGCAAACCGAAAATCGGAGGTTCGAGCCATCTCTAGTATACAGTACTTTTTATAGATTCTTTAGGTAGGTCGTTTAAGAACATAGATGTGGAAACGCTGGGCAAGATTGGGCAATCAAGACTGTCTTTATTATTAATCATTTACTATCTTTTTTTTGCATTCATTAAAAATGATGATAATTTATATATGATGTGCTTACAGTTTACTTGACCCGTATCTCCTCCATATTAGTTTACCTCTTACAAAAGCTTTTTGCTTGTGCACCACTCATCATCAGTCCCCTCCTCCCCTCTCCTTTGAACAGCGCTCACTCATCACAGCATTGTCCTAATGATCAAACAATGATCATTAAGCTGGACAATGATTAAGTCTCTGCATACAACCTTACCCTACAGAAAAATTGACTGCAGAGAAACTCTCCTGATTCTTTACCTTTACAGCGAGAAAAAGAAAAAAAGGAACACAGCCTAACAATAAGTAGGATTGGGACTGAACATAACCTACACACTTGTTTTATCATGTTACATGTCACTTCAGGTATTTTTTAAGACCGGGAATTGGCCTGAGCAAAACTATTCAGCAAAAATATTCTGTAGGGTGTACACAAATCCATTTCAGAAACACGTTAAAGGACCACTATCACAAAAATTACACGTAAACCAATACAAATAATATATGCGTTTTTCCAGGGTACAATGAGCCATAAATTACTTTTCGCTTATGTTGCTGCTACTAGCAGTATATAGTAGAAATGTCACAGAGCCGACGGTTTTGGACTAGCCTATCTCCTCATAGGGGATTCTCAGGGTTTTGTTTATGTATTTTGTTTTTTGTTTTTGTTTTACTTTCCAACTGCAAAAAGTGTGCAGCAAGCAGGGAGGTTGAACAGTATCATTGTAGAATTCCTTTTTAGGGAATATCTTAATACAGAAGAAAAGCCATGCTGAGAATCCCCCATGGGGAGATAGGCTATGATGGGCTAGTCCAAAACCTGTTGGTAATGTTAGAATTCTACTACTTACTAGGGGACAGCAACATAGGAGAGAAGTAATTTATGGCTCATTTTACTCTGGAAGAAACATACTTCTTATTTGTACTTGTACACATATATTTAAAATGTTACAATTTTCGCGATAGTGGTCCTTTAACCAGTAGCCGATGGGCGTGGCCGCGGCGGCAGCCCCAGGACTGCCTAACACCGATCGGCGTAAAGTCTTGGGGCTCTGGTTTGCAGGAGATCGCGCGCATCTCCTGCTTGGTGGGCGGAGCCTCTCGGGAGACTGTTAGACTGCGAAACCGCCGTCTAATTACTGGTACAACGCTGCGATCTGCAGCAGCACTCTACTGTCCCCTCCTTAGGCACAGGGGTGACGGCTGTCCCCTCCTTAGGCACAGGAGTGATCGGCTGTCATAGGCTGAAGCTTATGACAGCTAATCACATGGATTGGCTGGCAGGGGGAGGAAGGGAAGGAGGGGGGAGTATATGAAAGAAAAAAAAAACATTTTTTTATTAATAAAAATGACAAACAAACATCTGGGGACCAGCAGAGAGCTCTGTTGGTGGGGAGAAAAGGGGGGGGGGGATCACTAGTGTGCTGTGTTGTGCGGCCCTGCAGCTTGGCCTTAAAGCTGCAGTGACCAATTTGTCAAAAAATGTTCTGGTCACTACGGGGGTTTAACACCATGGTCCTCAAGAGGTTAAACATTATAGATGAGATGCTTTGAACTACATCTCCCGAGTTGCACTGTGATTGTAGCCAATCACTGAGGCGACAGTTAATACGCCTATTTGTGCGTCGCTATGCCAATGCGCCGGCCTGGTTTGCCCAATAGCAGCGCACTGAGGGAATCCCTGGTGACGTACTCCTATCCCAGGTTCCCGTGCGGTGCAGACATGTGACGTCTCTCTACCAATCAGAATCTGAGTTTACCGGCGAATTACGTATGCCGGTGAGCGCGCTCGCAACGGCTCTGCACGGCACGGAGCAAGGTAACTCTTTATATATATTTGCCCAGACGCTCAGTCTCCAGTGTTCCCTGACGACGGCGGAAGGCCGAAACCGGTCGGAACTGGAGACTGGGCAAATCAACTGATTCCGTGAGATTTTAATTGTGTATTGGTATACACTATACGCTCTATCTTACCAAGGGTCCCTGTCAAAAGGACCCTTAAAGTAAGCTATTGTATATGTGCTATCTTTGTTAAATTTTATTAAATTGTGATGTTTTTAAGAGACAGTGAGTGACCTTTTGTTGAACTCATTTCTGGTGATGGTCACTGTCTGAATATTTACACTGTGGTGGATCTGCAGATATCGTGGTATCTCACTAGCGCTGTGGAGCTCTTTGCTTGGATTTTGTGATACCTATTGTGGATATGGTCTTCTCCTGAGCAGCTGGTGAAAGATACTTTGAGTGGGAGCAGCGCCTGTATTCTACTTCAAAAACATAGATATTATTCACGCTTTACAATTGCTTACCGTCTGCAAACACAAAGGAGATAATTGCTTTGAAACCAATATGATTCACAAAGGAATCAGAGGAAAACACGATCTGCAGGACATTAGACGTGCTCACAATTTTTGGGGGTAGGACAGCTCCACAAAACTTTCCTAGAAAGCAAATCAGAAGACATACATAATGTAATATGAATTATCTTGGCAGTGCCAGTTGAAACATTTATGGCAAATCAGAAAAACAACAGGTACTCTTCCCAAAGAACATGTGATGAGTTGATGATTAAAGAGTATGCACTCCCAAGACATCTTCCACAGCACTTTATGGAGTATATAGTCATGTCACTAACTGTCCTGAGTGGCTCACTATCTAATGCCTACCATAGTCATATGTTCATCATAGTCTAGGGCAGAATGTTTTGGAGATGTGGAAGGAAACTCAAGAGGAGATGGGGAGAACATACACATCAATGCAGATAGTGCCTTGGCTGAGGTTCAAACCGTGGACCCATCTGCTGCAAGGCGACATAGCGATCTGATCTGAATTAGTCTGCAGAGTCCTTTTCCTGGTTGGTGAGACATCAGGGCTGCTTTCAGGACATAACAGGTGGGATGCAGTATGGGGCCCGGTGAACAAAGCCACGCACATGGGCCCCAGCTGCAAGTCTGTTACAGAATGCACAGACTGTCAATGAGCGTGCCTGTGTTCGCCTCATCCGGCTGATTTTGCATTGTGATTTTTTTGTGATTTGGCCATGCTTGTGCTTTGTCATTCTCAATTCAGTGAATGAGAATTGTATCACAGAATCGATGAAAAAATGCTGCATGCAGTGCGTTCGGGATTTTTGAAAATGGCAAGCGCTGCAGTGAGAGTAATCCCATAGGATTACATGTCAAATTGCTTTGCTGATCGCCAGCGACCGCCTTAAATTTAGGGGGGGGGGGGGGGGGGAGTGGAGTGAGTGGGGCCCAGTAGGTTTTCCCAGTATGGGGCCCAGGAATTTTTGATGGCAGTCGTGTGACACATACTTTGTTTATTAGCCTCAGTAAAGCATGGTAGACGGGGTTCAGCTGGCAAACCATCTTTCCCATAAAACGGTTTGCTCAGCTCTGGAAGTAAATAGCACATCTATTGCCCTCTTCTCCACACTAGGGAAAAGTACATGCATATCAGACTTAAAGTAATGCTGTAGTTACACACTGCATTCTGCGCAGGGAGTAGGGATACACATTATGCAGCCTTATTGCCTCCACAGCACTGAGTTGTGTCACTTGTGGGAGTTCACTGATCTTTAGCAAGTCGCATAGTCAGGTGAGAACCCAGCTAAAGACTCCACAACCAAGCATCTCCTCCTCATCAACTGACATCTGCTTGGTCTTGGTATTGATGCAGAGACCAGGCAATTACATCACCAGGGAGTAGGAAGGGGTGTAGCCAGGGCAGATGATGTGTGGCAAGACCCATCAGAGGCATTGCATAAGGCTGGAGGGGCATGACAGGGCTTCCAAACCAGGAAGTCCAGCCACACAGCAGGAGTCCCCAGAACTCCATTAAGTGGCAGGCCTTTTAGTTAGTTCCGTGGACGAGAGCATTGCTACTGCAATTCATTTGTCCTTGGAAATACTCCGTGACATGAGTAGCTTTGAAGAGCTGTCCAACCAAGCAGGCTTTCTGTTAGTACAATACAGAGAAATGGTCTTGATTTATATGCACATAAAGACAATATTGTTGATTCATGAAGCTGCGCTGCGAGAGCAGCTTAATGACAGGAGCGCGAGCTCAGCACAGGCTATGCTGCTGATGGTAATGCAGCTCAAGTGACAGGCAGCCTACTGGGCCAATCAAAGAGCTGGGATCAAATCCATTATAGTCATTGGACCCTAGGGCTCAGGGCAGGAGTGCCTCTAGCCATTTTGTCACTCCAGGCGAGAAAACCTGTGGCGCACGGGAAAAACCTATGGTGCTACGGAAAAATTGCACCCGAAGCCCTGCACTGGAGACCAAAATAGTCTCCAGTGCAGGGGTTCGGATGCCATTTTCCCGTAGCCCTGCTCTGCCTGCCGGAACCCACAGACTCCGCAGGCTGCAGATCAGTCTCCACCGCCGCCTCCAGCCTGGTAGGCCACCCACGTGGAGAAGCTCCTCTCCTCTGAGCTCTCCCGCAGGCCAGACCTCCATTGATGGGGCCACTGCCAAGTCGATCACCCCACATACAGCCCTCAATAGCGGCCACAGGGTTCCTGCCTCCATCTGAACACTCCACCAGGTCCCCTCTGCCTGCAACCATCATCAAATGGACTCTGGACTGGGCACCAAGCCAGAACTATGCTAAGCGTGGCCCCCCTCAGTGATCCCCTCAGTTCGGCTGGGAGCACTGATTATCTGTACACAATCTGCAGTCCTAAAGGGGACTCTCTGCCTCTGTCTCTCTCCTTTTGCATGTTTCTGTCTCTTTCTTTCCTCATTCTCTTTTTAGCTATCCATTCTCTCTCTCTCTTTTTCTATCCACTCCTTTCCTTTACACTCTTTTCCTTTACACACTGCAGGGCATCTGGAACTGCTGCAGAGCAGAGCGAGCGCCGTCGGTAGATGTGGCTGCTCCCCTCACATAGCACTCCGGTCCGCCCCACGCGTCCTCCACTAGTCATGTGCTGTATTATATATATGTATTGCTTACTTATGTACCATACTGTACCTGATTGTATGTGCTGAAGGATCGCATGTATGTGTTTGTACCATCACCGACCCTGTATGAGCCAAAAATAATTCCGGGTACAACCCCCGTTGTACTTGGCGAAATAAATGATTCTGATTCTGAACTGAGCTTACGGGCTGCGGCCAGTGAACTGGCGCAGCACCTATTAGATGCCGCAGGCCAGTTCACCACCTGGTGACACACCATCTGGCGGGGCAAGGGGAGGCCGCAGTCCCCCCTGTGCCTCCCCACCTCCCACACAGCACTTGTGACCGACTGGTCGGCCTGGTGGCCCAGGCGTCTCTGCAAGAAGGTCAGAAGGAGGCATAAAGGGGGACACAAGGAGTCACAAAGGAGGACAGAAGGAGTCACAAAGGAGGACAGAAGGAGTCACACAGGGGGACAGAAGGAGGCACAATGGGGGACAAAAGGAGGCAAGGAAGACAGAAGGAGGAACAGGAGGACAGAAGGAGGTACACAGAGGGGCAACGGGAGGTACATGGTGACAGTTGAAGGTATGAGGGCAAGAAGGAGGCACAAAAGAGGACAGAAAGAGGCACACGGGAACAAAAGGAGGCACAATGGGGCACAAATTGAGTCACAATGGGGGAGAGATAGAGGCACAAAGGGGGAGGAAAGAAGGAGGCAGAGGGGGCTGAAGGAGGCACACAAGGGACAGAAGGAGGCACAATGGGGAACAGAAAAAGCACAAGGGGGGGGGGCAGGAGGTGGAACAGGGAGACAGTAAGAGGCACAAAGGGGGATGTAAGGAGGCACAGGGAGACAGAAGGAGGCAGAGGGGGACAGACAGAGCCACAGGGAGACAGAAGAAGGCACAAAGGGGCACAGGAGGCACAGGGGGACAGAGGAAGGTGTAAGGGACAGAGGTGGCACATGGGGACTGAAGTGGCACATGGAGACAGAAGGAGGCCCAAAGGGAGACAGAAGGAGGCAGAGTGGGACAGAAGGAGGAACAGGGGACAGAGGTAGCACAAGGGGACAAAGACAGGCAAAGGGGACACAAGGAGGCACAGTGGGACAGAAGGAGGCACAAAGGGGCAGAGAAGGAGGCAGAGGTGGCACAGGGGGAAAAAGGAGGCACAAGGAGACAGAAGTAGGCCCAAAAAATAGTCAGAAGGAGGCACAAAAGGGGAATGAAGGATGCACAAGGCACAGAGGTGGCAGCTACCTGCAACTTTCGCTAAGTAGATGCAACAAAAGCAAGTAATAGAACACCCAAGAGGCGGGGCAGAGTGCGGGGCGGTGCTTAATCCAGAAACATGGCACCCCCAGGACCAATGGCACTCCAGGCAATGGCTTGTACTGCCTATGCCTAAAGGCTCCCCTGGCTCAGGGCAGGTTCAGTGGAGCGGCATTAGTTAGAAGAAGCTAGGACAGGCATGGGCAAACTTGGCCCTCCAGCTGTTGAGGAACTACAAGTCCCACAATGCATTGCAGGAGTCTGACAGCCACAGTCATGACTCAAAGGCAAATGCATTGTGGGATTTGTAGTTCCTTAACAGCTGGAGGGCCAAGTTTGACAATGCCTGAGCTAGGAGCACAAGTTAACAGTGCACACTGGCTGCACTACTACATTATAGCATGTGCTGAGCTTGCGCTCCTGTCATTAAGCTGCGCTGCTTTAGCAGTGGCTTCAGGACTACAATGTACAAAGATGAACTCACCCGCCACCACAGTTCCAGCCAGATCATAATAAATAATGACATAATCAAACACACAGTCCTTGTGCGGTTCCACATCAAACATAAGGAATTCCACCTGGATAAAGAGGATAAATGCAGAATGAACTTAGAAATAGAATTCAATAATAGCAATGATGTGCCAGTAGGTCACCTCCAGCGGTTTGTGGGTCTCTTCAGTTATGGAAGGTCTGGGAAGCCAGAGATATTCCTTTAAATGAATTCAGTACTGTGTGGGTTATACAGTTGTGGGAATAACTATAGTGGGCCATTTTGCTTTCTCGGGATTGCACTGATCAGTTTATTGTTTTGACCTGGTCGGTCTTGGTGGAGTTTCAGTACTCAAATGATTATAAAGCTATTATGGGTTCCTGACTTCCCTGATTATATGGAGTCTTCACTGTCCTGTTCTCTTTCTGCTCTCCCCTTTTTTTCTCTCTCATTTTGGGGCATGGAGACACTGTTTTTCGTGTTATTCCGACACTCATGCTTAATGTTTTGGATAAGCCTATTCCAGCTATACTGGTCTGCAAACTAGTGATGGGTCGTTCGCGAACGAGCCGGCTCTAAGAGCCGGCTCTTTGCTGTGAACGACAAGAGCCGGTTCTCAGTTTTGAAAGAGCCGATGCCTCAGCCGCCCCACACAGCTCTGCTTTCCTGTGTAATAAAGGGCGCTGAGGCATGCTGGGAGATGTAGTCCTGTAGTTGCAGCTTGTACGAGTGTATGGGGGGGAGCAGAGCAGTAGCAAGAGAGATTGCCCAAGTCAGAGAAGCAGTCTGAAGTTGTCATGGAGATGGGGGCGGGGCTTTTACTCCGATTCTGAGCGGTGTCTATTGATATTTAATAGGGAGCCGATTGAGAGCCGTAAGAGCCGGCTCTTTAATGGGAGCCGATTCAGAAGAGCCGATTCTCCGAGAAGAGCCGGAATTCCCATCACTATTGCAAACATGACAAGGTAGTTATATGATTGTAATGGAGTGTGATATACTCTCTTCCCCTGAAATTAAGACATCCCCTGAAAGTAAGCCCTAGCAGAAATTTCGAGCATGGTCGAAATATTAGCCCTACCCCGAAAGTAAGCTGTAGCTACAGTAAGGGGAAAAAGTATGGAAACTTGTGTTTCTATTGGAGCCGACGGTCTCACGAGCAGGACTAAGGCTCCGTCACTGGGCCAAACACTGCACACACTGCAACTCAGCGAGTGCAGTGAATGGCCCAATAATGGAGCTATGGTCCTGCCTGCTACACCATTGGCTCCAGTAGAAACTTAAATTGCTGTACTTCTCTCGAATAGGCTCAAGTACGGGAGACAGCAGCAAGGAGCTGAGGGAAAGAAGAGGATTAGGAGGACATTGCTGGACATGGGGACAGCATAATATGGAGCTGGGGGTAAGAGGAGGAGGCAGGGGGATATCGGAGGACAAGGGACACCAGGAGGACATAGGGTTACATGGGACACAAGAGTTTAGGGGATAGAGGAGGACGACACGGGTACAGAGAAGGACATGGGGGCACACAAGAGGTGGATCCAGCAGAGGAAGAGATGGCACAGTTGGGAAGGCAGGAGGACACACAGCACAGGAACTTGTGTGTTAATAGAAATATAAGACATCTCCTGAAAATAAGCCCTAGCACAACATTTGGAGCAAAAATTAACGTAAGATACCTTATTTTCGGGGAAACACGGGTATGATTCCTTCTGAGAACTTGTTAACACTTGTGAATGTGGATTATATTGTTCATGTTTCACTGTTTTTCAATTAACTTGAATTGTAAAACGAAAAAAAAATATAGCGGGCCCACAGTAGAATTAGTGGGGCACAGTCAGAGTGGGGCAGTCAAGCTATGTATTACTATTAGACCTAAGCTCATTAATATAACAGGCTCTAAGTCTTCCTCACAACCCGCCTCCCTTTCCGCTCCTGTGACCACCGTCACTGCCGCATGCCAGCATACATACGAGCAGACCCGCACGTGCACGCACACGTCTGAAGATCAAGATGTCATGGATGGCGGCACCAGCTGAAGTCCACCTCCCACAGAGGAGCAGAGCAGGAAGTTTGAGAGGTATGTTACTCTCTCCTCACTACTCTCCATCAATCAGCCCTTTCTGTGCTCAATCTATCCTCTATCTAACCCCTGACCCTCAGTAGCCTCCACTCTTTTCTTCCAGACTCTAAATAAGCCCTTTTTCTCCCCATCCAGCACCAGTGAAGGACAAAGCCAAAAGTGGGCCCCTGTGCAGAATAAATGAAGGGGGCCCATTGTGAGTGCCCATGGTCATAACAGATCATGGTTGGATCCAAATAACGTTGATAACATAAAAGTACATGAACCTAGATCCCATTCTGTAGCAGTGGTGTAACAATAGGGGGCGGTCCTATGCAGCCAGCCGATAATCAGGCTGGCTGCACAGCACTTGCTAACTAACCTGGAAGAGGAGGAGACGCAATCGCTGGAAGCAGATAATGTATAATAATGCTTCTGCTGCACTTTCTGATTACCATATCAAGTACAGGACCTCCCCCCCCCCCCCCTTAGCTCCTGGAAGGGGCGCAGCAATGCAGAGGCTGACATAGGCCCATGCAGGCACACAGGGGCCCCATGTCCTCTTGGTCCCATGCCATTGGACCAGATTATCCTCTAAGCTTTTCTCCTTGTATTTATCTCTGAAACTCAAGAGAAACAGAGATCATAACTTGTACCTCAGTCATATACAGGTTTAAAATGTGTGCTATATTAATACAGTGCCTAGAGAATGTGACCTAGGTTTCTGTACTTTTATCTTATCGGCATTGCTTTGTTCCAATCATGATCTGTTATGACCACACCCACTCACATGGGGCCTGCTTCATTTATTTTTGCACAGGGGCCCATTGTTGGCTTTGGCCGCCACTGCACCAATGACAAATTTCAGCGTGGGGGGGTGGCCTGGCCAACTAGTTATGCCCCTGTTCTGTAGGCACTGTATTCATGTAGAACACATTTTATACTTGTATATGATTGGGCCATAAGCAGTTATTACTGTTCCTCATGGGTTACAGAGAGAAATGCATCGAGGATAATCAGGCCCTAATTGTGGTGCAGCCAGGGCCGGATTTTACCATAAGGCACTGTAGGCATGTGCCTACAGGCGCATGAAGATGGAAAGGCAGCTCACTCCCCTCCCCAAGTGCCTCCCTCCCTCCCTATGCAGAGTCCCGAGCAGAGAGTAAATGAGGTTTCTCACCTGGGTCTCTGCATTCCCCTGACCAGATCTCCCTTTCACTCAGGGGCCCTTCACTGTAGCTCCCTAATTCTGAGGGTACCTCTGACTACCTAAAAATAAGGGGCACTTGTAGCTACCTATGACAGGCAAGGGAACTAAAGCTTGGAGGGGGATTGTAGGTTCATGGTGGGAGAAGTCTAAGGTGCCAGGACATCTGTGCCTATAGGCTTCTGTGATGTAAATCTGTCCCTGGGTGCAGCTGCATGGGCCCTAGAAGTAGTGAGGCACCCTCAATGGCTGCACTCTTCCCCCTTGCCCCAACAACCCTTCCTGCATCCTCAATAGCTTAACTCTCCTCCAGACCCTTAATAAGCCATTCTCTCCCTCCCCATCACCCACAATTAGCTTCTTTCACTCCACATCCAACCGCTAGAATCCTCAGTTTCCTCACACTCCGTCCCCAGAGACCCTCAGTAAGCCCCTCCCTCTCCCAAATCATCCCCCCCCCCCCCCAAACCCTCAGTAAGCCTTTTTGTGTAAAGAACAGTACTTTTGTTGAAGCTCTGAGGTACCAAAACAGTAAAATTCCTGCCAAAATCACACCATACAGTAAACTAGGGAATGTAGGAAATTAAACCAAGAGCAAAACAAAGATTTTTTTTCACACTAGCAATTGTCTCTCTCAGTTAAGAACTACCATCTAACAGTAAGAAATAATAGACATTGATGTGTCCTGAAGAGTGATCACTATGATTCATTTTATAGTGATTATTGAGTCCAAACAAAACATTTAAAAAATGTCGAGTAGGAGGACACAGAAGTTATCTGCAGCAACGTTAATTGTAATACAGGGGCATGAAGTTGCTGACAGAGGTAAATCATGACATAACTCATTTGGCAATGAAAAGGGAATACTCCGAAAAATTGAATACAATTATTCAAGAGGTACAGAAGTGGATACCTGAATCTTGAACTTGGGGGCACAGTGCATAACCCATGTACATTCAGAATCGCTATTGTACTCCTTTGGATGGTTCATAGTCTGAATCTCTCCTTCATCAAAGATAGCAGCGACAGATCCACACTCCGACCCTGAAAGTAGAAAGATATTGCTGCAGTGATCCTTATGCAGGGCAGTTTCTAGGCTAAATTGCACCCAGGGCGAGGGTGTAAAAATTGTGCCCCCTTTTCCCCCACCTCGTGGACTCATGAACCCTTATTCTTTAGGGATAGTCATACAGGAACAGGTTACAAGTAGTTCTATTAATGCACACTGACATTCAACTTTGCTGGTCAGAGCTGCAGGGTGTATGGTTTCTCTGTCATGCTGGCTGCCATCTTGTTCTCTGCAAAATCTGAAAAAAGTTGATTTCTGCCCTCAAGCATTTTTGAAATGACACAGGCAGCTTAAACAGGCAGGAAGAGAGCAGTGCAGGAAATCAACAAGACAAGAAGTGAAGACATATGAGGAATGAGACATCACCAGTGGTGTAGGAATATAGCATGCAGTGGTCACAATCACAACCAGGCTTCTACCTCAGAGGGCCCATTTAGGACCATGCATCACCCTTTGTGCTTATTGTTCATTGCTGGTACAGTGGTAATCAATATTACCATGTGGGTAGGGGCGGTTTTTCCATGAAGCAATGTGAATCACGTGCTTCAGGGTGGCAACAATTAGAGGGCAACAAGAGGCAGCTTCCCTCCTCAAATGTCCCCCTCATCACACTCCCCGTCCACCCCTCCCTAGACGCGCAGCCGACGCTGCTTCAGTCACCTGCTCTCAGTGCCCCAGCGATGGGATCTCCATCCGCCCGTCCAGTGTCCTGTATCCATGGCTACAGCAGTGCCGTATGTGACCTGTTACATGCTGCCATGTCACATGAGGTGGCGCTGTAGTCAGAGACAAAGCAGGACTTTACGTGAGGCTGGTGATCCCATCCCTAATCTGCTGAGAGCGGGAGAGTGATGCGGCACTGGTGCAGCACATACCTGGCATCCTGGGGATCTTATGCTGTGTGGGGTACTGGGGAAAAAACACAAAGAGCCCAAATGGTGCAGTACATCACAGATAGATGAATCTATGGACAAAAGATGTTCGACAAAGGAATACTCACAAAGGTTGGTTGCATGAGGGGCAACCAACCACTTCAAGCAGGTGGAGTCTCTTAACCACTTGCCGACCGCACACTCATACCGTGCGGCGCCAAAGTGGTAGCTGGTGGACCAGCGACGCAGATCTGTGTCGCCAGGTGCCTCCCTAATTAATCAGAAAAGGCCGCTCGCGCGAGCGGCCGTTTCCTGTTAGATCACGGAGCGGGTCTCCGTGAATAGCCTGCGAGACGCTGATCGCAGCTCGCAGACTAAATGTAAACGCAGGAGACATTTGCCTCCTTTGTTTACATTGTACGGCGCTTCTGCGCAGCAGCGCCGTAAGGCAGATCGGTGATCCCCGGCCAATCAGCGGCCGGGGATCGCCGCCATGTGACAGCGGACATCCTGTCACAGGCTGCACAGGACGGATAGCGTACTGTGCAGCCCCGATCACCGGGGGGACAGGTAGGAGAGGGAGGGGGGGGAATGTCGCCGCGGAGGGGGGCTTTGAGGTGCCACCCCCCGCAACATGCCACCAGCAGGAGCGATCAGACCCCCCCCCTGCACATCATCCCCATAGGGGGGAAAAAAGGGGGGCGATCTGATCGCTCTGCATGCCAGCTGATCTGTGCTGGGGGCTGCAGACCCACCCAGCACAGATCACAAAAATCAGCGCTGGTCCTTAAGGGGGGGTAAAGGGTGGGTCCTCAAGTGGTTAAACCTGACTCCACTCAGGTATACCAGCAATCCTGGGGGTGGTCACTCTCTTGAAAAAAATATTCACTCTAAGCCCTGTGGGGTGGTGGGATTCCACCTTGGATTAGGTGTGTGAGAACTCCCTCACTAAGGAGCAGGGGGAGTAAGGTACAGCAGGAGGTAAAGAGGCGCCCAGTGGGTTTATAAAACACTGTAAAACCAATCAAATTTAAAAGGGTAGGTGGCTTACCTCATAGACAACAACTCACTTAAGATAAAACAGTTTAATAGTAATAAGCAATAAGCAGTTTAATAGTAATAAGCATTATTACTATTAAACTGTTCTATCTTAAAGAGAACCAGAGACAAAGCATCCTCATGTATTTTATTACATTTATCAGTGGGAACATGACAGTAAACACCTACCCTGCTTTTAGTTTCGTTCTTATCTGCTTAATTAGTCTATTAGCAGCTGTGATAAGAATCCCCGACTGGCTCAGTCTAGGTTTGACCTGGAATCAATATAGCTGAGTCACTCTTCTGTGGAGTCTTTTCAAGCCCAAGCCTGCCCCCTCCTGGCTCAGCTTTCCTGCTTTGCATACTGAGAGCTCTGATGATATGGGAGGGGCTGCTGCTGCTGTGAATCTCTGAAATAGACAAGTGTGCCTGAAATATGATCTGTGTGCTCTGTGTGCACTCTGCATAGATGATGATGATGACTGCAGTTTCATTCCTATGAGAGACACTTCCTACAGGCAGCTGCACATCATACCAAAATGAAAGCACACAGATGAAAGGCTGCAGCAGCCTTTCTCATATAGCCTAAATAGCAGCCTAGTCTCATATAGCCTAGACAGCACATCCAAGACAACTCATAACCCGGAAGCAGAAGGGATACGAGCCGGCAGCCATATTTGATTTTTCCTGGAGCAATAATGGATAAAAAACACTAAAAAAGGCACACCAGAGCAGCGAAATTATCAGGTAGAGCATTTATTCTTTACAAGCTATCGACTGATATGTTTATTTTGTGTGAAACGTTCATCTCTGGTTCCCTTTAAGTGAGTTGTCATCTATGAGGTAAGCCACCTCACCCTTTTAAATTTTATTGGTTTTAAAGTGTTTTATAAACCCACTGGGCGCCTCTTTACCTCCTGCTGATCATATGCTGTGGGCCATATGAGGGAGATATGTCAGCTTCATCACTAGGGTCAAATGGAGAAAAGTCCACACGATTTGTCCCCAAAGATAGTGCTCATTGGTGCTGGATCCATTCAGCCAGGCCACAGTTCAGATAAGGAAGGAGATCTGCAAACTTGGTGAAGTACTAAAAGCCAGTATGTTATTCAAAAAATCGGACCCAAATCAATGCTTACACAGGAACAACTAGTTCTAATTAACTTAGTTAAGTTAGGTAGGACTAATTGCTCCTGCGGAAGCATGGTTTTATGTCTGACCTTTTCAATAAGATACCAGCTTTAAGTACTTTACCGATTTTGCGGATCTGCTTCCTTATTCTTCATCACAAGGGTAATGGTAGTGGCCCATCATCCTCTGGGTGCCTTGGTGAAGACCCATAGCTGCTTAGACTCTGGGCCGTGGGGTGCCCACACTAACCATGGGTGCAAGGATCAACAATGCTCTTATCAATGAGACCAAAGCAACGTGGTGGATATATGGCAGACTATGTGATAGAAACATCTAACAATGGCAGCTCCTGTATTTCTATAGTACATAGTTTTGCTTTAAATGATATCAGTGGCAGCTCCAGTATTTTTTTGGGGGGGTTGATATGCAGGTGCTGGACCAACTTCTGGGGTAGCTGATGACCGCGGCAAAAAAATGGGCGTGGCTATAACCTGCGGCGCACGAAGCAAAAAAAATTGGGTGTGGCCATGACTGGATGAGGGCGGTGCTAACTGTAATTTAAAATGAACCCGAGGTGAGAGTGATATGAAGGCTGCCATATGTATTTCCTTTTAAACAATACTAGTTGCCTGGCAGCCCTGCTGATCTATTAGGCTGCAGTAGTGAACTGAATTACACCAGAAATGCAGCTACTCTTGTCAGTTCTGACAATATTGTCAGAAACCCCTGACCTGCTGCATGCTTGCTCAGGGTCTATGGTTGAAAGAATTGGAGGGAGAGGACCAGCATGGCAGCCAGGCAACTGGTATTGCTTAAAAGGAGATAAATATGTCAGCCTCAATATTATTCTAACCACGGGTTCCCTTTAAAAGTGCAATGCAAAGACAGTGGGCCCAAGTTTTGGTGACCCTTTCCCCAGAACATTCACATAATTGTGCAGGTTTTTTCCAGAAAGTACACGTAATATGAGCAGATTTGCCCAGAAAATACGTTCAATCATGTGGCAGATTTGACAAGAAAATAAGTTCAATCATGTCGTCAGATTGGACTAAAAAATACGTTCAATCATGTCAGCAGATTTGACCAGAAAATACATGCAATCATGGCAGATTTGACCAGAAAATACGTGCAATCATGTGGCAGACTAGACCAGAAAATATGTGCAATCATGTGGCAGATTTGACCAGAAAACACTTCAATCATGTGGCAGATTTGCCCAGAAAACATTTCAATCATGTGGCAGACTTGAGCAGAAAATACACCTGCTAATAAAAAATTTTTTTAAAAAAAACATTTACTCACCTGCAGCAGACCTCCTGTCCCGACCTCCGTCCGGCGCGCAGCTCCCACGATCCTCTGCAGCCAGCAACTGAAACTCCCAAAGTCTCCAGAGCAGAGCTTCAGACATTTTACTATAGCCCTGCTCTGCCACTGCGGTGAACTGACACGGCATCTATTAGATGCCGAAAGTCAGTTCACGCTGGGGTGTGCTACGGGAAAATGGCGCCCAAAGCCCTGCACTGCACTGCAGACTCAGTCTCCAGAGCAGGGCTTCAGAAGCCATTTTACCGTAGCCCTGCTCTGCCGCTGCCTGAGTTGCTTGAATGCTTGAACAATTTTAGGGGGTGCTTCAGCAGCAAAAGCCCACCCCCCTCCCCCCCGGCACCGCCACTGAATGATAGATGTACATATAACACGCATATGCTACATCGACAACACATTGCTGCTCAATCCACACGGCAGTTAAAAAACCCATTGCTGGTTTTGTTTCTCTTCAGACAAATGTAGACCCCTCCTGGTATGAATGAAGGTGAATTTGGTGAATTTCCAACATGTAATGTCCACCTATTCTTTAACTATTGGCATGAAAATCCATTTTAAAACATACCATTATTGTCATTTAGTAGAGGGGCTCACTGTCTAATCCCTACCATGCTCATATGTCTATATTGTGTAGTGCAGTGTTCCCCAACCCTGTCCTTGATGCCCACCAACACTGCATGTTTTGTATAAATCCACAGAGGTAGTTAATCAGCTCTGCTGCAACAATTACCCCACCTGTGGTTGCGTGTGGTTTCCTGCAAAACATGTTCTGTTGGTGGGCCTTGAGGACAGGGTTGGGGAACTTTGGTGTAGTGTACGTATTGTAGTCTAGATCCAATTTAGGGGGAAGTCAATTAACTTATCTGTATGTTTTTGGGATGTGGGAGGAAACCGGAATGCCCAGAGGAAACCCACAGACACAGGGAGAACATACAACTTTTTGCATATAGTGCACTGGCTGGGATTCGAAACCAGGTACCTAAATCTTCAAGGCTAACCACTACGCCACCCTGCTGCCCCACAGTGGCGTGAAAAAGACAAAGTCATGTTTGCATCTCTTTCAATTATGAACTTTTGGTCACCTGGATAAGCTTGAGGCTCCACTGCCTGGAAAGACATGGCGAACCCAGTCCTAAAATCCCTAAAATCGGAGAAAAATTTCACTGTGACACTGGAATTCGTGATAAGGATGGGCCGAGGACGATTGCTTCCGCAGAATTTCCCTAAAACAGAAATACAAACAGAAAGTCATTAAAGGCAATTTTCAGGAATCTATGTTTTGTTTTTGTTTTTTACTCATCTTATGATTTATTTTTTCTTGGCCCCTATTCAATTAACTTTTCTCTTGAGCTTTCCCCCAGAAAATAACTGAAAAAGTACTAAAAAGAAAAATCCTAAAATTAGGTATAGAAGCAACATTGAGTTTTCCTTACTTGCTGGGGTCTTAAAAGATGTCTATGGGTAGAGCCACACTCAGGGCTTATTCACACTGCAGGCGTTTTTGTTATTTTTTAAGCAAGAGCGATTTTTCAAAATCGCCCTGAAAGTGCTTACACAATAGTTATCTTGATTGTTATCTTGAAATGTACTTTCCATGGTGGAAGCATAGAACATAGTTTTATATCGCGATAAGAGAATAAAAAAGTACTTATATACACATCTATAGAGTTGGATATGCATATGAAGCATCCAGAATCTGAAGCAAAGAAGGAAGATATTCTTATGCTTTAACCTCCCTGGCGGTAAGCCCGAGCTGAGCTTGGGCTAAGCGACCGTGGAGGATTTCTCAGGCCCTGGTGGGCTGATTTGCATAATTTTTTTTTGTTACACACAGCTAGCACTTTGCTTGCTGCATGTACTACACGATCGCCGCCGCTAGCACTTTGCTTGCTGCATGTACTACACGATCGCCGCCGCTCTGCGACGATTCGCCGCTACCCGCCGCGCCACCCCCCCACCCCTTGCGCAGCCTGGCCAATCACTGCCAGGCAGCGCTAAGGGGTGAATCGGGACTCCCTCCGACGCCATGATGTGGATGACGTCGATGACGTCATCCCAATCGTCGCCATGGCGACGGGGGAAGCCAAACAGGAAATCCCATTCTGATTCCATTCTGCAATGGAGCTGCAGGCACAGTGGTGGTGGAGTGCAGGACATCGGGTACCCTGTCGACCCTGTGGTGGGGAGGCTCTGGCAGCGGTCGAGGAGAGCATGGGTCCAATGGCTGCTGGGGCAGTGTGTTGCCGGTGTCAGTATCTGGTGGCCAAAGGGGGCAGCATGGCCAGTAACCCGATGGCTGATGCGGCCCTCAAACAGATCCAGGAGCTGCCTTGCCCGGAGCAGTGGACCAGCTCCCATGTGCATTGGAGGGCTGGGAGCAGCAGCGTGGCACTAGCTCTGGCCTCTCACTGGGACTCCATGGCTGAGGCTCCACGTGGCCCCGGACGGCTGAGTGCACTGTGGGAGGCTCCATGTGGCTACAGCAGCTGGGAGCGGCAGAGAAGCTGTGTGGTCCTGTGTTGCCCTGCTGCCAGCGGCTCCTGATCGGCGGCTCCTGCAGCAGCTGTCGCCTCCCTCCATGTGCCGTCCTCGTGGCTACAGCAGCTGGGAGCGGCAGAGAGGCTGTGTGGGTTGTTCTGCCTCCCTCCCTCGCGGTGGCCGGAACAGACATGGCCAGTGGGCCTAGCGGGCTGAAGGCAGCGGTGGAAACTGCCTCTGGAGTGGCCGGAGAGCCGCTATCGCAGCGAGTAGCTCCTCCACGTGGGTGGCCGGGCAGGAAGCAGCGGCGAGTGGGTCAGCTGTAGGAGGCAGTACAGCGGAGCGGGGCCCGACCAGCTGCAGCCCGCTGGCAAAATCCGCCAAGGGGGCAGCATCCGCATCAACACGTGGGGTCAGCCAGCTGGTCCTCAGAGCGAGCGCTGGGAAGCCGGAGCCCAGAGAGCGACCGCACTGCACCGCACCGCTGAAGGTGCTGGAAGGAGCCTCTGTGGTGAGCCATGGCCAGGCGGGGATCCAGGGAGAGGAGAAAAAAAAGAGGTAATTGCCGGAGCCCTGTGGCCGTGGCTTCCTATCCAGGCGCCATCTTAGAATCAGATGTAAGAAGACATTTTTGTTTGTATTGTTTTTGTACAATTTTTATGGGAACAAGAATCACCGACACAGGAGAAGACAAGTCAATGCTCCAACTGGCAGAAAAACAACATCTATTCAGAAATAGACTTAAGGTAGCCATACACTGGTCGATTTGGCATTAGATCGACCAGCTGACAGATCCCTATCTGATCGAATCTGATCAGAGAGGGATCGTATGGCTGCCTTTACTGCAAACAGATTGTGAATCGGTTTCAGCCTGAAACCGATCACAATCTGTTGAGCTGCTCCTGCCACCTGTCCCCCCCCCCCATACATTACCTGAAGTTGGCTCCGGGTCCTCTTCTCCGCGCTGCACGCATCCCAGCATCCTGCACCGCATCCCAGCGTACACTGTGTCACTCCGTGACCAGGAAGTTTAAATAGAGCGCCCTCTATTTGAACTTCCTGGTCACTGCAGTGACACAGGAAGTTAATGTACGCTGGGATGGAAGCAGGAACAAAGCGGAGAAGACGCGGAGAAGATGCCCGGGAGCCAGCGTCAGGTAATGTATACCTGATCGGATCGGCCGCCGCTAGCGACGCGTTCCCTACCCGCGGGCGGGCGACGGTATTTTTCCGCATGGCGCGATCAACGGACCGATCCGATTTCGGGAGAAAATCGGATCAGCAGGTGCGTTTAGCGTGAACGATTGGCAGCAGATTCGATCCCAGTGATCGAATCTGCTGTCGAAACGGCCGCAAATCGGGCCAGTGTATGGCCAGCTTTAAAGTGACACTTGATTTTTTTTTTCTCTCAGACTACAAATGAAAGATTTTTTTTTTTATTATTTATGACTGCTGATCTCAGTTTTTTGGTTGTTGAAAAAACTACTACTGTCTTCTTATACAGAATTTAATAAACTGTTATGCCAAGAAGGAAAAAAAAGAAGAATGCACTAGTGAAGATTCAAGTAGTGAAGATTCAAGAGTTTTTTGTTTGTTTTTAATTTTTGTTATGAGAAGCTAAAGGAGTAATGAAGACACAGATATAGCAGCTGCCATGTTTAGATGTAACGGATGAATATTCAGAAGATCATTAAACAATAAGGTTTTTAATTTTTATAGTTCCAGCCTCAAGGAGGGAAATCTCTACTTATTTTTTGAGGCTAGATCCTATTAAGAAGCGTCAATAGTCTCTATTTTTGTGATGACATTATACTAAGAAGGTTTGACAACAGAAGAATTGAAAATGTTGCTACTGAAGCTTGGAAATCACAAAAGATAATCTCTTTTTGTCTGAACCAAAGAAGACTCCAAACAAGCATACCTTGCAGGCACTCAGAAGAAACCCGCTAAGATAAGCGATGAAAGCCACATGCTAGAAGACTATGCAAAGATATCAACATGAAGACAAGCCCTTGAAAGAGGCTATGTTATAAGAAGCTCTGATCTGAAAACAGCTGAAGAAGAAACAATTGGAACTGGAGTAACCAGAGAAGTGTGAGGACTAAAGGGCACTTTTACTTCTTTAACAACTCCGACCACTGGTTGACGCACCAGCTGAGAGAAGATCGAGACAGCACTAAGAGAAAGTGGGCCTGAAGGAATACAAGAAAAGAAGACCAGTCAGAAGAGGACATCAGGTTAAAAGAAAAATGAGATTATCAGGTGAGTGAAGAAATGAGCATTAGAAGATGAAGATGGAGATATTCAGTTTTTATAAACAAATTAGATAAACTAGAAGAGGACAATATTTTTGACATAGAAAATACTGGAAGATGAGTGAAAGAAGGTTTTGATAGACATTTGAAAGTACAATAGAGACTGTTACATCAAATCAAGATTTCAAGATCAAGACTAAGATGTTAAGAACATCCAGTTATAGAAGACGACAGCCAATGTAAGGATTTTTTTTAAATGACTGATAAATATATATAGATATTCTATTTTTGATTCCATATACAAAGAAGATGTGTAAGATATAGATTTTTCGACCTATGCAGCGATATACTGCCATGCTACAAATAGAAAAGCAGATACAATAAAAGACTTTAAAAGAAAATAAAGACTTATGAGAAGTTACAGGAAGAAAGCCATACTACAGGAGAAACAAGGAGATAACTGTTCACAATAATGACATACAGCAATCAAGCTGGCACTACATTCTATGTACAAGATGATTAAAGGCCTAGTATAAAGAATGAAGCCTGAATTGATGAAGACTTTTAAATACATGAAGGAGAAATGAAGTTATGTACACCAAGAGACAGGAAGAGAAAATCCATGCCTTAGGTAATCGACTGATGAAGTTCAAGACTAACAGTTTCAAGTTGATACTCTATTCAAGAAGTGTGACGCTGAGGACAACAGATTAGTAAAGTGATGAACAGATTACAAGGGAAAATGTTTTTCTACATGGACAAGGACTTACGGATGTCAAACTATGATAAAAGCCACGACACACATGAAGCAACAAATGAAGACATGTATGCATGTATGCTACTGATGGATTCCAATACACAGCTTAAACGTAACCGTTTTTTATTTCAGAAGAAGAAAATGAACACTTTTCAAAGAGAAGGCATATCTCAACTTTTACAGAAAATGGATAATACTACTTTGATTTTTAAAAGACAAACTAAGATGAACTTAAGAAAAGGCATAAGTAAGAAGAGAAGGAACCTGCTGTTATAAGTTTGAACACTAGAGCAAACTAGTAAGAATGCACCCAGCACCATATGGCATCAGCTTATATTTTTTTTATTTTTGAACCACAAGTGGGAAGGTAGGTAGTTAGTGTTTTTTTTATGCTGAAATTTCACCAGAATGTTGCATATTACTTTTTTGTGTTTTCCTTTTCTCTCCTCTTCCCTTTTATTTTATTTTTTCTCATAGGTGCTGAGAACAATACCAATTATTCGCAAAAATACCGATACAATGGTGTTTGCTGTACCTGATACATTTGATGATAAAAGCTGAACTTCACAACCTACAAGGAAGACTTCAAAATAAATTGAACTTGATGCATCAACAGTATGCCAAGCGCCTGAACAAGATTGACTGCTGGATTTGCTCATACAGCCTTTACAGGGCTTCCTAGACATTTTAAGAGTTGGAAGCCGGAGTGCCCGAGGGAGACCCGCACGGACACGAGGAGAACATACAATCGCCTTGTAGATGTTGACCTAGCTGGTATTCGAGCCAGGGACCCAGTGCTGCAAGGCGAGAGCATTAACCCCTAACACCACTGTGCTGCTCAAGTGAAGTTAAAGTAAATATTCTTCAGAAACGTTCAAATATGCAATACATGGACAATTGAAAGAGAAGATCCAATTTCCAGAATAAAGGACAGTCTAATATTTGTTTGCATCCCAAGAGAGATGAAAGATATCCTAAATTATGAAAAGATATAATCCGCAACGGACTATCGTAAATCTGCTCATAGCTCTGCATTGTGAATGGGAAACTGTACTAAATTGCAACCAGACTGATAAGGAGAACAATACAAAGATCTCTTTGAAAATACAACTTGAAGATAGCCGTTGTTACTCATCCTTCTCAAGTTTCAAGAAAGTATCCTGGGACAAATGAAATTGCCTTATGACTGGTTCTAGCATACAAGTTATTGCCTGATGGTGGAAAAGGAAAGTGCACCATAACAAGAGGAACACCCGCTACAAGACTTGAAGAGCAAGAACAGCTTAAATATCAATTAAAGTGAACCTAAAGTCGGCCCAAAAAAATGAGATTAACTCACCTGGGGCTTCCCTCAGCCCCCTGCAGCCAATCGGTGCCCTCGCAGATCCGCTCCGATGGTCCAGGACCCGCCGGCGAACACTTCTGGTTTGGCCGTCACAGGCCGACAGGCATGGGAACGCGAGTGATTGTTCGCGTTCCCAGCCTGTATATTGCCCCCTATGCTGCTATTGCGGCCTCCTGACCATCCTGAGAGGGGGGCTGAGGGAAGCCCCAGGTGAGTTTATCTCATTTTTTTGGGCAGACTTTAGGTTCACTTTAAATACCTAATCCGTATATATACAAGAGAAGTACTGAAGAAACTAAGAGAGAGTGAAACGTCTTCAAGTGCCATGGTATGCAAAGACTGTTGTATACACCAGACTTATAGATGCAAGATGACCAACTCAGAAAATAGAGTTATTTGCGGGCCAATTTGATAATATTAAAGATGAAATGTTCTAAACAACCTGAACTGTCAATAATGCGTTAAAGTGGCAGACTTAATTGCTAGTAAAACACTGGACTGGTACTAGATTGCTGTAAAGCAGCACAAGGGGGGATCCGATCATGCTATCAGGAGAACAGCATGTTGTAACTTTCGATACAAGAATTACAGCGACTTGACTGAAAGCTATCTGAACCATATGATACCTCTTAAAGAAGTTTCCAGAAAAGAAAATTCTGAACGACTACTGATTCCAATACTAACGAATGATTGGTGTGGAGAACTACTTTAATCAGAGAGAAAATCTACACATGACATAGCCAGGATCAAGCGTGTAACTGCATTAAGTATTGCTGTGAGAAGAGACTGTGCTTAACAAGAAACCCGTTATAACAAACTTAAAGAGAATCTGTACTCTAATATTCTTACAATAAAAAGCATACCATTCTATTCATTATTTTCTCCTGTGCCCCTCTGTGCTGTTTCTGCCACTCTCTGCTGCAATCCTGGCTTGTAATTAACAGTTTTAGGCAGTGTTTACAAACAAACTAACCAGCTTCTAATAGGCTCAGCTAAGCATAGTGTGTGAGTCATTCAGAGTGTGCAGGGGGCCTGCAGAGGGTGTGTATCGCTTCTACCAATCACAAGCAGACCTGCACATTCCACACAATCAAGCCTTAGCCCGACAAACAGGACAGAGGAAAGATACATTGATTTATTACAGAGACAGTGCAGTTAGGAAAGACTGCAGTAAGCCAGAGCAGATTAGAACAGGCATAGGAACTTATAGGATAGAAGAACTAAGGCTGAAAAATTTGTTACAGAGTCTCTTTAATCTACAGAATAATCCATCACATTTTACTTTTTGAGAAAATAAACATGCCAAGATTTACATTCACGAATGCAGACAGGCTACAACATAAGTTTCAAGAGACTTTTAAATCAGTGAATTAGGGACGATTAGAAGTGGTTCAATAAGGCTGGCATGTGTGTCATACAAAAGAAAAAACCTTTTACCAACAAATTCCCAAAAATACAAAGTTTAATCTCTATTATTAATGTTGAATAATCATAAATGTTAAAAAGAACATTAAAAGCGCATGGGATGGCCACCTTTTAAATCAGAGGTAAAGATTCTGACCAATTCAAGAGAATTACTCCATAATACTGGAAACATGAAGTGGAGAAGCAACTTTAATAATGAGATGTTAATACATATGCTTTATTGAGAACATATTTGAAAACAGCTACTGCAATTAGCTAGCTTGCAATTTGAATTGCTAAAGATCTTTTCAATGCTTACATTTTTGATATGATATCTATATTTAAATAGAAAGATGACATTATTTTATGGGATCCTGCTAGCAAACTACACACACTACTACATACCATTTGTGAAAAAAAAAAAAACCCTGTGGTATAAGAAAGATGTAATTAACTGTATTAATACTAACCAACTAATTAACCTGTTGTAAGCTAACAATAAAACTTTGAACGCATTGTGCTCCAAATAATCTATGGGCAACATGAGCGGCATAATTCCTGTTTATACATCTTGAACTTTAAGTTTTACCACATGACTTAACAAAAATTAGCTAGAATTTTCCTACACATCTACACAAGCTACCACAGTGATAGAAACTACAGATTCAAGGGTGAATCCATACATATGTCATATACAAAGACTATAGCCAAATCCAGACCAGCAAAATATGTTTATTAGAGAAAATATTAATCTTATTGTCAGTCTGGCAACACAGCTGACAATGCCATTTAATGAATGAAAGATTGCATTAATTTTAATTTTGATTATAGATTTTTTTTTCCGGAGGAATATGAAAAAAAAAAACGGAGATCGCTAACCATCTGCCATCATTTTCCTGCAAGGGGGTATGTCAGAATTCTAGCAGTTTATTTATGCAGGAAAAGCTGTCATATGTGTATGTTTTAAGTTGTAATGTTCTATGCAAAATGTCATTGTAAACTGTAAAGTTAGAGTACTTCTTTAAAATTTTGCTCTGGGACATCTCAGCATATTCCAGGCAGTAAAACTCATAATTATTAGATTATTTTAGTTACAGAAGCGAAAACATTTTTGTTTATAGTACAAGGATCTATTAAATGTCAAGGTTAGACAGCGCAGTATGTGAAGAAAAGAAAGAAGTTTAAAAAATCACATTACTGCAGCAATCATATATGTGTATTTGCTCAGTTATTACCTTCTAAAGAAAGAAATAGTTATTGTTAAACCCTATAAATACATATAATATAATTTAATACTTTGAAATACATTTAAATGCTGGATTCTGCAGTGAAAGTTTCAAAACACATTAGATGTGTTCCACAAGGATGTTTTGACTATGAATATCCTTTAGAATGTAAACAACTTTGCAAGGTTTTTTCTATTGTCCCATATTTAGGACAATTATGCCACCTGGCGGTTTCATAGTCTTATAATTAATATTATTAAAACGGCTTGTTATTTACATGATTAAATTATGACCTCTGCCTGTGGAAAATATTAAATTTATTTATTTGTAAGAGATAAATTTATAGAACAGGATTTTAAATTATTAAATTTTAATGTGCAATTATATCTTATATGATTAATTGTATTAAAGGGAAGGTTCAGGGACTATGAAAAAAAAAATCCTCATCTACTTACCTGGGGCTTCCTCCAGCCCATGGCAGGCAGGAGGTGCCCTCGGCGCCGCTCCGCAGGCTCCCGGTAGTGGTCTCCGGTGGCCGACCCGACCTGGCCAGGCCAGCGGCCAGGTCGGGCTTCTTCTGCGCTCCATTGTGCGTTTCACGCCAGCGCGCTGACGTCATCGGACGTCCTCCGGGCTGTACTGCGCAGACTCAGTAGTTCTGAGCCTGCGCAGTACAGCCCGGAGGACGTCCGATGACGTCAGCGTGCCGCTGTGAAATGCAAAATGAAGCGCAGAAGAAGCCCACCTGGCCGCCGACCTGGCCAGGTCGGGTCGGCCACCGGAGACCACCAGGAGCCTGCGGAGTGGCGCCAAGGGCACCTCCTGCCTGCCACGGGCTGGAAGAGGCCCCAGGTAAGTGGATGAGGATTTTTATTTTTTTTCATAGTCCCTGAACCTTTCCTTTAAGAAGGATTATACAATAAGCTTTATATTAAATAAGTATATTGGGGGAAGCCCTGTATGTTTCAATAAGCCTTAAATTGCTGTAGACTTTTTACTGGGTCAACCTGGCCAATTTTTCGTTTTGGAAAAGGACAGACATATTCCAAACTAATTAGCAGGACACATTATCAGAAATGCGTCATAAATGACATTGTTTAATGTTGGAAAGTCCAAATGTCTGGTGCAAATAAGTCAACCAGCAGACAAGATGGCTGGTGACGTCCATTTTTAATTAACTGCGTCACAAATGACCTAATCAAATGTCAATATGAATAAACAAAAATCTGTTATGGTTATTTTAAATGTCAGCTATTTACCGTATTCAAAACAAAGATAACATTTGACGCACGGAAGTTTCAGCCAATCAGAACCTGGGATTTAGGGAAATTCCAGATTAGGCAGCCAGTGCTGCTCGGATACCACTTTTCACTATCTGGATGTAATTCGGATCCAGATACCCCTCTATACGATCTGAGTCGGATATCCGACCTCAGTATCCGGCCGGATTCAGATATCCGGATAGAACACCGGAAGTGTCCTGAAAATGGCAAAAAACACTCTCTCTCAGCCTTCGAAAGGGATTTTTACCATTGAAGGTGATTTTAGCTTTTGCTCGGATATCTGAACTAACTATCCGCCAGGATTTCGGATTCCAGATGGGAAATCTAAGTTTGCTCGGATAGTCAATTCGGATTTTAAAAAATATCCGAATTGCTATTCAAAGTTCAGATAGTGGAAAAAGTTTGGATTATCTGCGTAGTTCGGATATCCGGAATCCGGACGAGCACCACTGTAGGCAGCCATATTGCATCCAATCACTTTAAAAGTAGGAGCTGAAAGCTCATAATTTGCACTAGCCTACCAATCTCCTGAAAAGACACATGAGGCAGAAGCTACCTTCCCACACGTGGTTCTAGATGCTGAAGAGATGACAGAGAAGGGGTAATATGCTTAATATTCTGGTGATTTACTTTATTAATTTTTCAGCATTAAGTTCTGTTAAGATGTTAGCAAGAGGTTTTTTAGAAGCTATTTTTTATGCTATTTCTTTAAAGAGGAGCTGTTAGGTATAGGGTCTCAGAGAAAAAAAAAACACATATCAGTAGATAAATAATGGCTGTACTTACATAACATATGCATTACACTGTCCATGTTTTGATTTCAGTAAATTTTTATATAGTATATACAGATATTTATGTTTCTGAAAGTTCTTGACAGGTACCATCTTTGACTGTCTTGTCTGAAGCCAATCGTGATGTAAATATCCTCCCTTACCCTGCTTCCACTCTTCCTCACGATTTAGTATGCATTAGCCCTCACAACTCCCATCCCTCAGAAACTCCCACCAAGCTGCAGATCTCTTCATGCCTCACCCCCCCCCCCCCCGCAGAAACAGGTGCGGATGTCTGTCTGCCCCTCCCCTCCCCCCCCGCAGAAACAGGTGCGGATGTCTGCCCTACAACCCACCCCAGAGACAGGTGTGGATGTCTGCCCAACAACCCCCCCCCCCCCCAGAAACAGGTGCGGATGTCTTCTCACCCCAAAAAGCTAACACAGAGAGAAAGAGAGCAGGAGCAGAGAGAGAGATCTCCACACTTCCAGCGCCACCACCGCAGTTTCCTCTGTCACCGTGCATCTCTCTCTCTACTGCTGGCGTCTCTCACATGTGACTCGCCGGAAAGTTACCAGCGAGTCACATGATAGGAATCACGAGCAGTAGAGAAAGAAATGCACGGTGACAGAGGAAACTGCAGTGCGCGGCGCTGGAAGTGTGGACATGCACTCTGCTCCCGCTCTCTCTCTCGGTGTTAGCTTTTTGGGATGAGAAGGCATCCGCACCTGTTTCTGCGGGGGGAGAAGAATATTGCACAGGCTTCTGCTGGGGGCGGGGGAGGATGAGAGCTGACAGGGGACAGCATTCAATCAGAGAGGAAGCAGCCAATCAGGCTGCAGTAAAGAATTAGGGAGGCATAGGGAAATGAAGGGGAGGACCAGGGAGGGCAGTAGAGAGAAAAAAAACTCCTAGCATGCTCTGCAACTTCTGTTTTGTGGCCTGCATACTCCTTGGCAGCTTGGGGAAAAAGACGATTGCTATTCAGCTGACAAAAAAGTAAGATCGATTTTTAACTTCAGTATTGCCTTTTTGGCTACCTTCCAAACTATTTAACACAGGAGAATAGAGATTTATATTTGCTTATTTTGCCTAACAGTTAGTCTTTAAGAAGATTACTACAAGTTTTACCCAGCTATTGATACAGATGAGACTACTTTTGATCTTATTCTACATAACAGTTGTGTTATGTAGAATAAGATCAAAAGTAGTCTCATCTGTATCAATAGCTGTGTAAAACTTGTAGTAATCTTCTTAAAGAAACAGCATAAAAAATAGCTTCTAATAAAACTTCTTGCTAACATCTTAACAGAACTTAATGCTGAAAAATTAATAACGTAAATCACCAGAATATTAAGCATATTACCCCTTCTCTGTCAACTCTTCAGCATCTAGAACCACGTGTGGGAAGGTAGCTTCTGCCTCGTGTGTCTTCTCAGGAGATTGGTAGGCTAGTGCAAATTATGAACTTTCAGCTCCTACTTTTAAAGTGATTGGATGCAATATGGCTGCATAATCTGGAATTTCGATAAATCCCAGGTTCTGATTGGCTGAAACTTGTGCGTCAAACATTATCTTTGTTTTGAATACTGTAAATAGATTACATTTAAAATAACCATAACAGATTTTTGTTTATATATATTGACATTTGATTAGGTCATTTGTGACGCAGTTAATTAAAAATGGACGTCACCAGACGTCTGCTGGTTGAGTTATTTGCCCCAGACATTTGGACTTTCAACCATTAAACAATGTCATTTATGACGCATTTCTGATGTGTCCTTCTGCTAATTAGTTTGGAATATGTCTGTCCTTTTCCAAAACGAAAAATTGGCCAGGATGACCCAGTAAAAAGTCCACAGCAATTTAAGGCTTATTGAAACATACAGGGCTTCCCCCAATATACTTATTTAATATAAAGCTTATTGTATAATTCTTCTTAATACAATTAATCATATAAGATATAATTGTACATTAGAATGTAATAATTTAAAATCCTGTTCTATAAATGTATCGCTTACAAATAAATAAATGTAATATTTTCCACCGGCAGAGGTCATCATTTAATCATGTAAATAACAAGCCGCATTAATAATATTAATTATAAGACTATGAAACCGCCTAAATATGGGACAATAGAAAAAACCTTGCAAAGTTGTTTACATTCTAAAGGACATTCATAGTCAAAACATCCTTGTGGAACACATCTAATGTGTTTTGAAACTTTCACTGCAGAATCCAGCATATAAATGTATTTCAAAGTATTAAATTATATTATATGTATTTATAGGGTTTAACAATAACTATTTATTACTTTAGAAGGACTGTATTAATAATATTTATATGTAATAACTGAGCAAATATACATATATGATTGCTGCAGTAATGTGATTTTTTAAACTTCTTTCTTTTCTTTACATACTGCGCTGTCTAACCTTGACATTTAAAAGATTCTTGTACTATAAACAAAAATGTTTTCGCTTCTGTAACTAAAATAATCTAATAATTATGAGTTTCACTGCCTGGAATATGCTGAGATGTCCCAGAGCAATATTTTAACCTCCTTAACGGTAACTCCGTGCTACACATGGGGTAGCCGCCACGGAGGATCACATGGCCCCAGGACTTTAAAAAAAAAACTGGTGCAATAACGCTTTAGCTAGCGGTTCGCTAGCTAAGCGTATGCACAAAGTTGCTCCGGTCCCCCGCAATAACTTTTGGTATACGTACCCCCCAGCGTTCCCACTCCAGCGCAGCCGCCCAATCGGCTCCAGGCTTCGCGATGTCGCCAGTCGGGATTGCGGCTGACGTCATGACATCAATGACGTCATCTCCGATCGTCGCCATAGCAACGACGGAAGCGGATCGGGAAAATGTGCTTTTCGTGGGATCGTGGCAAGGTACTTATAGCCCACGGCGATCGGCGGGCATGGAGGGGACCGAAGCAACCTTGTACATACGCATAGTTAGCGAAATGCTTGCTAAAGTGTTTTTTAAAAAAATTGGGGGGCAAAAAACCTCCAGCCTCAGAAACTGCGTACCGCCAAGGGAGTTAAAGAAGTACTCTAACTTTACAGTTTACAATGACATTTTGCATAGAACATTAAAACTTGAAATATACACATATGTTTTTCCTGCATAAATAAACCGCTAGAATTCTGACAAAGCACGGGCGATTTTTCAAAATCGCCCTGAAAGCGCTTACACAACGATTCTCTATGAGATAGTTCATATCTAAGCGGTTCGTTTCTGATCTGTTTAGGTAAGCGGTGCTTGAGCCATTTTTGATGCGATTCTGCCTCAATAGAAGGTATAGGAAAAACGCAAACCGCTCACAAAACCACTTTGTGGAGCCATTGGCCTCAATTCACTAAGCTCATCTCCCGTCTTTAAAGAGGAACTGTAACGACAAAACGGCCCCTGGGGGGTACTCACCTCGGGTGGGGGAAGCCTCAGGATCCTAATGAGGCTTCCCACGCCGTCCTGCGTCCCTCGGGGGTCTCGCTGTAGCCCTCCGTACAGCCGTGATGCAATATTTACCTTCCTGGCTCCTGCGCAGGCGCTCTGATGGCTGTCGGCGCCGAAGTAGGCGAAAATACCCGATCGCCGTCGGGTCTGCTCTACTGCGCAGGCGCAAGTTTCCGGCGCCTGCGCAGTAGAGCGGACCCGACGGAGATCGGGTATTTCCGTCTATTTCCGTGCCGAAAGTCGCCACAGCGCCCCCGCTGGAGCCAGCAAAGGTAAATATTGAAGCTACAGTCGGCTCTGTCGCCGGCTGTTCGGAGGGCTGCAGCGAGACCCCCGTGGGACAGAGGACGGCGTGGGAAGCCTCATTAGGTTCCGGAGGCTTCCCCCACCCGAGGTGAGTACCCCCCAGGGGAGGTTTTTGTTGTTACAGAGTCTCTTTAATAACTCTTCTACAGTAGTTACCATGGTGATAAGGCATGTAGTATTCAGGAAACATTTTACCTCAGGCAAACCTAAAGTTAACTCTTCTGCCTTAAAGTTAACTCTTTAATCCTTAAAATAACTCCAGAGTTAAAGACAGGCTGTTCATTAACTGCGTGTGAAAATAACTACAGAGGAGGTAACTTAACTACAGAGGAGGTAACTTAACTACAGAGGAGGTAAATTAACTATAGAAGAGGTAACATAAGGAATGAAGAGATAAGATAACTCTCTTACTGTGTGGAGGTAAGTTTTCTCTAGCCTTATTATCTCCAGCATGATCTTAGTGAGTTGAGGCCATTGCGTTCGCGTTTTTAAGAATAAATACATTGTATTATTTTCCGGATCAAAGAGTTCACTTCCTGACTTGCATCAGGGAGTGAATTACCAAAATGCTCGGGGAAAACGCGTCGGAAACCGCTAACCACAAAAAAAAAATCACCCACCCAAGCGCCGGGAATCTGAAAGAAAAAAACGCCTCAAAATAAGCCCACCGCGGATAAAACGCAAGCCGAACGCAATGTGAACAAGGCCTCACATTGACTTACATTAAGATGTCAAAATCGCAGCGAAAATGCAGCCATCATGATAATTTTTAAAAACCATCATTTTTAAAGCAAGTCAGTGGGAGGCTTCTTTTACACTGCAAATCACAATTTAAATTTCCGATTTCGATTTTTACAGGATGCTTGCAACACAAGAAGAAAAAGGCAGAAAAAACGCAGCATGCAGGACTTATCGGAATTTCATATAAAATTGCATCGAAATTGGAATTGCATTTAGTGTAAGGGCTGCGATACGCTGGCCGATGGCCACCAGTTCGACCAACAGATAGATCCCTCTCTGATCTAATCTGATCACAGAGGGATCTATTGGCCTGCCATACACTGCACACAGATTTTAATCTATTTCAGTATGAAATCTATTCAAAATCTGTGAAGCCGCCACTGCTGCCTGCCTCGCCGCCCCTGCTGCCTGCCTCGCCGCCCCTGCTCCCCTGACGTTTTCCATATCCACTTCACTTCCTGTCTCGTCCTGTGGCAAATTGAAGTTTAAACAGTAGAGGCTACTCTACTGTTTGAACTTTGACGGAAAAAGTGTGACTGAACGGATCCCGGAGACTCAAGCTGGCTGGACAGGTGATGTATTGGTGCCGCTATGCTGTGTCGGTCCTCGCCTAATCAAACGCCGCTAACAAAGCGCTCCCGACCCGCCGACAATCAAGTGAAATCTTCCTCCTGGACAGATCAACTGAACCGATCGATTTCGGATGGAAATCGGACGATCGTCAGTGTTTGTGCTATCGATTTCACAGCAGATTTGATCACTGTGGTCATGTCTGACATGTCGGAAATTATCAATCGAGCCATCTAATGGCTCAATCGAGCGGTACAAACCGTGTACTGTGTATTCCCAGCATAACAGACCTGATGTCTGTCAGGTCAAATCTGACAGGAATCTATCTGATGTGTGCCACACACTAGGAACAGATTTCCAATAGATTTCAGAATGAAGTCTATTGAAAATCGATCAAAATGCATTATTGTACCATTCGATCCAATTGCACCATTCGATCTGCTGCCAACAGCCAATCGCCCTAGATTTTTTATCCGGACCGATCGAGCAAATCGATGGAAATTAAACAAAAATCGATCATGCTTCCAGCTGCATCGATTTCTAGCCTATTCGATCAGAGTGGTCGAATCGGCTGTCGATCGAGGGCTGAAATTGATCAGTGTATGGGCCCCTTTAGGCTGGGTTTCCACTGGGGTGCTGCATCTGATTCCGAAACAGACTTGACACCCTTGTTGATGCAAATTTACATTTGAATTGCTACAGCTGTTCCATACACAGCTATGGGGATTTGGATGTGTTGTGTGGAAAACTGCTGCAGGCACTTTTTTCCCGCTGTGCACAATTCAAATGCAGCCTATTCAGTAGGTTAACTCTTTCAGGTATAAAAAGTAATAAAAGAAACATAACCTATGTTTGGCACTGTACATACACATTTATCTCATGTCACATCAGGCAACACTTTCCCAACCCTGTCCTCAAGGCCCACCAACAGTACTTGTGTTGCAGAAAACCACAATTCACAGGTGAGGTAATTAGCATCTCAGCAGAGCTGATTAACTACCTCTCTGGATTTCCACAAAACATGCAGTATTGGAGGGCCTTGAAGACTGGGTTGGGGAACACGGTTTGCTTTAACCACTTGACCACTGAGGGTTTTTTCCCCTTTAGGACCAGAGCAATTTTCACCTGTCAGCGCTCCTCCCATTCTTTCGCCAATAACTTAATCACAACTAATCACAACAACATGATCTATATCTTGTTTTTTTCATCCACCAATTAGGCTTTCTTTGGGAGGTACATTATGCTAAGAATTATTTTATTCTAAACACGTTTTAATTGGAATAATAAGAAAAAAATGGAGAAAAATTAATTATTTCTCAGTTTTTGGCCATTATAGTGTTAAAATAAAACGTTCTACTGTGGATAAAACCCACACATTTAATTTGCCAAATTGTCCCGGTAATTGCAACGTTTACAATTTTTCCCTAGTACAAATGTATGGCAATAATGTTTTATTTGGAAATAAAGATGCATTTTTTCAGTTTTGCGTTCATCAATATTTATAAACCAGCAAATTAAAAAAATAACAGTTATATACCCCCTTGTCATAAATATTAAAAAAAGTTAAGTCCTTAAAGTGGATCCGAGATAAACTTTTATTCATTGCATAATTGTGTTCCTTACATATAGTTTTATAGGGCATTCCTCAAGCCAAATCCATTTTTTGTTTTGTTTTAATACTCCAATTACCTATAAACTAAACAAGCCTCGCCCACAGCTTCTCCAAAATGCCAAGGCACTCAGACCCATGTAGCAAGGGCTTATGGGAGCTCAGTCTGGTCAGGAGGAGGAGGAGGTTACTAGCCAGAGATTTCAGAGGCAGAGGGGAGGAGGAAGTGAATTGTTCACAGGCTGAGGGGTGGAGATGCAGTTGCAGATTACCTGTGTAATGAAGACAAACAGAACATTGCCACTCTCATTGTATCACAGGAATAAATCATCATAAACTATTGAAGCTGTATGCAGCCAGATTTGCTGTGTAAACTATCTAAACTTTAGATAAGATATATAGACAAGTTACTTGTTATAGTTAGTTTTTCATCTCGGATCCGCTTTAAGGCAGCTATTTATGTATTTTTTTTTAAATGTAATTTTTTTATTTATATATAAAAAATGTTTTGGTATGGGGGAGTGTGGGAGGGAAATAGTTAATTTTACATATAAGTGTAGGTATTTTTATTAAATAAAATATTTTGTGATGTAGTTTTACTATTTGGCCACAATAGTGTACGTAAGGACATGAATCAGAAATAATGGGTGGCAGTGTAATAGCCGGAAGATACAATGACGCAGGCATCTAATAGATGCCAGCATTCATTAACTCGGGACTCAGATTTATGAATGGGAACTGTGTTCACATTCATTCACGTCCCGATAACCGGCGGTAACGGCAATGTGCCCACTCCCATTGACTAACTTTCGCGGCCCTGGGACTTCAAATGAAGTTTCCCAGGGCGTGATTATACTGCACCTGGTGCAGGAAATACTATATAAGTATGTAATAAGAAAAATTATGTCTGACCCCGACCATGGCCAGATAAGGGCAAAGTGTGCAGCTGGTCTGTAGACAACAGTTGGCTCAGAAGTATGATATAATATTTTTCTCTGAAAAGATGTAGCTTTAGAAAGAAGATGAGAAAAACTACTAGGCAGTCAGACCAATGGAAGACAGTCTAGAGTAAAAGAGCAGCATGCAAGACAACAAGAGAAGGTAACACCAAGGCCAGTGGATATTGTTAGTTTCAGAAACTAAGTATATGTGACAGCTTTACGGTGCTTTTCCATTTCACTATATCAAATATACTCTAAAACTGAAATTGGATAATGGTTTGACCAATCTATGGTACATGTTACATACATTGGTAGACTCACCCATGGCTTCCAAATGTCCCTCTTTTGGAGGGACAGTCCCTCTTTGGGAGTCATGTCCCTCGGCACCCCAGCCCCCACCCACTGCAATTTTTTGCAAATTAGGGCTCTGCAGCTTTAATGTCTTGCTGCAGAGCCACAGATCCATGCACACAAGTGATTTCCCCCCCCCCCCCCCTGTTTCTGTCCACCAGCTTTCTGTTGCTGGGCTCTGCAGGCAGTGTTTTTTTTATTATTTTTTTTATTTAATTATTATTATTATTATTCTTTAACCACTTCCCGACCGCCGTATATACAATTGGCGGCCGGGAAGTGGACGCCACAAGGACCGCCGTAAGGACAATTGACGGCTGTCCTTGTATGGGCATGGGCGGAGAGATCGCGTCATCCGTGACGCGATCCTCCGCCTCCGCCTGGCGCCGCTCACCCGCCGCAACATCCCGCCGGCGCTTCCGTATGGCAAGGTATTCCGTTAGTAGTACGGCGAGTTCATAGAAGATTTTATTTTTTGTCACAAGTTAGCGGAAATTGATTTTAATTGTGTTTTTTCACAAAGTGTCATTTTCCGCTAACTTTTGACAAAAAATAAAATCTTCTATGAACTCACCATACTCCTAACGGAATACCTTGGGGTGTCTTCTTTCTAAAATGGGGTCATTTGTGGGGTTCCTATACTGCCCTGGCATTTTAGGGGCCCTAAACCGTGAGGAGTAGTCTTGAAACGAAATTTCTCAAAATGACCTGTGAAATCCTAAAGGTACTCATTGGACTTTGGGCCCTTTAGCGCAGTTAGGGTGCAAAAAAGTGCCACACATGTGGTATCGCCGTACTCAGGAGAAGTAGTATAATGTGTTTTGGGGTGTATTTTTACACATACCCATGCTGAGTGGGAGAAAGATCTCTGTAAATGGACAATTGTGTGTAAAAAAAATTAACAAATTGTCATTTACAGAGATATTTCTCCCACCCAGCATGGGTATGTGTAAAAATACACCCCAAAACACATTATACTACTTCTCCTGAGTACGGCAATAACACGTGTGGCACTTTTTTGCAGCCTAACTGCGCTAAGGGGTCCAAAGTCCAATGAGCACCTTTAGGCTTTACAGGGGTGCTTACAATTTAGCACCCCCCAAAATGTCAGGACAGTAAACACACCCCACAAATGACCCCATTTTGGAAAGTAGACCCTTCAAGGTATTCAGAGAGGGGCATAGTGAGTCCGTGGCAGATTTCATTTTTTTTTTGTCGCAAGTTAGAAGAAATTGAAACTTTTTTTTTTTTTTTTTCTCACAAAGTGTCATTTTCCGCTTACTTGTGACAAAAAATAATATCTTCTATGAACTCACTATGCCTCTCAGTGAATACTTTGGGATGTCTTCTTTCCAAAATGGGGTAATTTGGGGGGTATTTATACTATCCTGGAATTCTAGCCCCTCATGAAACATGACAGGGGGTCAGAAAAGTCATAGATGCTTGAAAATGAGAAAATTCACTTTTTGCACCATAGTTTGTAAACGCTATAACTTTTACCCAAACCAATAAATATACACTGAATGGGTTTTTTTTAATCAAAAACATGTTTGTCCACATTTTTCGCGCTGCATGTATACAGAAATTTTACTTTATTTGAAAAATGTCAGCACAGAAAGTTAAAAAAATCATTTTTTTGCCAAAATTCATGTCTTTTTTGATGAATATAATAAAAAGTAAAAATCGCAGGAGCAATCAAATAGCACCAAAAGAAAGCTTTATTAGTGACAAGAAAAGGAGCCAAAATTCATTTAGGTGGTAGGTTGTATGAGCGAGCAATAAACCGTGAAAGCTGCAGTGGTCTGAATGGAAAAAAAGTGGCCGGTCCTTAAGGGGTAGAAAGCCCTAGGTCCTCAAGTGGTTAAATAAAATGTCTCCCCCCCCCCCCCCAGCGCTCTCTTCCCTCCCCCTGCCAGCCAATGACAGCGATCGGCTGTCATAGGCATCAACCTATGAGAGCTGATCATTCCTGAGACTCTCAAGGGGACAGCCGTGTCACTTGTAGATTGCAGCTCTGTACAATGTAATAGACTAACAGTCTCTTAGTGGCTGCCGCCGTGTTCACGCCGATTGGCGTGAGGTGCTCTTTAGGTAGTTAAATTATAAAACAACATTTTTCGTATGAAATCTTTATAGCATGCGTGACTAGGGGGTGGTTAGAGGTGTGGCAGGGGTGTGGCTTAAGTGACCCTCTTTCCGATCTTAAAAAGTTGGGAGGTATGGACTTACCAATAAGATTGTCCTTTGTAGAATAGATAGCGAGATAATCCAGATCACAATCCAGATCATCCTCCAGATCAAAGCGACTGAAAGACAGCAAGATGTCCTTTCCTTGTGGAACCACTATTGTCCATGTACACTTCCTGCAACAGAGATCATTTTGGTCATGTTATGGGTCAGAATCACATTAAAGGAATACCAAGGTGAATATAAACTGATGAGATAAACAGGTGTATGTACAATGCCAAGCATAAAACTAACTAGGCTGTGTTCTTTTTTTTATCTGCCCGAAAGAGTTAACATTTAGGGCTGCAAGTGACGGTTACACTATAGTCCGACTGGAGAGAGCCTAACTGATTAGGTATTACAGCCATAAAACATTTTCCTTCAAGAAAACAGCTTCTGAAAGCAGGAAAGAGATAAAAAGATCAATAGTTCATAGATTTTAGCTCTGACATACTTCATAGACTGTGTGATTAAGCAGAAACAATGAAACATTAAAAACTTAAAAAGGAAATTGAAACATAAAATAAAACTGTGGGATATCTCAAGTTATTTTTAGGAGTAGGAGGATAGATACATTTGCTTATCTCAGTGTATTTTCACCATGGTATTCCTTTAAAACCTCCCTAGCGGTATGGACAGATTCTCTGTCCAAACAAAATATGCTGTGAACAGTATAAAAGTGCATACACCTCAATACTCTCCTGCACTGTATACTAGACCCTTGCTTGACACATTTTGGCAAGTTACAGGAAAAAAAAAAGTTTTAAAAATGTATTTTATCACTTTTTGCACAGAAATCCTGGGGAAATTGAACGCCAGGGAGGTTAAGGGCCGTCTGTAGAGACAGTTGCCTTTAGATTGCTTTTTGACTTCAGCCTAGCCTCTAGCTGAAGAAAAACATTTGTGTACACTTGAAAAAAGTGAGCAAACTGCAACCGCCAGCCCACCAACACTAAATATTATTAAAAAGACTGCTTGATTATCTAAGGAGAAGCACAGAATCTGTGGAAAACACTGGAGAATATGAGTCATCCATCAAAGCAGCGGTATAGTAGATTTTTATTTTCTTCTCCCCCCCCCCCCCCCCCCCCAAGTCTAACATTTAGCAACTTAGAAATTGGTCACATCAGAACTTAACAGAGTTGCTGAAAGTTTGGTGAATTGATGGTAATACCATCAATTCACCAAACTGCAATTTTGTTACATTTGTTCCGATAATCACCGCACAAGGCGGTGATTTATCACTCTGCTCAGTAGTGTCAGTTTTTCATGCGGAAAGAGGCTTTATGAATGCCGAACTTGCTGAGTGTTCGGTAAAGTCAGCTGTTTTAAGCATTTCCGCATGCGGAAATGCTTTATGAATGATAGCCAATGTGGGGAAGATGCATGGAGATCATGCAGGGTTAATTGCTTCAGGTATTTCCTCATACATGCCCACTGTTAACCTTATTTTTTCTTAAGCTGAATCTGTTCTAAATCTGTTCTCCATTGCTCCATAGCAGAAGTTAGATTCAGAGTTTCACTGAAACAATGACACACGCAGACGGAAGGTTTGGACTTCACCACCAGTTTGCTGAATAAACACATACTTGAGACATTAAAAAATGCTAGGTTGAAGGATTTCTGAAGTGAATTACTGCATCTATTTTTTACTCACCTGGGGCTTCATCCAGCTCCTAGCAGCCGTCTCAGTCTCTCTTGCCGCAGCCTCGGTCCTCCGCGTTGTCCCGCTGGCCACCCATAATGATCGCCACTACGTTGGCGGGTTGGGTCTTCTGTGCCTGTGTCAGCATTCGTGCCCATGCGTCCACGTCATCTGGTGCTTACTGCGCCTGCGCAATAGTTGTGCACAGGTGCAGTATGCGCTAGATTACGTGAACACGCGGGCACGAATGCCCATGCAGATGTAGAAGACCCAATCCGCCAGTGGGGTCGCGATCATTACGGGTGGCCAGCTGAACAACGTGGAGGACCGGGGCTGAGGCGAGGGACTGGAAGAAGCCCCAGGTGAGTAAAAAATAGATGCAGTATTTCACATCGGAAGTCCTTTAAGAGCATCAAATATTGGGGTCGACTTATATACGAGGTTGACTTATATTTGAGTGTATACGGTAGTAGTTTTAGACCAATCAGAGCATGTAGAATTTTTCAACGGAAATGGGATTACCACGGTAATTTTGAGCCAATCAGAAGACTCGGTAAGACTCAGTAGCAGGCCCGGATTTGCCTCACAGGAGCCTATAGGCACAGATGTTCTGGCACATTAGACTTTGCCCTCCATAAACCTACAAAAAGCCACCAAACTATACCACAAGTGTGGCGGCTGGCCCCGCGGCCACTTCTCCCTTACTTCCCTTTACCATCATAGGTAGCTACAGGTGTCCCTTAGAATTAAGTAGCCAGAAGTGCCCTCAATATTAAGTAGCCAGAGGTGCCTCCGAGAATTAGGTAGCCAGAGGTACCTTCAGTATTAAGTAACTAGAGGCACCCATGACTTAAGGGAGATCTCGTCAGTGGAATGCCAAGAGCAGGGAAAGTAACCCATAATTTACACTCTTATCAGGACTCTGCATAGGGAAGGAGGGAGGTGCTCGGGGAGGGGAGTGAATCGCCTTTCCATCATCAGGGGCCTGTAGACATGTGCCTATGGCGAACACCGGGAATCCAGCGCAGGAGATTTGGGCGCAGCCTGCGCCACCATAGACCGAAATAGGAATTATGGCTATAGCGGCGCACACTGAGTAACTTCTGTACCGGCAGAAAACGGAGCTGAAGTTACTTTTAAAACACTGTAATGCGGCCACCAGCAACCTCTGGAAGCCGAATTACATCATTCCCTACCATCCATGTCGACCTAGAGGGGTAATAGTAATTAATGCTGCTGGGATTTGTGCAGGAGCAGGGTTAGCCATATACCGGCTATATCCTGCGCCCAAGTCTCTCAGCGCCTACAGCGCCTTATGGTAAATCCGGCCCAGCTCGGTAGTATCCAAGTCTTGTGATTGGTCTAAAATTATCGCAGTATTCCAATTTCCACAGAAAAATTCTGCATTCTCTGACAAGGCCAATACTTCTGACTTGGAAGTGTTTGGTCAATGGGAGAATTTGGTAGTATATCAAGGATGTCCGCATAATAACAGACATCCGCAAATTATAACGGATTCAGCAAAACAAACTTTTTTTTAAATTAGATAACTTTATTACCAAAGATGTCAAAAAACCCATTTTACTCAGAAATCGGAATCAGTAATTTAGATTTCCGTGGAAATCCACAGAACTGGTAATCAGCATTTGTGGAAATCGGAATTTACGTGAAATAAAAAAACACATCATTTCCGACCATGGGCGCCCGCAGAAACATTTCCGTGGGGGGGGGGGTGCACGGTACCCCAAAAATGGGCATGGCCATGGACCAGAATGTGGGTGTGGTCCTGGGTGGAGCATGAATTTACTATGACTAGGACTATGGTAGGGATTGGATTGTAAGTGCCTCCGACACAGGTGCCCCCCAGTTTAGGTGGTGACAGGTGCCCCCCCAAGTTTAGTGACAGGGACCCTCCCAGTTTAGGTAGTGACAGGGACCCAAGTTTAGTGACAGAGACTCCCCCAGTTTAGGTGGTGGCAGGTGCCCCCCAGTTTAAAATAGTGACAGGGACCCCCCAGTTTAAATTAGTGACAGGGACTTCCCCCAGTTTAGGTGGTGACAGGGACCCCCAGTTTAAAATAGTGACAGGGACCCCCCCAAGTTTAGTGACTGGGACTCCCCCCAGTTTAGGTGGTGATGTGATAGGGACCCCCCGCCCCACTCCCCATGATGTCAGACCTCAGATCAGCGCCGCCTGCCTGCTTTGTTCCATCCCCACTGCCTATCATGTAACAGGTCCAGGGCGCACCCGCACTTCCCTCTGGGTATTGCATGGTGGTTTGGGGGCCCCAGCCAGTGAGAGAGACTGGGGCCCCCGGCTGTTGTGCGAACCATTGTTTGTAACAGGCAGCGTCACTTAGACCTCCGATCAGCCGGCGACCAGTGAGAAGCTAACGCATGGTATCCCCTCTGGACACCGCGCTGCATATGATGTCACTTCCACATATAAGTGCAGTGTCCACGAGGTACTAGCACCCGCTTCTCACTGGCTGCCGGGCTAAACAGAGATCTCTGTGCCGCTGCCTGTTACATGATAAGCAGCGGGGACAGAGCACAGCAGGCGAACAAACAAGAAGGCAGCGGTGGCGGCACAGGACGGGGGCAGGCATGGTGCCGAGCTTCATGTTTCCGACCATCCCTAGTTAGAGCACCTTTTCTGCATGCTTGTTCAGGGTTTATGGTTAAAAGCATTACAGGCAGAGGATTAGAAGGATAGCCAGGCAACTGGCATTGTTTAACAGGAAATCAATATGTCATCCTCCATATCCCTCTCACTTCAGGTGTGCTTAAAGGCAGTGTTCTGTAACTGATAATAGGGGCAGAGCCAGCACCTCTGAAAGTATTACGCAGCGGGAACCATCCGGGACTGAGGTAGTGTGGAGAATCCAAAAGAATGCCGCACAGACAGGCGAGTAGCAAGCCGTGGCATGAAACTCAGTTAGGGGGCGGACATTCACCCTAAAGATACCGAGACACGCTCGTTACAAGCCCTGGGCTGTGTAAGTGTAACTTTAATCGTAGGCAGAGGCTTATGTGTTAAATGCATACTGTGTTTTTATGGTCTTATATTTTCTGGATGGAATAAAGCGTTATTGAGGAAAGCTGGCTGCTGTGCCTGTTTGAAGAGAGGAGTGTATGATCAAAACCCCACCAATTCTCTATGGTGGAGAGGATCTGATGTGCAGTATTATTGCGGGGGGAGTGTGGTCATGCACTGGTCACCAAGTGTGGTTGTTCACAGCACAGGGGGACACTTTGGAAGTTCTGAATAATCTAAACAGTATAAAGCTATGTGGAGTTGCATCTTGGTATAGGTTGTATAAATTGGAGAACGCAGTAGAAAAAAATTGACTTTATTGTAACTGATAATAGAACTAGGCAGCTTCTATGGTCAGCGAATAGCTCATGTTGCTCAGAATTGCATGACCACACATAGCTGTGTTCATTTGTCTCTATACCTTGGACAGCAACACGTCACCACATCTTGGTGTTAGAGCCCTAACTGCGTTTATGGATTTTAGTTAAAAATATCTTATAGGTAAAATCCTTCTTTTGTCAATGGTGTTAAAATTAGGAACAGCATGTGCTTACTCATTATTAGAATAAAATCCACGGGGGTTGTTGGGTACTTGTATAAGTCCAGCTGTCAGCTTCAGGACCCCTTCTTCCACACTGCATTTTACTGTGGGGCAGGACACAAACCTCAGATGATCACATGTGCTGCTGATGTCATCATTAAGTCACGGTGCTGCAGTGCGCACTTACCTAAGTTGGGCTGTGCTAATCCTCCTGGATATAGGTGTGAAAGAAACAAAATTAAAGTCAAAGGATATTTGAGCAGAACAGTATCAAGCCAGGTTCCAGATATAAAGTAGAGCTAACACATACAAGGCAACGTGTCTGAAATTTACAGTACAACACTAAGGGGCTAATTTATAAAACAATTGTAAAAAATGAACATTTGAATAGCACTTTTCTCCTGTTGGACTTAAAGGGAACTAAACTGAGAAGGATGTGGATTTTTCCTTTTAAAATAATACCAGTTGCTTGACTCTCCTGCTGATCCTGTGTCTCTAATGCGTTCAGCCACAGCCCCTGAACAAGCATGCAGATCAGGTGCTCTGACTGAAGTCAGACTGGATTAGCTGCATGCTTGTTTCAGGTCTGTGGTTCAGCCACTACTGTGGCTAAAGAGATCAGCAGAGCTGCAAAGCAACTGGTATTGTTTAAATGTAAAAACCCATATCCCTCTCAGTTTAGGTTCCCTTTAAAGCGCTCGAGAGCCACAAGGCCACACTGCAGTGTTAGGGAGTCTTGCCCAAGGACTCCTTACTGAACAGGTGACTCCAGCCTTTCCTGATAAATGAAACCCTGCTTTATTTATTTACGGTCGGATGCGAAAGTTTGGCCAACCTTGTTAACCTTCCTGGCGGTAACCCCAAACGTAGTTCGGGGTAAGCCGCGCAGGAGGTTTTCTCAGGCCCTGCTGGGCCGATTTGCGTAATTTTTTTTTGCTGCACGCAGCTAGCACTTTGCTAGCTGCGTGAGCACACCGATCGCCGCTGCCCCGCGCCGATTCGCCGCGCCGTAGAGTCCCCCCCCCTAGACCCCATGCGCTGCCTGGCCTATCAGCGCCAGGCAGCGCTGAGGGGTGGATCGGGACTCCCTTAGACGTCACGACGTCCATGATGTCGGTGACGTCATCCCGCCCCGTCTCCATGGCGACGGGGAAAGCCCTCCAGGAAATCCCGTTCTTTAAACGGGATTTCCTGATCGCCGGAGGCGATCGAAGAAGGTAGGGGGATGCCGCTGCACAGCGGATATCATGTAGCGAGCCCTAGGCTCGCACAATGATTTAAAAAAAAAAATTCAAAAAAACGGATGCGCTGCCCCCTGGCGGTTTTTAATAGACCGCCAGGAGGGTTAATCCTCATGATTTTCCTGTATAATTTGTTGGTTGTCACGATAAAAAATGTCAGTTAAATATATCATATAGGAGACACACACAGTGATATTTGAGAAGTGAAATGAAGTTTATTGGATTTACAGAAAGTGTACAATAATTGTTTAAATAAAACATAAATTTGGGCATTGTTGTTATTTTATTGATTCCAAAACATTTAGAACTAACTATTGGAACTCAGATTGGCTTGGTAAGCTCAGTGACCCCTGACCTACATACACCGGTGAATGCAATTATGAGAAAGAGTGTTTAAGGGGATCAAGTGTAAGTTCCCCTCATTTACCTTTCTCTGAAGAGTAGCAACATGGGGGTCTCAAAACAACTCTCAAATTACCTAAAAATAAAGATTGTTCACCATCATGGTTTAGGGCAGTGGTCCTCAAACTAAAGCCCGCGGACCGAATGTGGCCCCCTGAGGCTTTTTTACCGGCTAACCACACACAAAATGTATTATAGACACAGTCAGCTACATCTTTAAATATTGGTGGTCCGCATATAGAATGAAGCCAGAAAGCAGAAATTCGCTGGTTTCCAATTAAATTCCACATCAGGGGACACTGTTGTCCAATTGGACTGCAGGTTATCACCTGAGTATGCTTCACTGTCTGACCCGCAAAGACGTCTACATCATTTTATGTATACTCCGGCCCCCCAGCAGTCTGAAGTATGTTGACCCGGCCCTCAACCTAAAACGTTTGGGGAAGCCTGGTTTAGGGGGAAGGATAGAGAAATCAGACTCAAAGACTTCAGCTGTCTGTTTCCACAGTTAGGAACATATTGAGGAAATGGAAGACCACAGGCTCAGTTCAAGCTAAGGCTGGAAGTGGCAGACCAAGAAAAATCTCGGATAGACAGAAGCGACAAATAGTGAGAACAATCAGAGTCAACCCACAGACCAGCACCAAAGACCTACAACATCATCTTGCTGCAGATGGAGTCACTGTAAATCGTTCAACAATTTGGCACACTTTACACAAGGAGATGCTGTATGCAAGAGTGATGCAGAGGAAGCCCACAGCACAAACAGAGCCGCTTGAGGAATGCTAAAGCACATTTGGACAAGCCAGCTTAATTTTAGAATAAGGTGCTGTGCACTGATATAACTAAAATTTAGTTATTTGGGCTTAACAGGGGGCGTTATGCATGGTGGAAAAATAACAGCATTCCATGCTACCTACAGTAGAATATGGTGGTGATTCCATCCTTCTGTGGGGCTGTGTTGCCAGTGCAGGGACTGGGAATCTTGTCAAAGTTGAGGGACGCATTCCACTCAGTATCAGCAGATTCTGGAGACCAACCTCCAGTAATCAGTGACAAAGCTGAAGCTGCGCCGGGGCTGGATCTTTCAACAAGACAACGACTCTAAACACTGCTCAAAATCCACTAAGGTATTCATGCAGAGGAACAAGTGCAACGTTCTGGAATGACCATCTCAGTCCCCAGACCTGAATATAATTGAAAATCTGTGGTGTGAGTTAAAGAGAGCTGTCCATGCTCGGAAGCCATCAAATATTAGCAGGGCATAATCTTAAAGGGCATATCTTTAAAGGGGAACTGAAGTAAGAGGTATACGGAGGCTGCCATATTTATTTCCTTTTAATCAATACCAGTTGCCTGGCAGCCCTGCTGATCCTCTGCCTCTAATACTATTAGCCATAGCCCCTGAACAAGCATGCAGCAGATCAGGTGTTTCAGACTTTAAAGTCAGATATGACAAGACTAGCTGCATGCTTGTTTCTGGTGTTATTTAGATACTAATGCAGATAAATAGACCAGCAGGGCTGCCAGGCAACTGGTATTGATTAAAAGGAAATAAATATGGCAGCCTCCGTATACCTCTTACTTCAGTACCCCTTTAAGGGTGCATAAGATACCCAGAATTAGCCCAGAATTATTTAATATACAGCACTTGAAGATCTCATTATCCATCTGTACTGACATCGCGATATTCTTCTCTTGCAGGTATGCATTTGACTTCTATGCAATATCCTCTGCCTAACTGATTGATCTCCGCTCCGAACCCTGCATTTGGCCAGGGGTGCTCGGATACCCCTTTTCAAAATCCGGGTTGACCCGGATCCGGATACCCAGATATCCGGATCCAGACCGGATATCCGGATCGGAACCAGGCCCGGCCCTAGACTTTTTGCCGCCTGAGGCAAGCTTTAAGGAAATCACCCCCCCCCCCCCCAAGCCGTGGGTGTGAGGGGCCGCCCGAGCTGGAGGGGATAGCGGGCAGGAAGGGGGTATTGGGCCTAGCGGCGGGGAGGGGGGTCAGACCCTCCCCTCCCTCGCCTGGGTCCCCCGTCCTCCGCTCCCCTCCAGCTTTAAAAAGTTGCGTGGCTGGCTGCAGCTATAAGAGGCAACGGGTGGGGATCACTCACCTCTTCCTCGTTCCAGCCTAGCCTGCGCTCCACTGACGTCACTTCCTGCTACGCCACAGGAAGTGACGTCAGTGGAGCGCACGCTGGAACGAGGAAGAGGTGAGTGATCCCCGCCTGTTGCCTCTTACAGCTGCAGCCAGCCACGCAACTTTTTAAAGCTGGAGGGGAGCGGAGGACGGGGGACCCAGGCGAGGGAGGGCGGGGGTCCGACCCCCCTCCCCGCCGCTAGGCCCAATACCCCCTTTCCTGCCCGCTATCCCCTCCAGCTCGGGCGGCCCCTCACACCCACGGACGGGCGGGTGCCGCCCCCCCAGAAGTGCCGCTTGAGGCAAAAGTTTCACCCCGCCTCGTGGGCGGGCCGGCCCTGATCGGAACTGTTGGGTATCCGGATAGAATCGGGTATCCGACCCTACTATCCGGGGTATCCAGGCAAATTCGGAATATCCGGGTAGAAAACCCAGACGTGGCCTTTTAAATTGCTTTAAAAACGTTTTTGAGGGTAAATGAGGCATGTAGCATCATTATTTTTTAAAGGGAAACAATAATTGATGATGTGGGGACTTAAAATCCCCCAAGAAACAAAAAAAAATGTCTGTCAATTAACATCAGGCCTAGGTTCCAGACAGCGGTCGTGTAGCCCACATTGTGTCCAAAGTCCAAAGTGCAAAGTGGCACGTGTTTGAAAGTGCCACTTTGCACGTGTTTGCACGTGGCACTTTGCACATGGCAGGCAGCAGCTGGCCTGGTGTGTGCACAGACACATAGCAGCGCCTGGGTCCCCCGTCCTCCGCTCCCCTCCAGCTTTAAAAAGTTGCGTGGCTGGCTGCAGCTGTAAGAGGCAACAGGCGGGGATCACTCACCTCTTCCTCGTTCCAGCCTAGCCTGCGCTCCACTGACGTCACTTCCTGCTACGCCACAGGAAGTGACGTCAGTGGAGCGCACGCTGGAACGAGGAAGAGGTGAGTGATCCCCGCCTGTTGCCTCTTACAGCTGCAGCCAGCCACGCAACTTTTTAAAGCTGGAGGGGAGCGGAGGACGGGGGACCCAGGCGAGGGAGGGCGGGGGTCCGACCCCCCTCCCCGCCGCTAGGCCCAATACCCCCTTTCCTGCCCGCTATCCCCTCCAGCTCGGGCGGCCCCTCACACCCACGGACGGGCGGGTGCCGCCCCCCCAGAAGTGCCGCTTGAGGCAAAAGTTTCACCCCGCCTCGTGGGCGGGCCGGCCCTGATCGGAACTGTTGGGTATCCGGATAGAATCGGGTATCCGACCCTACTATCCGGGGTATCCAGGCAAATTCGGAATATCCGGGTAGAAAACCCAGACGTGGCCTTTTAAATTGCTTTAAAAACGTTTTTGAGGGTAAATGAGGCATGTAGCATCATTATTTTTTAAAGGGAAACAATAATTGATGATGTGGGGACTTAAAATCCCCCAAGAAACAAAAAAAAATGTCTGTCAATTAACATCAGGCCTAGGTTCCAGACAGCGGTCGTGTAGCCCACATTGTGTCCAAAGTCCAAAGTGCAAAGTGGCACGTGTTTGAAAGTTCCACTTTGCACGTGTTTGCACGTGGCACTTTGCACATGGCAGGCAGCAGCTGGCCTGGTGTGTGCACAGACACATAGCAGCTGCAGCAGCACACACTGTAACTGTCACACTATGACATCAATCAAGGTAATTAACGATTTAACTATAGTGCAGTGATAGTGAAGGGGTTACTCACTGAACAGCTTATCGCTGTGTACAGCCCTTGGTCCAGCAGCACTGCAGCACACACTCTGTCACACTATGAGACATCAATCAAGCTAATTAACGTTTTAACTACAGAGTAGTGAAGGAGTTAATCAATTAACAGCTTTAGGTTTATAACTGTGTACAGCCCTTTGTAGGCCACCAGCACTGGAGCATGTCTCTCAGTGTGCATTCAGTAAGCCAGGACGATCTGTCTCATCATGGCAGCCCTCCTTATTCTGTGATTGGGTGCCAGGGCTTAGGCTCGGAGGCCTCTGATTGGCTCAATGAGGTCAGGTGGTGCCGGCCAGGGTTCCCCTCTGTGATTGGTTGCTAGGGCTTCTGCTGGGAGCCCTCTGATTGGCTCCAGGACGTCATCACCTTAGTTACAGTATTTCGGATCCAGATATCCGGATTATGCGCACCAACTATCCGCAGATAGCTATCCGGATTTGGGCAACTATCTGGAATCCGAATCCGATCCGGTTAGCCCCAAAAAGTTTGGATATCCGGGTTACCCGGATATCCGGAATCTGAATGAGCATCCCTGCATTTGGCTATATTTTTTTTCTTTTTCTCAAATGGTATGCATAATTAACACAGGCCATTTCCTGCTACCTCTTACCTATTCAATAGAGCCTTTGCATATGTTGGACTAGCCCTGCCACTGTGAGACAAATTGGCTAGGCTATTCTCACCTGATATCAATCTGCCTACTAACTTTAAACTCAGTTAAGGTGGCCATATACATTGAACGATTATGGGCAGATTCGACCAAGAGACAAATTTATCTCTAATCGAATCTGATTAGAGATAAATTTGTCTCTAGTCGAATCTGCCCATACACTACAGGCTAATTCCCGTCCGATTTCAGCATGAAATCATCAGGGAATGGGCTGAGCCGCCGCGTCCGCCCAGCCGCTGCCCCCAAAATGTACAAATGTATGTAGTGTAGTGCATTTATACATTACCTGTCCTATAGCAGCTTCCGCACGGTGTCTGTCCATCTAGCCAGGTAAGCCGCATACATGCTAGCGGCGGATAGTGTCTGACGTCAGATGCTATGTGCCGCCAGCGTGTATGCGAAACCCGGTGAGATGGACGGAAACCAAGTGGAGGCTGACACCGGACAGGTAATGTATAAATGCACTACACTACATACATTTAAACATTGCGGCGGCAGCTGCGGGGGCTTTGTCGTCTCATCGCTCGTTCGCAATTCGGCCGCCGTACCGCCACGCACCCGAACAACTTCGGCCCGAAATTTTCCAACATGCGCGATCGATCGTGCGGCCAATTTCTGTCCCGAATTTGGTCGCTGTGTCGGTCGGGCATGCCCTTGGCAGGGCATAATCTTAACTGCTTGCCGACCGTGTCACGCCAATGGGCGTGGCCGCGATGGCAGCCCCAGGACCGCCTAACGCCGATCAGCGTAAAGTCCTTGGGGCTCGCACTACAGGAGATTGCGCGCAGGCTGCATGCGCATCTCCTGTAGGTGGGCGGAGCAGAGCTCCGCCTTCAGTCTCCGAGCAGCAATTGCCGCTTGGGAGACTGTTAGACAGCGGAATCGCCGTCTAATTACATTGTACAGCGCTGCGATCTGTAGCAAAAGCCTATGACAGCCGATCGCCGTTATTGGCTGGCTGTGGGGTGGGAAGGACGGAGGGGAAAAAAAATACGAAAAATAGGCAGGTTTATTAAAAAGTATACAACATAAATATTTACACACACAAAAAAAAAAAAAACACTGGGGTGGCGATCAGACCCCACAAACAGAGAGCTCTGTTGGTGGGGAGGAATCACTCATGTGCTGTGTTGTGCAGCCCTGCAGCTTGGCCTTAAAGCTGCAGCGGCCTTTTTTGACAAAAATAGCCTGGGTCTGGGGGGGGGGGGGGGGGGGGGGAGGGGCCGAAAAGCCCATGGTCCTCAAGAGGTTAAAGGACATATTTTAAGGGTGCATAAGACACCCAGAATTAGCCCAGAATTAAACCAGATTAGAACAGATGAGAACTAACACAACTCCCCACGGCTGCTCATCTGCTGATCTAACACAGGTATGATCTATTCTCTTTGGGTTCCCTGACTTCCACCATCAGCTCATGTTTGTCAATCCCTGAGATCTCCTCATTGCAACCATCCACATACACCCAATAAATTCACACAAATTACCCCGCACCCTTTAAATTTGACACTTCCCTGACTATACACACACCAACTTGCAAAATGTTTAATATCCGTTTTACAGCCATTATCTTGTCAGCCCCACTACTTAAAATACCTACATCACTTATCCCTCCCGCTGCCAGCAATAACATTTACATTGCTCCTTCCATCCTCTCTTCTCTCTACTCATGAACTATTCCTATTTCTCAAGTCACACTTACCTTCCTCCACGTCTCTTAAAGAGGAACTGTCGTGAAAATCTTAAAATTTAAAACACATACAAATAAGAAGTACATTTCTCCCAGGGTAAAATGAGCCATAAATTACTTTTCTCCTATGTTGCTGTCACTTACAGTAGAAATCTGACATTACCGACAGGTTTTGGGCTAGCCCATCTCTTCATAGGGGATTCTCAGCATGGCCTTTATTCTTTATAAAGACACTCCCTGAAAATGATTAATACAAAGATGCTAGCTAGCCTCCCTGCACACTATTTTGGCAGTTGGATGGAGCAACTGCCATTCACTAAGTGCTTTTAAAAATAAAGAAAACCCTGAGAACCCCCCTATGAGAAGATGGGCTAGTCCAAATCTGTCGGTAATGTCAGATTTCTACTTTTTACTGTATTTGACAGCAACATAGGAGAAAAGTAATTTATGGCTCATTTTACTCAGGAAGAAATGTACTTCTTATTTGTATGTGTTTTAAACGTTAAGATTTTCGCGACAGTTCCTCTTTAAACAGCCCACTGTCACATACAAATCACATCCTCACCTCTTTCATCTCTGCCTACTACTCCTACTTGCTGATGGGGACATATCACCCAATCCTGGACCCTCTCCCTGATCTCACTGCACTTTAGAAAACACCACATCCCGCACTGACCATCCTCACTCCTCCACACATATTAACCTCCCCGGCGTTCTATTGAGATCGCCAGGGAGGCTGCGGGAGGCTTTTTTTTTAATAAAAAAAAAACTATTTCATGCAGCCAACTGAAAGTTGGCTGCATGAAAGCCCACTAGAGGGCGCTCCGGAGGCGTTCTTCCGATCGCCTCCGGCGCCCAGAATAAACAAGGAAGGCCGCAATGAGCGGCCTTCCTTGTTTTGCTTAGATCGTCGCCATAGCGACGAGCGGAGTGACGTCATGGACGTCAGCCGACGTCCTGACGTCAGCCGCCTCCGATCCAGCCCTTAGCGCTGGCCGGAACTTTTTGTTCCGGCTGCGCAGGGCTCAGGCGGCTGGGGGGACCCTCTTTCGCCGCTGCTCGCGGCGAATCGCCGCAGAGCGGCGGCGATCAGGCAGCACACGCGGCTGGCAAAGTGCCGGCTGCGTGTGCTGCACTTTATTTGAAGAAAATCGGCCCAGCAGGGCCTGAGCGGCAGCCTCCGGCGGTGATGGACGAGCTGAGCTCGTCCATACCGCTCAGGAGGTTAACCAAAGTAACCTGATCACCATTCCTTGCCTTCCCAGCTCTCCCCCCCCCATATCCGGGGCCTTCTGGATTGCCTGCTCTGTAGTCAACAAACTAGCCCACATCCACGATCTGTTTATTACTAATGCTTTCACCATCTTGGGGCTCACTGAGACATGGCTAACCCCATCTGATACTGTGTCTCCAGCTGCCCTCTCATATGGTGGTCTCAAGTTTAGCCACATGCCTGGATCGGGTGACAAACATTGGGGTGGGGTGGGAATTCTTCTCTCCGAACACTGCTCCTATACACCACTTACACCTGCACCTTCTCTTTTTTTCTTCCTCTCACGCTGTCCACATCTACTACCCTCACCACTTCCAGGTTGCTGTCATCTACCATCCTCCTGGACCAGCCTCCACCTTCATTGACCACTTTTCCACATGGCTTCTTCACTTTATATCCACTGACATTCCTTCCATCATCATTGGGGACTTCAACATCCCTATAGACACTAACTGTTCCCAGGGCCGGATTTCTGGGAAGGCCACAGAGGCCATGGCCTAGGGCGATAAATCAAATAAGATCAGAAGGGCGGCAGGACTTGGAGAGAGAAGAGGTTATATGTAAAAATAAATCATCTCTTCTGGTCCCGCAGCGCAGCCAGCCAGCACCCTGCTCTGCACTAATAGCTGAATTCCAGAGTTCCCCAATCCCTGCTTCTCTCTCTCACACTTCTTGATGTGTTATAACAATCAGGATCAATCATAACCGTCACCTGATGATCCATTCCTCCGTATGATGGACATACAAGTGGATGTGAGAAATAAAAGGAATTTACATTACAAAGCAGATAGAACTAAGTTCCGCTGAGTTTCAATGCAGGCATTCACAGGCATCAGTGAGCTCTGCTAGTTTCTTCACTTTCTCTTTTACAGCTGTGACACTAACCCCAGCAGCAGTTAATTACACTCTTATCTAACCCTAATTTATGATTGTTTCTCGTTTTTTTCTTCCTAGCTAGCAATGATCTCTTGTATGCTCCATTTAACTCTTTCCCGTCTCATTTTCTGTCCTTTAGCTCCTACCATCTATGAGAACTGCAGGAATAAAAATGCTGTTTGCTTTCCTTTCATTGATACACTGTTACTGTCACCTGAGCTGTTACTACCTCTATGCTAGTGTGTATGGTTTGGCATCCTTCTCCTTTCCTGTAGCAGTAGAGCATTGTACCATCTTGGCCATCAGCGAAAGCAGAAAGTTTTGAGTCAGGATGATACCATTCATTGGCTTAAAAGAAAAAGAGTAAGCTTTCTGCTAATCAGCCTTCTTCAGACTTTGTTCCTGTATACTGTCAATATGTTAGAGCACACCATCAAATATAAAGAAATGTCATTCAGATGCTTTAAAGTGGAGCTGAACTCTTGCACAGGACAGAAGGAAAACAGAGAAATGTACCCTGTATGTATTTAGAGAGCCTGTCTAATTCCCCCTCATCTGTGTCTAGTCACAAGTTGTAATTTGATCTCTACCCTGTCACCTGACTGCCACAACATCTAAGCTCATTTGAAAGCACAGGATGTTAACGATATGTATGCTTCCATGAAAGCAGGAAGTAGACACACTGCAGATTTATTGCAGGAGTTGTATCAGCTGTAACAAAGAAATGTTTTTCTTTAAAGGTTATGTTATAGCATATCTTTTAGAGCAGAGAGGAAGTTTAGAGGTTAGGTCCACTCTAATTACAACAGAACATCCAAAGTGGGTCTTGACAGGATGTTTGCTACTTACCTGTTTCTCTGTTTTGGATGGGCTTCTCTCCATTGCACTGCACTGCCACCTGATTGTGGCTCCGACTGCAGCCAGTCGTACAGAGGACAAGGAAGTAGTGCATTCTCTGGCCACTCGCACTCCCTGTAACTTCTCGCTCCTGCCCAGATGTGCTACAGTGTTAAACATTCTTGACAAGTCATATATCCGAGTCATTTCTCAAGTATGCATGCCCAGAACACTATCGGCTGCTGTGCACATTCGGGCAGGAGGGCAAATTACAGGAATTATTTGTTGAACGAGGGGCACAGCAGCACAACTGAAATTAGCTCATTCAAACCAGTGATCACTAGTCAGAGTGTTGGACAGAATGTTTTTTGGTGGTGGTGATGGGGAGGGGGGGGGGGGGGTGACAGCAGGCCTAGGGCACTAGAAAGTACAAATCCGGCCCTGACTGTTCCACTACCACTAAACTCCTCTCACTCACCTCATCCCATGACCTCTCTCAGTGGTCCTCAACCTCCTCCCACAAAGATGGCTACATTTTGGACCTAGTTATTACCCGGCTCTGCCCAGTTTCTACATTTAATAACTCTTCATTCCCCCTTTCAGATCACAATCTCATAACTTTCACAATCAGTTCCTCCCTACCTCCTCCAGCTACTCTACTGCAGGCAACACGCTTATGCAGGAATTATCGTAACCTCGACCTCTGCTCCCTGGCCAATTCTTTGAAACCCCTGGGCTCCCTGTTATCCTAAAATGACCCAGAGACAGCATCTATCTACTACTCCACCATAGTCACCGCTGTCATGAACGCAGCCGCCCCTCTCACCAACTTCTGCCCCCGCCGCATTAGACAGCCCTGGCTGACCGAACCCAACAAACAACTAAAAGATGCTCCAGGGCAGCAGAATGGCAGTGGAGGAAAAGCTCCACTGCAGGTGACTTCCTCCACTACAAAAATACTCTACTCCAGCTCAGATATGCTCTCTCACTTGCAAAGCAGTCATACTTCTCTACACTTATTTCTTCACAATCCCATAACCCTAAACAACTTTTTAACACCTTCAGCTCTCTTCTCCACCCCCCCCCCCCCCCCCCACCTCCTCCTACAACCACATGCTTGTCTGAAAAATTCTTTGCAACATACTTTGTGAACAAAAGTGAAACACTACAGAACAGCTTTGTAAAGCAACGCTCTTCACCAGTCCAATCACCTCTTCTTTTTTCCATCCTGCCTGGCAGTTCCCCAACTATCAACTATCCCTCCCCACATAACCAAACACTCACTCAAACCTCTTCCCTACTAGCAACCTTCTCTGCCATAATTGAACAGAGTCTTTCTTCACTTATCTTCAAAGCTCATCTTACTACATGTGCCCTGGACCCTATTCCATCTCATCTTATCCCCCAGCTCTCCTCCCCTCTCATTCCTGCTTTAACAACACTTTTTAACCTTTCCATCTCTACTGGCATTTTCCCTTCTTCATTTAAACAAGCTATCATAACACCTCTAATCATAAAATCCTCCTTAGATCCTACTGCTCTTTCTAACTACCGCCCAGTCTCTCTCCTTCCCTTTGTCTCCAAACTGCTGGAATGCCACATTTACTTAGAGTTGTCTAACTTTATCTCTGCTAATTCCCTGTTAGACCCCTTCTAGTCTGGCTTCCATCCTCAACACTCTACAGAAACAGTTATCACTAAGGTTGCCAATGACCTCCTAGTTGCTAAAGCCAAAGGCAGATTTTCGGTACTAAATACTCCTAGATCTGTCCTCCGCATTCGACACTGTTGATCATGCCCTACTTCTTCAGACCCTCTCAACACTGGGAATCAAGGGCCTAGCACCTGTTCGTTGTTTGGGGGTAACTCTGGACTCTGAGCTCTCCTTTATACCACATATCAACACATTAAGTACCTCCTGCTACTTCAAACTCAAAAATATTTCCAGCATCCGTCCCTTCCTCTCACAAGAAGCAACTAAAATGCTTGTGCATGCCCTAATCATCTCCCGTCTTGACTACTGTAACACCCTACTCTGTGGTCTACCAAAAAGCAGACTGGCACCTCTCTAATCCATATTAAACTCTGCTGCCCGTCTCATCCACCTCTCTTCTAGATCCTCTGAGGCAGCCCCTCTCTGCCAATCCCTCCACTGGTTACCAGTTGCCCAAAGGATCCAGTATCAACTTCTCACGCTTGCATTCAAAGCTCTACACAAGCTATCACCTCCATACATTTCCTCCTTAATCTCCAGATACCTCCCTGCCCGGACCCTCCGTTCCTCACAGGAGACCCTTTTGTCCTCTAACATAGTCACCTCCTCTCACTCTCGCATCCAAGACTTCTCACAGGCTGTCCTTTTCCTTTGGAACTCTCTCCCTCCCGTCATGCCTCGAGTCTGGAAACCTTCAAACGCACCCTGAAAACACACCTGTTCAGACAAGCCTATAATTTGCTATAAGCAGCACTGAAAGCACACTGCCCCACCCACTAACCCCTGTGTTTCCTCCCCACTACCCTCTAGATTGTAAGCTCGCAAGGGCAGGGACCTCCTCCTAGTGTTTCTCCTACTGCTGTAATTTTAACATATGCACATGTACCAACTACACGTCAACTATGTATGTATTTGTATTTCTACTATTCAATGTCATGACTGTACGGTGTCTTGACTCTTTTAGTTCTTATGCATACTTGTTCCCCTTTATTTGTTTGTACTATGTACAGTGCTATGGAAGATGTTGGCGCTATATAAATAAAAAATAATAATAATAAAACCTGAATGAACTAGAGATGTTTTGTAAAGAGGAATCCAGACTCTCAAACAATAATTAAACACTTATTGCACACTTTCTGTAAATCCAATAAACTTAATTTCACTTCTCAAATATCACTGTGTGTGTCTCCTATATGATATATTTAACTGACATTTTTTATCGTAACAACCAACGATTTATACAGGAAAATCATGACGAATAACAAGGTTGCCCAAACTTTTGCATCCCACTGTATTTATTTATTGTTTTTGCACTACCATTTATGGCTTACTAACAAATTATAAAACATGAATATGCAGTAATTCTACTTATTTATTTATTTACAAAAAGTGTATGGAAAGGGGCAGACATACAAAAAAATGGAGGTATTAAAACAGTAAATGGGACCCAGTTGGGTATATAAGTAGATAAATACTTGCTCTACTTACATAACATATGTATTGCACTGTCCACGTTAAGATTCCAGAGAATTTTACAAAGGAACGGTAGAGAATCCTACTCTAGACAGTTGCCAAATTTACTGTGGCTATTTTGAAGCCAGTCCTGATGTAATATCCGCCCTTAGTCTCCTCTGCCTGATTTGCCCGCCCTTCACTATAGAAAGTGCATTGTTTCAGCATGAGAAATATTGGCCAATCAGAGAGGAACAGAGGGAAGGGGAAAACAGGAGGGAAAGAGGCTTCAGCCAATCAGGCTGCATTACCGTATTTTTCGGACCATAAGACGCACCTAGGTTTAGAGGGCAAAAACCAAGGAAAAAAAGAATACTAAACCTGGTGTGTCCATACTGCAGGGCCGTCTTATGGATCTTCTTCTCTCCTCAATTATTATGTCCCCCTTGTACCTCTAGTGCAGGGACGGATCTAGGGGGGGGCAGGCGGGTATCTTGCCCCAGGCGCAGTTTGTTGAATTCTTAAAAAGGCGGCAAAATTTGGATGGGGAATGGCAGTTTAGGTGCCAAAACCTGATCTTTAGGTGCCAAAACCTGACCTTTAGGTGCCAAAACTGGATGGGGAATTACAGTCTAGGCGCCAAAACCTGACCTTTAGGCGCCAAAACTGGATGGGGAATGGCAGTTTAGGCGCCAAAACCTGACCTTGCCCCAGGCGCAACTTGGTCTAGATCCGTCCCTGCTCTTGTGTCCCCTTTAGTGTCTCCCTTGTGTCCCCCTCTGCCCCCCTTGTGTCTTCCTCTGTCTCCCTGTGTGATCTATGTCCCCTGTGTCCTCTTAAATGCCCCCCTCTGTCCTCTTAAGTGCCCTGTATCTTCTTGCGTGTCCCCTGTGTCCTCATATGTGCCCGTGTCCTCATATGTGCCCCTCTGTGTCTTCATATGTGCCCCCTGTGTCTTCTTATGTGTCACCTGTGTCTTCTTATGTGCCCCCATGTCCTCTTACATGCCCATCTGTGTCCTCATATGTGCCCCCTGTGTCTTCTTATGTGTCACCTGTGTCCTCATTTGTGCCCCCATGGCCTCTTACATGCCCCTCTGTGTCCACATATGTGCCCCCTGTGTCCTCATATGTGCCCTCATGTCCTATTACATGCTCTTCTGTGTCCTCATATGTGCCCCCATGTCCTATTACACGCCCCTCTGTGTCCTCATATGTGTCCCTCTGTGTCCTCAAAGGTGCCCCTCTATGCCCCGTGTCTTCAGTTGTGCCCTGTGTCTTCTTATGTTCCTGCCTGTGTCCCCGGGCAATTACCTCTAAGGGGTCGCGTTTCCAAGTGTAATCTTGTGACCGCTCGTAGCCCGCTGACTCGTCCCCCTCTGGCCTCTGTCCCCGTGGATGTGGTGGGCGCTGTGCAGGCTGGGGCTTACCACTAAATGACGGTACAGTGCGGAAGTGAAGGGCGAGAGAGGATCGGCTGCACGCGTGGACCACCCGCCGGCTTGCCGATTCACATCGCGGGCACAAGATTACACTTGGAAACGCGACCCCTTAGAGGTAATTGCCCGGGGACACAGGCAGGAACATAAGAAGAGAGAGGGGAACAACTGAAGACACGGGGGATAGAGGGGGCACATGTAAAGTAATGAAACTACTGCGGGGACACTGGCAGAGACATTACACAAAAGGTAATTGCCGCGGGGACACATAGGGGCGCCAGGAAATTGAATTACAGTGCGGGGAATTCTACCTGGAATCTAGCATCTGGACCATAAGACGCAGTGACTTTTCCCCCCCATGTTTGGGGGAGGAAAAGTGCGTCTTACGATCCGAAAAATACGGTAGTTAAGTCTGAGGGGAAGTAGAGAAGCAAAAAAAAGACAACCCAGCATGCCCTGCAACTTCTCTTTTGTGTACCAAATAAGAGTCAGGTAAACTGGGGAATGATCATTTATCAACAAGAAAAGTAATAGTGATTTTAACTTTTGGATTGCCTGATTAGCATCCTCATTACTTGTTTACCAGATAAAAATAAAGAATTGATTTTTGATTTTACGCCCGACAGTTTTTAAGTCCTACAATGATAGCATCTACATATTAGTATAAAAACCCAGGTTATACTCTTGAGATATTTAGTAAAACAAAATAGCAGTTACCATAATCAAGTTGTGCGAAGACCCATTCATGAAGTCTCTTAATGTCCGTAAAAATCCCTGGGGACCCTTTTTGGTTTGGAGGCAACATCCAGTTATTTTTCCACGGACGGGCACACCCCATGCCCCAGGAGGTGACACCAACCAGAACCCATCCTCCATGATGACGCTGGCACAGATATGGACCCCCAGAGTCACCCTGTAACACAAAGAAACATAAAATCCTAGATTTCAATCATTTAAAGTGTACCTGAGGCAACATGTGACATGATGAGATAAACAGGTGTATGTAAAGGGCAAAACATATTAAAGGGAACCTTAACTGAGAGGGATATGGAGATTTCATTTTAAACAATACCAGTTGCCTGGCAGTCCTGCTGTTCTCTTTGGCTGCAGCAGTGGTTGAATCACACACCTGAAACAAGCATGCAGCTAATGCAGTCGGACTTCAGTCAGAGCACCTGATCTGCATGCTTGTTGAGGGGCTGTGGCTGAATGCATTAGAGACACAGGATCAGCAGGAGAGTCAGGCTAGTATTAAAAGGAAAAATCCATGTCCTTCTCAGTTTAGGAAAACAAAAGTTTGCTTTCTTAAAACAAAGTATTTGAGATAATTCAGGTTGGAGTGACCTCCAAGATGTCTCCCAGTGCGTCATTGTTGAATAATGCAAATCAACCATTCTTGTCCTTGGAAGCTACTAGCCACACCTCCATAACCGCTGGAATGCAATGATGTGTCAGCTTGTTATTTGTACAGAGCCATAATAATCCAACAGGCATACAGACTGTTTCGGATTGGTTACATCTCGAAGCTCTTTCAGGACATGCGCCCCCTGCTCGAGCATGCGCCCCATGCTCGAGCATGTGCAGCGGCCTATCGACTCACCATTTGGCCGGAAGAAGGTCGCTGCGGTGGACTGGAGGGACACTTAGTAACAGCGCGGGCACAGGGCGACAGCAGGGGGCTGGTAGAAGCCCTAGGTAAGTTCAATTCTTTGTTTGTTTGTTTTTCCCTTTAAAGGAGCACTACTGTGAATTGAGTGAGTTTCAGTTAGTTAGATAAATCATGTGCAAAAGGAGTACGTTTTAACAAAGTTAAAATGGGAGGGTCAAAAGTAACTTTGACTTTCAGCAAGAGCAGGCACAATGTCAGCAGACAAGTTACTGACGTGGCTGCATGTAGAATACACTGAAAAGACAACTGTAGTGAGAGGTATAAGGAGGCTACCATATTTATTTCCTTTTAAACAATACCAGCTGCCCGGCAGTCATTGGCTGGAGTAGTGTTTGAATCACGCCAGAAACAAGCATGCAGTTAATCCAGTCAGATCTGACAAAGTCAGAAACACCTGATCTTCTTCATGCTTGTTCAGGGTCTGTGGCTAAAAGTATTAGCGGCAGAGGATCAGCAGGACAGCCAGGCAACTAGTATTACTTAGAAGGAAATAAATATGGCAGCCTCCATAGGCCTCTCACTTCAGTTGTCCTTGGAGTGCTTTTTTACAGAAAGAAGGGCACAGCTACATCAATATATACTTGTGCCTGCTCTGTACTGCCTCCTCTCTCTCACACAGACTTGGAACTTGCGCAGTACAGTCGCCAGAGCAAAGGACTACATAAAATGTCCAACATCTGTGAGTCAGTAGGGATCAGTGTAGCTGGGCACAGAGCCTTCACCGCAGCACAAGAAAGCTGTACGAGGTAGAAACATGCTAAGTTTCCTACCTCTGCCTCACGAGGAAGGGGTTTGAAAAAATGCCAGCCCCAACTCCAGCTGTTACAGTTGCCCCCCACAGCTGGCAGCCAGTAACTTGTCTGCCAATGTCGTACACACATTATATATTTAATCAACTGAAAATCAGTGTTACCTGGTAACATCCTTTTTAGTAACCTCCAGGACAGGTCCACCATGAGACTACATAGGCTCCTCCCAGGAACGTCCAGACAGAGTACTCTATAAATTTTAATCCAACCCCCCTAACACCAGTCAACTACAAGAGCTGTTAAACATTAAAGAGGTGTCATACATAATATAACAATATAAAGAAATATATATACCCTTATTAGGGTGGGTTACGGACCTGTCCTGGAGGTTACTAAAAAGGATGTTACCAGGTAACTAACACTGGTTTTTCCAGTAACCACCAGGACAGGTCCACCATTAGAAGATGAGCAAGAATCTTACCAATTTTAGGGTGGGCCGACTGCCTGCAGAACTTTTTTCCCCAAATGATTGTCATCTTGCAGACATCAGATTCACCCTGTAGTGCCTTGAGAAGGTGCCGAGACTTGTCCACGTAGCTGCTCTGCAAATCTCTTCTGGCGTAGCACCCGCTCTGTAAGCCCATGAAGTGGCAGCTGCCCTAGTTGAATGAGCCCTAACTGTATCTGATAGAGTAGCTCCTGTAAGTTTATAGGCTTCCTCTATACATAATTTTATCCACTTGGCTATTGTTGTTTTTGACATTTTCATGCCTGTTGTAGCCCCTGAAGTGTTGATAAACTTGATTTTCTAAACTCTGCTACTCAGTCTAAATAGGATATAAGACATCTTCTGACATCCAAACATGGCTCTTCATTAAAAGAGGGTAACACAATCTCCTGCCATCTGTGGAAAGTTGTGGCCACTTTAGGAAGGAACACCTCACAAGTTTTCAATATCACTTTATCCTTGAATATAAGGCAAAAAGGTTTATCGCAACATAAAGCCTCTAGTTCGCTCACACGTCTAGCTGAAGTAATGGCTATTAGAAAAATAATCTTCATTGTAAGTAGTTTTAACCTCCCTAGCGTTCTAGACGAGCTAGGCTCGTCCAGAGACGCCGGAGGTCACCGCTCTGGCCCCGCTGGGCCAATTTGAATAACTTTTTTTAAACACGCAGCAAGCACTTTGCTTGCTGCGTGCCTTACCCGATCGCCGCCGCTACCCGCCGCGATACAGAGCCCCCCCAGCTGAGACCCTGTGCGCTGCCTGGCCAATCAGTGCCAGGCAGCGCTGAGGGGTGGATCGGGTCTCCCTGTGATGTCACGACGTCACTGACATCGAAGACATCACGACGTTCGTCGTCATGGCGACGGGGGAAGCCCTCAAGGAAATCCCATTCAGAACGGGAGTTTCTGGACGAGCCATTGCGCCGGCGGCGATCGGAGGGCAGGGAGGGATGCCGCAGGGAGGGGGAATCATGTAGCTAGCGCTAGGCTAGCTACATGATAAAAAATGTGCAAAAAACGTTCCCGCGGCCGGGGAATAAGAACGCCAGGCAGGTTAAAGAAATCTCTGATATTGGTTCAAAATGGTCTGCTTTTCAAATCTTCAGCACTAAAGATAAACCCCAACTGGGAACGTTCCTATTGACTATAGGTTTCTTCCTCTCTATAGATTTGAAGAACTGGGGGGGCGTGGCCAGCGGCTGAGGAAGATGGACGCGTTCTGAACCTGCTCCGCAGCCTCCAGCCGCATTAGTCGCTAGCACGCCCACTGCAGAAGCCATTTGGCTCCCAAAAACACCCGGCAGTATCCTCCAATAGCCCAGGGACACAGGCGGACCTTTTCAGCCAGCTCATCCAGAGCGCTGAGACCCCAGCTCAATCGGCCCTGCCGCCACCAGCAAGGCCCAAGATGGCGCCCGGACAGAGTCAGCGCGGCAGCTCCCCGGCCCCGAGATCAGAAGACAGCTCTATCTCCACTGGCACACCGGCGACCAGGAGCAGGCAGCAATCCACGCAGCCACCAAAAGGTACAAAAAAAGCAGTACTGGTGACCAGGCACTGCTCGAGCAGTTTGAAGCTATACTGCAACCCAGGCTTGAAGAAGCCTCCACCCATATTACAACCCAGCTCAAAAAGGAGATCAGAGATCTCGGGGTCTGCATAAACAACCTAGAGAGCCGCATGGATAAAACCACTGTGGTCCTAGAAGCCATTGAAAAAGAAATTGGAATCGTACAAACTAATATAAGTTCTTCCCAGCATAAAATGGAAGATTTTGAGAATAGAGCCAGGAGGGGGAATCTGAGAATTCGGGGAGTCCCTGAGACAGTCACAGACCTGAATTCAACTATCACTGCTTTATTCCCCATCTCTCCCTATTGACCGGCTGGAATTTGACCGGATACATAGGGCCCTCACTCCGATTAAACCGAACGGCCCTCCACATGACATTATAGTAAAACCCACCTTCTATAACACAAAAGAAGCCCTGCTACGTGTGGCCAGGGAGAAAGGCGACTTATCGTTTCAAGGTTGTGACTACCAACTTTTCACAGATCTGGCGCCTGCTACTGTGCAGCGGCGCCGGGCCATGAAACCTTTTCTCCTGATCCTTAATGCTAAAGGCATAAAATATAAATGGGGGTTCCCCTTTAAACTGATTTTTACCCACAACAGCAAGCAAGTAATTGTGTCTACACCAGAAGAAGCACAACAAAAATTTGAATTACTTAAGCTATGTCTCCCGGCGGGCTCCCCTGCCCGTAGCCAACAATCCGCAAGCTCTGCGCTGTTGTGGGAGACAGTAAAGCCTCGGTGTACTGCTTCAAGACGTAATGGAAATTCTCAGCAATCATCAAGATTTTCAGATCCTGGCTGAACTTTTATTTTTTGACTTTCCTGGCGAAATCTCATCTCCATGTTTAGGAATGGAGCGACAGTGTTCTACTTATCCGATTACATGTATGCCTTGGTCCTACTTCTTTTAAAGCATCTAACTTTATTCACCTGACCGATGCGAATTATGTTATATTTAGGTTCTATCATCCCTAGATTTGATCTTTTACTGCTAAGCAAAACTGTGCGGGTTTATTATTATGTTTATGTTCCCCACCCTCTTCTGCGGTGGGCGATAGTAGTTTATAGTTTAACACTTAATGCAAACTATGCGGCTGGAGGGGACCATTGTTCCCCCCGCCATATTGATGGTGTTGTTCCCGGACTTTACTGGGAACGCTATTGGTTCCTCCCGTGCTCTTAGAATACGGGAACGGCCAAATTTGATGTAGGCTTTCCTTCCCTCTGTTTGGCCTCCTTCCAGAGGGACGCGCCTTTATGTCTCTGCTTCTGTCTATGTCTTTCTTTCTTTCTTCTCTGCTCTTCCTATATCTCTCCCTCTTTTCTTTAATTCTCTCACACTTAATCCCCGGAACTTCAGATTTCATTTTAATTCTAGTGCCTATTGCAGATGTTTACTACGATTCCTTCAATGGCTGCTATCTCTACACATGATGGCTTAACCATCATCTCACATAATGTCCAAGGTTTTAATGTGGCACAAAAAAGATCTCAAGCATTTCGCTATTACAAATCATGCAAAGCTGATGTAGTCTGTCTCCAAGGGACAAGATTTCCGGTCTCCTCTCACCCCTCCTATCTAAATAACCATTATCCAATGGCTTTTCATTCTGCAGCTCGGGAGAAAGTGAGGGGAGTTACAATTGCCTTTCGTAGAGGCCTACCCTTTAAATACCTGACTCAAATTCTGGACCCAACAGGTAGATATGTGCTGCTAGTGGGACTTCTACATGATGTAAAGGTAACACTGGTTTCCTACTACGCACCAAATCCTTTCCAAGAAAGATTTTTATCACACTTGTTGCAAATAATCAATAGTCATCGAGAGGGCACATTAATATAATGCGGAGACACTAACTCAGTGCTTAATGAAAGCCTAGACAGATCTCGCCCCTTGGCCCAATCTTCTCAGTCCCTACCCCCAGGTATTCCACGTCCTAACGCAGTTCAGGCTCTATTCCGAGCCCAAAACCTCATTGATGTGTGGCGAGAATTAAACCCAACTACACAGGAACTTTACGTTCTACTCCAACCCTCATGGCAGCTTCTGCCGCATTGATCACCTATTCCTTCATCAACATTCGATTCCAGACGTCTCAAAGGCTAAAATCCTGGCGGTTCCTTGGTCGGATCACAGTCCCCTTTCAGTACACCTGACTTCTCTAATTCCTAGAAAGAATAGCTTTAAATGGCGCATGAATGACTCCCTCCTGTCAGATCAGTCCGCCTTAGAAAAAATCCACGAATACATATCTGAATACATTGAACTAAATGGTGAGTCTGTTACATCTCCAATAACTCTGTGGGAGGCAATGAAAGCTACCATCAGAGGACGCATTATAGGCTTGGCCTCATTTAAGAAAAAAACAAAAGCAAAAAGATATAGCAGACCTAACCATTAAATTAGAACTGGCAGAAGCTGAATGGAAGGCTAACCCTACAGCAGCCCTTAAGCGGGCTAGAGATACAATCCGCACTCAGCTCGACCTAAAACTCTCAGACCAGGCAGAAAAACAGCTACGCTAGCAGAGAAATAAATATTATAGATGGAACAATAAGCCACATACTTTATTAGCAAATAAACTTACACAGGATATACAAGCCCCCTACACTGTCGGTCAGACTTTCTCAGGGTAGGGTCTCTTCAGATCCTGCCAAGATTGTATCTAGCCTCCACGATTTTCTTGTCAAACTATATAGTCAACCCCAAACAAATAATAATTCAGAAATAGAAGATTTCTTGAATTCTATCTCCCTTTCGCAAACTTCCCCTGAAATGGTCTCCCTATTGAACAGAGACCTCACTTTAGAGGAAGTGCTTCTTGCAATCAAAACTCTAAAAACTGCAAAAACTCCTGGGCCTGACGGGTTCATTGGCCTATTTTATAAAAAATATGCAGCTGTCTTGTCCCCTCTTCTGGTGTCTCTCTTCAATGCCTACAGACGGGGTAATACACCTCATGTTAGCTCACTTCAAGCAGATATTGCCATGCTCCCTAAGTCAGACCTTGAGCCGTTAGATCCATGTCAATTTTCAACCAATTTCTTTATTAAATATAGATAATAAACTCCTGACTAAAATATTAACTACAAGATTCAATTGCTTTTTGGCCGATATAATACACAAAGAACAGGTGGGCTTCGTCCCAGGCCGGCAGGCCTCAGACCAGGGCCGGATTTCTGGGAAGGCCACCAAGGTCAAGGCCTAGGGCAATAAAAATTAGCAGGGCGCTGGACTTTGAGAGATAAGAGGTCACATGTCAAAGTAAATCATCTCCCCTGCTTTGCTCTGGTCTGCCTGAATTCCGGAGATCCCTGCATCTCTCTCACTTGTGTAGAGTGTGTTTGAGGACAGTCAGTATGTGTTGTCACCGGATGATTATGTTGTATGTATGATGGTGGGGACATACAAGCTGCTGTGAGAAGTGCCAGCCTGGGTTTAGTAGCAGAACTCTTGAGTTCTGTAAGTTTTTTTCATGCACAAATTCAGAATCACAAACAGGAATCTTCTCTCTCTGCTCTGTCAGATTTATTACTGGTCTGGTCAGCTCTTAAAGACCTGTGACCTGTTGAATTTATGATTTGTTTGTTTTTTCCTAGGGAATGACCACAGCATTCTCTTTGCTACAGCTTAACTCTTTCCTGGCTCATTTTAGAAGAGCATTGTACTTTGCTAGCTATCAGTGAAACAGGATGGCAATTGTATTACATTTATTTATATTTGCAAAACAAACTATACATCTCCTTCTGATGCTGAATGTGTATATATAGTTGTATGCTCTAACATCTTGTTAGTATAAAGTCTACAAACATATACAAAGTCTGAAGAAGCCAAAGGCTCACTTTTTTATTTACAGTTAGCTAATAAATGTTATCATTCTGTTTTATAACTTCAAAACTTCCTACTGACTCATCTGTCCTTCCTTGCCTAGCCCTAAGTACTATATTGTCACTGTTTAAAGCACATCTATGTCAGCATGTGTAGTTTTAGATCTTCTACTCACATGTTCTCTGTTTTGGATGAGCTTCTTTCAATAGTGCTGCCCTGTCACCTGTTTGTGGCTCTGACTGTCTGTAGCCAGTCACACAGAGGACAAAGAAGCAGCACATGCTCTGGCTACTCGTGCTCCTTGCAATTTAGCACTCAGATGTGCACAGCAGCGGAGGCCGGGAATGCTTTGGGCATGCACTGCTTCTTTGCCAAATGAGGGGCAGAGCAGCAAAATGGAGGGGAGCTCATTCAAACCAGTTATTGCTACTCAGAGGGTTGGAGAGAATTTGATAGGGGGGGGGGGGGGAGGGGCTGTTGGTGTCAGCTGGCCTAGGGCACTTGGAAGTACAAATCCGGCCCTGCCTCAGACGCAACTTTGAGAGCAATTCAAATTATAGAACTGTTAAACAAAAGGAAAATTCCGGGCTTATGTCTATCATTAGACATATATAAGGCCTTCGATACGGTGTCCTGGGACTACTTATTTCAGGTCTTAGCCAGATGGGGGCTGGGGGAGTCTTTCATAACCTGGATTAAGGTACTTTACTCCAAACCAACAGCCAGTGTCTACTACGCAGGCTACTCGTCCCCTCTATTCCAAATCAATAGAGGCACTCGTCAGGGGTGTCCCCTCTCACCTATATTATTTATACTGGCCATGGAACCGCTAGCATCAGCTATCAGACAAGAACATAGAATATGTGGAGTGGAGCTGGCTGGAATTCAGCATAAATTAAATCTATTCGCAGATGATTTATTACTTTTTCTCACTCAACCTGAATCCTCCATCCCACAGTTATTTGCTTTACTATCTAAATTTTCTCGACTATCTGGCCTTCAAATCAATACAAACAAATCAAAAGCCCTCAACATTAACCTGCCTCGACAGATTTGTCAAACTATTCAGGCCCAATACCCCTTTTCTTGGTCTGAGACCTCTCTAGAGTATCTGGGTATTAATTTAACCCCTTCTTATCAAACCCTCTTTCGACATAATTATTATGCATTAAACAAATTAATCACACAGATCCTATCTCAATGGTCAGCATACAATCTATCATGGCTGGGTCGCATAAATTCGATCAAGATGACACTTTTACCTAAAGTGCTTTATCATTTTAGAATGTTACCAGTCTATATTCCTCCTCACTTCCTTAGGATGCTGCAGAATAAACTTTTAAAATTTATATGGAAAGACATGCGCCCCCGGGTCCCAAGAGTGACAATGTACGCCCACAAACGAAATGGGGGCCTGGGAGTTCCAAATTTAAGAAACTACTATCAAGCTGCCCACTTAGTCCATCTTATAGATTTATAGAAGGGCCCAAAGATGCCACTCTGGTCTCTGTTCGATATTCCGGAAGCTTCCCCTCAATCGGTTCAGACTCCCATTTGGATTACAAAAGCTCTTCACCCACAGAGGTTAAGTGTAGTCCTGCAACATTACCTACACATATGGGATTCCATCCGTTACTCTAAGAACTTATTATCTCCTACACTACCCCTGCTATCTTTTATCAACAACCCAATGTTTAAACCCGGCTATGATAATCCACATAGTTTTAAATGGTGGAGAGAGAAAGGCATTGAACAGATTAAATTCCTGTTAGGCAACTCAGGCATTCTATTCTGGAATGATCTAAACGATAAATACCAAATTCCACTAGCTGAGAAATTTCGTTATTTACAACTTAGACATTGGCTGCGCTCTTTTTTCCCAGGGCAAGTTCAATTTCCAATAACTCTAATGCGATTTGAACACTTCTGTTCAATTGAACCTTTCGCCAGAGGTATAATCTCTGTCTTTTATACACATTTAAATTAACCACCTTCCTCTTTCCACCATGGGTATAGGTCTAGATGGGAGTCCGACCTGAAAAGCAGCAAAACACAGGAGGAATGGGAGGAGACCTGGAGAGTAATACCTAATCTTTCCCTTAATCTGGCGGTGACTGAGTCGGCCTATAAAGTACTTATGAGGTGGTACTGGGTTCCAGCCAGACTATCGCACCTACCAGAAACAAGCTCTGGCCAATGCTTTCGTGGCTGTAATACTAAAGGCGACATGCTCCATACTTTTTGGACATGTGCCATGCTGTCCAGATTCTGGGGCAGAATATATAGGCTGATTCAGTCACTGACGGGCAAGAGGGTAGTGAAGGACCCCTGGTCAGCCTTACTACATTTTAAAATAGACTCTCTCATGAAACATCAAAACTCTTATTCATTACATCTTTGTGGCAGCGAACCAAACAATAGCTAAAGCCTGGAGATCGCAATTTGTCTCTTTTGAGGAGGTAAAACAGAGGGTCTCGACCTTTATGATACAAGAGCAGATGGCAAGTGTACTGTAGGACAGAAACATCAAGTTCCACAAAATCTGGGACCCTTGGATCTCATTTATAGGCCCAGTTTGAGGTCATGGCTCTAGATCAAATTTATTTTTAGTCTCTGTGAAGGTACTCCGGGGATACTCACCTTGCTTTCCTTTCTCTTTCCTTTCCCTACCTTTCTTTCTTTTTCTCTATTTTTCTATCCCTCCTTTCTTTCTACACTTCTCTTGATGAAGTGCTCTTCTAGTAGCAACTCCTAGTGAGTTGATAGGTTGTTCTTTGGACTCCCTTTTAAAGGCCTCGGCCTTTAAGACTAAGGCCTCAATTCACGGAGCATTATCAACCGTTTATCAAACACTTTATCAAACGTTTGATAATTTACCTCATGGGTAAAATCTCATTTTAATTTCACTAAGGTGTTATATAGTTATCGAATGTTTTACCGATAAAACGTTTGACAAATATATAACACCTTAGTGAGATTTTACCCATGAGGTAAATTATCAAACATTTGATAAAGTGTTTGATAAACGTTTGATAATGCTCCGTGAATTGAGGCCTAAGAGGGGATGATTCAAGTATCTCTTTCAAACGGAGCGTGTCAAACACTATTACATCATCTTGGTGTGAATTGCCTTTGGCACAGTACCACCAGGCTCTGAACATTTTTGTTGAAATGTTTAACCCCCCTCTATTGTTACTCATGCACATTGTGTGTACAGTCCATTTAAAATTGTATCTGAAAAATCTAATAAAAATTTTGAAACAGATTTGAAGAACTGAATGATAAGGGGGTCCCTTGCTAACCATACATCCAGAAAGGTAGATATTGCCGCCACCTGTACTTTCAAAGTACTCAGAGCAATACTCTTTTCTACACCATCCTGTAGAAATTCTAATACTGTAGGCATTAATTCACCTAAAACTCCTGACTCTTCTTGCCACATATTAAACGTCTTTCAGTATTTTAAATATATTTTTCTCGTCACTTTATTTCTGCACTCCAGTAATGTACTGATAACCCTTTCTGAAACTCCTTTCTTCCTTAGAGGAGACCTCTCAGAAGCCAGGCAGACAGGTTTAGATTAGGTATGGAGTTTACACTTCTTCCTGATACCTGTGATAGAACATCTTTGTGAGGAAGTCTCACTGGACCCTCCAGCCTCATCTTTAGGAGAATTGGATACCAGCTTCTTCCTGGCCAATCTGGAACTATCATGATTACTGTTGCCCTTGTCTGCATCAATTTCTGTAATACCCGAGCGATTAGTTGTATTGGTGGAAACGCATATACTTTTTCGAATGTCCACTTCTGACTGAGTGCATCCACTGCTTCCGCTCCCTCCTTTGGATTCAAGGAGTAAAACCTCCTGCACTTTGTGTTTTGTTTGTTTGCGAACATGTCTAACCGAGGGTTTTTGACTAGACTCTTGAACACCTTGTTTGATATTTCGATCTCTGAATTCGACAGTCTGTGTCTGCTTAGAACGTCTGCCATACTGTTCAGAGATCCTTTCAGACAATGACAGGAAGTTTTTTTCTGCTATTATTAGTATCTCCATCGCTAGGTCCAGAAGTCTTTTTGACTTTGTTCATCCTTGCCAATTTATATAGGCCACTGCTGTGGTGTTGTCTGTTCTGACTTGAACATGGTGACCCCTTAATAACTGTAACCCCTGTATCAGTGCTTCCTTTATAGCCCTTAGTTCTCTGTAATTTGACGATTAATCTCTTATCATTCTTGACCAGTGACCACTCCAGTGACTTCAACACTGGACATATTAATTGTCTTTCTAATTCGTCCTGCTTTTTGTTCCAGACCTCCATCATCCAACTTTGGAGGCGTCTTGTGTGCATCATTGCCCACTGGATAGCTGGGGATGTTGAGATTAGGAATCCCAGCACTTTCATCACCTCTCTTATTGTCAGTTTTGGATCTTTTATGCAATCCTGTATTATTGTCTTCAACTGTGCTATCTTTTCTTTTTTTAAGTACATTCTCTCTGTTTCTGAATCTATTTGGACTCCTGGGAACTGAATTCTTGACGTCGGTTGTAGAACTGACTTGTCCCAATTTATGATCCACCCGACAATCTTTAATTGATCTAGTACTTTCTTTGTGTCTTCCTCTGCTTGTTGATAGGAGTCTGCCACTACTAGTAGATCGTCTAGATAGGGAATCACAAGAATTCCCTTTGTATGGAAATACTTTATCACTTCCGCCATTACCTTCGAGAAAATGCGTGGTGCTGATGATATTCCGAAAGGTAGGACATTGAACTGGAAGTGTTGAACTGACTTCTTTCCTTTTACTGCAAACCTGAGGAACTTTTGTGATGATTCTCTTATTGGGATATGCCAGTAAGCGTCCCTCAAGTCTATGTTTGTCATCATACAGTTGGGGGTTAATAAGTTTCTCACAGAGAATATTAATTCCATCCTGAATCTTTGATAAGATACAAAGGGGTTTAACGGTTTTAGGTTCAGGATTAACCTGACCGTTCCCATCGGTTTCTTTACCATGAAAATTGTCGAATAGAAACCTCTGCATAACTGATCGCGAGGAACCGGCATGACTACATTCTCCTCTACCATATCCTTTATGATGTCTTGTAACACTTGCTTTTTCTCTCTGTCTTTTGGGAGAGGAGTAGAAATGAACCTTTTTCCTGGAAGGGACTGAAATTGAATTTTGTACCCCTGATTTACAAGATTGAGGATGAAATAGTTTTTGCTTATTTTTGTCCACTGGGAATAAACTCCTGTTAGATGACCCCCAACTTTTTTTTTGGCGTCACTTCTTTTCTTGATTGTCTGAGTTTCGAAAAAGAAAATTCTTCTTCGTTCCCTCTCTATTAATGGCCCAAGGTTTTCTCCTCTGCTGAGGTTTATCCTTGTTCTCCTGTCTATTCTTCCTAAAGAACCTCTTATTTTGTATAAACTTCTTTTTATTTGGAAAGCCCTTATTTCTATTAGAAGTTCTTTCTAATATTTCGTCTAATTTTGCTCCAAAAAGTAGTTTCCCATCAAAAGGTATATTACATACTCTTCTTTTTGAGGCTTGACTGCCATCCCAGTTTTTTATCCATAGATTACGTCTTGCTGTATTAATTAATGCAGATGTTCTTGCATTAACTCTAATATTCTCGGCTGCAGCATCAGTTATATAGTAGCGTTGGATACCACATCTAATGATTCCAATATTTCTTCCTTAGATGCTCCTCTCTCTACATTCTCCTCTACTTTCTTTACCCATAGAGCTAATACTCTTGCTACACATGTTGTTGCAGCCGCTGGTCGAAAATTTGCCCCTGCTGAAGTCCAGGCCTTCTTAAGGGTAAATTCCACCTTCTTAACTTGTGGATCCTCCTTAAAGAGACTCTGTAACAAAATGTTGAGCCTTATTTCTTCTATCCTATAAGTTCCTATACATGTTCTAATGTGCTCTGGCATACTGCAGCCTTTTCTAGTTGCACAGTCTCTGTAATAAATCTTATCTTTTTTCCTCTGTCGGCCTCAGGCTGGAATGTGTGGAATGTGCAGCACTGCTTATGATAGGCAAAAGCTTTACACACCCTCTCCAAGCTCTGTATGAGTCACAGACTTAGCTGTTCTCAGCCTATCACTTGCCATGTCTTTTGTTTGTAAACACTGCCTAAAACTGGCAATTACATGCCAGGATTGCAGCAGGGAGTGGCAAAAACAGCACAGAGGGGCCCAGGAGAACATAATGAATAGAATGGTATGCTTTTTATTGTAAGAATTTTAGAGTACAGATTCTCTTTTAGGTATCCTAGATCTTCAAAAGCTAATTCATTGTCCTTATTAACTTGAGAAAATGCTGCATCAAGCGTGGGACATTTATCCCATGTCTTAAAGAGACTCCGGAACAAAAAGTTCCAAAAGCTATTCTAATGTGTTCTGGCTTACTGCAGCACGTTCTACTATCACCATCTCTGTAATAAATCAACTTATCTCTCTCTTGTCAGACTTGTCAGCCTGTGTCTGGAAGGCTGCCAAGTTCTTCAGTGTTGTGGTTCTGTGATGCATCTCCCCCCTCCAGGCCCCTCTCTGCACACTGCCTGTGTATTATTTAGATTAGGGCAGCTTCTCTCTTCTCTCTTATCTTTTACAAGCTGGATAAATCGTCCTCTGAGCTGGCTGGGCTTTCACATACTGAGGAATTACATACAGGCAGAGCTGTCTGCCCTCTGCAGGAAGAAACAGCCTGACACTTCAGTGGAAGATAGCACAGGGGGAAAGAAACAAACAAATGATTGCTTGAGATTAAAAAGGAAGGCTGTATACAGCCTGCTTGTGTATGGATGTATTTTCTTTGTGTGGACATATTGTACATCAACCTACTTCCTGTTTTGGTGGCCATGTTGTTTGTTTATAAACAAACTTTTAAAAACTGTTTTTAACCACTTTTAATGCGGCGAGGAGCGGCGAAATTGTGACAGAGGGTAATAGGAGATGTCCCCTAACGCACTGGTATGTTTAGTTTTGTGCGATTTTAACAATACAGATTCTCTTTAAAGCGGAATATAACCCTGCATTTCAACTTTGCTCTAAAACATTATTTACAGCATATTATATGCAACCAGCATTTTTTTTTTTTACTAGACCAGCATTGGAAGGGTTACACACAGAGCTTTAAAGTTCCATGGAGAGAACTGCAGACGCATCCCGCATCCAAAGTTTAGATAGATACATTTAAGCAAAACAAAATGTAACAACTGTGAAATGTGACTTACTCTCTCTGACTGTGCAGGAGTTGGAGGACAGCCAAAGAGTGTGTAACATTCCTCACTTGTTACATTTTGTTTTGCTTAAATGTATCTATCTAAACTTCGGATGCGTCTGCAGTTCTCTCCATGAACTTTAAAGCTCTGTGTGTAACCCTTCCAACGCTGGTTTAGTAAAAAAAAAAAATGCTGGTTGCATAGAATATGCTGTAAATAATGTTTTAGAGCAAAGCTGAAATGCAGGGTTATATTCCGCTTTAACATCCACCTCAGTAAAGGGGAACCTTTTGATAAATCCTTTTGACATGAATAACTTTGTCGGGAAACTTCCATTGACTTAATATAGTATTTTTCGTAGACTTATGTATAGGAAATGTAAGAGGATCAACCGGTTTCATTCCCTGATACAATTTCTCATGCATAGATATTTCCTCTGATTTCTTAGGCTCAATTTTTAGGGTATTATTAATCGCCAAGATAAGCTGTTCTGTTTCATCAGCTGGGAATCTAAACCTGGAAATTTTCTTAGTGTCTGAGTGACTCTCCATACTTTTAACTGAGGATGCATCAGACTCATTATTAACATTATCTTCTTCCCCTTCCTCCATTTCCTCTTCTTCAGACGATACAATATGTCTTTTAGTAGAAGATTTATTCTTATTCTTAGATTAAGCAGGCTGTTCAGGCTGAGACTCCTCCGTATTAGGCATAGAAGTTGCAGATACAGCCACACTAGTGCTAGCATTAACTGTATCTGTTGCTGGAGTCCTAGCAGAGAAAAAAACTTCTCTTAATGATTTAATTGTTTCAGCCATTTCCTGTTTAACTGCTGACATAATCTCTTCTTTTAACCCCCCTGACTGTTCCTGAATTAACTTCACAAAACAGGGTTGGCAAAACTGTTTAGTATAAGTGTGGGCCAGTTTTGTATCACAGAGCGGGCACCGCCTCCTTGGCCTTGAAGGGTCAGTAGACTCTGCGCCCTATAACAAAAAATAACAAAAGACAGAGTCACCGGTCTTCCTAAGATAGTAAAAAAAGGCACCCAGGTGAACATCCGTCAGAAAGTGATAAAGTAAGCTTCCTTGAACCTGAGTGAAGCATAATAGGTACATGTATAGAATAATACAATATACATAATGACTTAACTGAGGTAAATGTAGGACTGATGAAAGGATCATATACAATATACATGAATACATATAGGAGGACTATTTATCCCATATCTAAGTATGAACATGCCCCTTACAAAGCGTACATATCTATATTGGCATACATAATGAACTCATATGTTGGCCCATATTTTATTATATATATATATATATATATATATATATATATATATATATATATATATATATATATAGATAGATAGATAGATAGATAGATAGAGAGAGAGAGAGAGAGAGAGAGAGAGAGAGAGAGAGAGAGGAAATAACATACAGCCCAAACTACACAGACCTGAGACAGACGCTAAAAATAAAATTATAGTCATGTCAAGTCCTAATACAGACCTCAGATTAGACGCTAAGCAGGCAAATAGTATGCGGATAGTGAATATTGAAATAACAGACCTCAGTACAGATGCGGCATAAGGTGTACGGCTCAAACCATAAAGGTCCCCAAGCCTTTCACCGATCTTACCTTTCCTGGTTCCTGCTTAGCTTCCATCCCACTCCGCTCACCCAACGAAATGCCGAGCCATGCAGGTTTCCGGCGTCTCTTCACCCGCGCGACCAGAAGTGATGTCATGTAAGGGCGGAATTACATCATCGGAGCGCCGCCATTGAGGACAAACCACCAACCATTCCTCCGGAGGCCTGGATGGTTCCTCTACGTCACTTCCGGCGTGCCAACAGCCTCCGCAGTAAGGGGAATCATGGACGCCGCGCGCGTCCTACCGTATCCACTACCTCCCGGGCAGCCAGGACAGCATCTAGGAGAAGGTAACCGCAGCCTTTCTCCCACTGGACCCCACATCCTCTCCAGGCAGGTCCACAATACGTCGCCAACCAAGTCCCTGGCACACCTGGCCTGATGGACCGCCGAGCAACATAGAGCACCCTTGTTCCCTGGAACAGGAAACGTCAACTAGTGTTAGAGGGGTTGGATTAAAATTTATAGAGTCCTCTATCTGGACATTTCCTGTTCCTGGGAGGAGCCTATGTCATCTCATGGTGGACCTGTCCTGGAGGTTACTGGAAAAATCATTCAATTTGCAACAGTGCCCCTTTAACTTGCAATTGCCAGTACTGCTGCACAACCCTGAGCAGAGTTTAATCTTCCTGTTTCTGCTTAAAGGATACCCGAAGTGACATCTGACATGATGAGATAGAGATGTAAGTACAGTGCCTAGCACACAAATAACTATGCTGTGTTCCTTTTTTTCTTTCCCTGTCTGAAATAGTTAAATATCAGATATGTAAGTGGCTGACTCAGTCCTGACTCAGACAGGAAGTGACTACAGTGTGACCTGCACTGAAATGAGAAATTCCAACTATAAAACACTTTCCTAGCAAAAAATGGCTTCTGAGAGCAAGAAAGAGATAAAAGGGGGAATTTCTTATCAGTGAGGGTCACACTATTCCCTTCCTGTCTGAGTCAGGACTGAGTCAGCCACTTACACAACTGATATTTAACTCTTTCAGGCAGAGAAAGAAAAAAGGAACACAGCATAGTTATTTGTGTGCTAGGCACTGTACATACACATGTTTATCTCATCATGTCACTTCGGATATCCTTTAAAGGACCACTCCAGCGAAAAAAGTAAGCAGTTAAAATCTGACAGGTTTTGGACTAGTTCATCTCCTCATGGGTGATTCTCAGGGTTTTCTTTGATTTTAGAAGCATTTCCTGAACAGCAGTTGCTAAGTCTAACTACCAAAATAGTGTGCAAGCGTAGGGAGGCTGGCTGGTAACTGCCGTTCAGAAAGTGCTTTCGGAAAGCAAAGAAAAACCTGAGAATATCACATGACTAGATGGACTAGTACAAAATTTGTCGGCTCTGTCAGATTTTAACTGCTTACTTTTTTTGCTGGAGTGGTTTAAGAAACAGTTGCCCAAACCTGTCCTCAAGGCCCACCAACCGTACATGTTTTGCAGAAAACCAAAAACATGCACAAATGGGGTAATTAGTGTCTCAGCAAAGCTGATTAACTACCTTTTTAGATTTATACAAAACATGCCCAGTTGGTGAGCCTTGAGGACAGGGTTGGGGATCACTGCACACGCAATTCATACCACACCCTTTGCAGTGTATTTTTGAAAGAGTTGAATACAAATATCAGTAAGAAATGGTTTCTTTTTGCAAGCAGGATAGGGTGATGAGAAGTGCACATTACTTTTATAAACACATTGGAAGGAATGAATGAAAGAATAAATGCTTGGTTACACACTGAGCAGGGAAAAACTGTAGCCCCAGTGCTGGCCACAAAGAGTTTATCTCTTTCTTAGCACAGTAAGGAGCTGGGTAGGGTCAGGTAATCTCCTTAAGGGCTCAACCCCACTAGAAGCCTTTTCTAAGCGCTAGCGATTTGAAAAATCTCTTGCGAATGCAATGCTATCTATGGAGGAGTTTCATAAAATCCCATTGCTCAAGTGGGATCAAACCTATAGCATTACATTAGCAGGAGCTTTTCAAATCACAAAGTGCTCAGAAAAGCGCTCCTAGTGAGTTCCAGGCCTGGTGCTGAGGAACGATCACTAACTAGGAGCTAAAGGACTGAGGTGAAAGGTGTTTTAATATATTTATTGCAAAAAGTAATTATGTGTTAAATAATGCAAATATGCTGTCATATAGTGTGAGAAAAATGGGAAGCTGTACCAACGCTTTAAATGCTTGGTTGGCCTGGATCACAAGTCTTACTGAAAACAACTAGTCTGGTTTTTTTTTTTTTCAGTGGACAGACTTTGGCCCAGATTTAGAAACTACCATTACATTTTACATCCGCATACACTGCAAGTGATGTTTAACTCAAGCAAGGCAGGCTATGTAACAGGCATTACATAAATAGCATATCTGCGTCATACAAAAAACATTGCTTGTTACCGTAATTTACTGGGCGACTTGGTCTTGGGCCTTGAATTATAAAGCATTACCGCATTCAGTAATGCTGAAAAATGCTGACTTTACCGAGCACTTAGGAAAATATAAAATCATAAGGCTGTTACCGCAATAAAAGTTGAAATTACCGAGCTTGTGCGGTAAATACCTCAACAAATGTCAGTAAATGTCAATTCATAAAGACTAGATCATGCAGTAAAGTTCAGAAATCTTACCGGCACCTTTGGTATGCCGGTACCAGAGTGGAGACTGTGTGAGTCTGTGGGAAGCCAGCCGTGACTCACACAAGCAGAGAGGGATAAGCTATGACTGACAGGAGCAGAGCCAATAGAAACAACCCATCTCCTGCAAGTTCCTTTGATCGGACCTGCAAGATTCTACCTGAAGGTCTAGCTTTTCTACCCTTGGGCAGCGATCAGAGAAATTACGAACAAACAAGGTTTCCCCTGCCGCCGTTTGGCCGTTAACCCCTTAGGTTGCTGTTTGAAGATGCAGAGGAACTAGTGGGGAAATTACCTAAGCAAGGCATGTTTAAAGGGACTCCGAGCACCTCTCATGGGCTTGCCTTTAAGACAGATGACTTCCAATAAAGTCGTGCTATGACCCCTCTGGAGGAGCCTCTTGCAATAGCCATGCGTGTCACTTCCTGCTTCATTTAGTGATGCACTTCTCTAACTAAGACAGAGGTGACCTGGTAGTTATAACATAGCCAAGATGGCAGCCGCGATTTTTAAATTGAAATCGAACAAAAAACGATTTGGTGTAGAACCACGATTCAGGCATCAAATGAAAGAAGAGAGCACAAGTCTTAAAGCAGAATGGAAGATCATTTTAAAACAGTTTCACCTGCCCGGGGCTTCTGCAAACCCCCAGCAGCCGTCCTGTCCCGTGTCGGTCCTCCATTCCCCTGACACCGCTCCGTTTTGTTACTCGACTTGTAAGTCAAGGCCTGCGCAGCCCTGCCAAGTGTATCTTTTCTATGCGTTCCCATCTGCAATAGCGTTATTGCAGACTGGAACGCGAAGAAGGATACGCGTGGTCAGAGCCGCGCAGGTGCATTTGCCCGGCAGCTAAACCAAAAGTAGCTGGCGGCGGGAGAACGGAGGATCGTGGAGGACCGGCGCAGGACAGATGGCTGCTGGGGGCTTGGGGAAGCCCCAGGTAAGTGAAACTGTTCGTTTTAAAATGATCTTCAGTTCTGCTTTAAAGTTTCTTGGAAGTTCATCTAAGCTGTGGCAAATAAATAAAATGTTAAGACTAATGGACAGCTTCAGAGGTAGCAGAGGCAATATAACAAACAGTATAGCAAAACATGCACATCTAAAGGGATGTCAGGATGCCTCTTACTATTGTAATGCCCTCACTGCACAGAGTTTTTGTCTATTGAAGCCGGTAAATTACAGAACTTCTACAGCACCTGTGAACATTTTATGAATTAGCACACAAAAGTTTAATATACCAAATACAGTGATTTACTGAGCATTTTACATTTGTCGCACAGTGCTCTATGATTCGAGGCCTTAATCAGCCAGTAACACATTATGCAAACAACGTACACATTGCAAAAATCAGGAAAGTTACACTATTTTCATAGTTTATGTTCGCAGAGATTTCAGCTTAATATACTTAAAATAGTAAAATAGTGACCTGGCATGCGTCCTTCCCTCCATCTGGAAATCCGGCACACACCACGGTGTCAAACTTTACCTGCGTAGTCAAAAGATCCATCACACTGATACACTTTTGATAATCAAAGACTGGCAATGTCACCTTATGCAGCGTGTTGGGAAGAGGACCACCTGGAAAGAAAACGTAGGGAGTAAAACACCATTATAAGTAAAACAGATTGTTCAGTCTGATCTCCAGGTCCTTTCTAGTGGAGAGTACTTTAACAGCCAATTCCAGGATTTTTTACTTTTAAGTTTACCTAATTATACATACTCCTCCTTTAAACAAACACACACACACACACACACACACACACACACACACACACACACACACACACACACACACACACACACAAACGCACAAACAATGGACCGCAATTTTGCTAATCTGCACCCTACCTCTGGGATCAGTCCATGGATCCTCCCTCCAATGGGCTCCACCCCATCTCTCCCTCCAATGGGCTCCACCCCATCTCTGTGCCACACCTTTCCACAGGCAGTAGGACAGTTAATCCCCCCCCCATCTCTGTGCCACACCTCTCTCCCACAGGCAGTAGGACAGCTGACTCCACCCCAAACCCGTGCCACACCTCTCTCCCACAGGCAGCAGGGACAGCTGACTCCACCCCATCTCTCTGCCACGCCTCTCTCCTATAGGCAGCTGGACATCTGATTCTGCCCCATCTCTGTGCCACACCTCTCTCTCACAAGCAAGATCAGAATGGAGGCTGAACGGCAAACCCCTCCTACACCTCCTGGGCTTTACTCAAAACTCCCTGGTCAGAAGTTATGCCACATCTTTTGATGAGCATGATCTACATCCCCAGAATGGTTAAGAACGGGCAGCATGGTGATGCAGTCTGGGCAGCATGTTGGCATAGTGGATATCACTTCTTGCCTTGCAGTGCTATGGTCTCCATTATATGTCTGGGCTAGGACACTATCTGCATGGAGTTTGTATGTTGTGTTTGCGTGGGTTTCTTCCCATATCTCAAAAACACAGAAACATTAACTGGTCCGGCCCCAAAATTGTCCTCAGTTTATGACAGGGACCGAAGAGTATGACTATGGTAGTTATTAGAGTTTGAGCTCTTCTGAGCGACAGTTAGCGACACGACTACGGACCTGGCAGCAGCAACACAGTCCTAGATACTATAAGTGTTAAACCCTGGGTAGGGGAGCAGGCCACACACCACTACTCTACAGAAAATGACTTTTTTGTGTGGGTAAGACAGGAAATGCCTTTGCAGCACCAGCTCTGCCGTCTGATTCCCAGCTGTGAGTTAACATCAGTAATGCAAATATATTGCATTAACAATAAGACTGCCATTTTATAACATTTGAAACACAATTAACAGAAGTTCACTAACACATCAGGTACAAGTGTGTAGTGGGAAAAGTATGATGGGAACAAAACACAAGGCAGGGCAAGGACAATCTATGTTCCCACCTGCTTCTGGGCCCTGCAGCAGCTACTATAGTCATGGTGTCACCATAGCTCCCAGCTGTGCCTCTTTTGGAGGGACAGTCCCTCTTTGAGAACCCAGTCCCTCCAGGGCCAGATTTCTGGAAAGGCCACAAAGGCTTGGGCCTTGCGTGGCTGTAGCCCAAAGGGGCACCTGAAAATGAAAGAACGTTTGCAAGATATGAAAGAGGAGGCTTATGAAAGTACATAGATGAAACGTACAGTACATGGATGAAACGTATGGAAGAGGGGGCTGCATATGGAATTGGAGGGGCGCAGCTGAACATACTAGGGGAGCCACAACATGCTTGGCCTAGGGGCACAAAAAGTATAAATCCGGCCTTGAGTCCCTCTGTCCCTCATTTGTCCCTCTTTCAGGACTGATGCACAGATCTATGTAAATATAAAGTATGTTTTTTCTACTGTAAAATATGTTTAAAGAAAGTCTGAAGCCTACTAAATTACCTCTTTTTGTCTTGCACTTGTCTTAAGCATTAAGCTCGCCACTGTTTCGCCGCATCCCAATGGCAGAACAATGTATTTATCCCCCCCAAAATCCCGGGGCAAAATTCCATCACTATCCAGGTCGTAGATTTTGCTGCCTGGGGGAGGCAGAGCTTTGTGCTGTAAACTCTGCCTCCAGTGCAGTCAATCTCAACCGACCTCCACCTCTCCCCGCCCCTCTCAGTGAAAGAAGACAGAGGTGTGTTTAAAGGCGGAGATCGGCGGAGATTGACTGCATTAGAGGCAGAGCTACAGTGCAAAGCTCTGCCTCTACCAGGAAGAGAAATCTTCGATCCGCAGAATATTGCCCCGTGGATTTCGGGGGGAAAAATACATTGTTCTGCCGCGGGGATGCAGCGAAACAGCTGTGAGCTTAATGCTTAAGACAAGAGCAAGATAAAAAGAGTTAATTTATTTGGCTTCAGACTCTCTTTAACTGCCTCTAAACTTTATTCCTATCCTTTAACTCAATATATATTTCTTATTTTCATATAATGTTAATATGAAGGACTAGCTGATTGCCTGGCGTTGCCCGGGTATGTATTTTGCTGGTGTTGGTTCCGCCAACTTTTTCTAACCCTAACACACAATTACTCAATGACCTAGTTTGTGAGCTTTCTGGTCATTGGCATCAATAATTTTCATTGAAATGAAACAAACCCCAGTCACCCAATGACCAACTGTACCAGGTTTGAGGCTTATGCCATTAACAGTGCAAGAATGGCAGCAATTAAATATTCCTCTTGAAAATCAATAGGTGAATTTTGATTGGCTTTTGTAGGCTTCACCCAATTTTCTGAATATTAATCCCGGTCATCAACTGTGCAAAGTTTGAGAACTCTACCATTAACAGTGTAAGAATGAATGCAGTTTTCATTTTCCCAGTGAAATTTGTATTTGTCTCCGCCCACTGATGACTCGGCGTTGCCCCTGTATGTATTTAGCTGGTGTTGGCTGCGCCCACTTTTTCTAACCCTAACACACAATTACTCACTGACCAAGTTTGTGACCTTTGAAGTCTTTGGCGTCAATAATTTGCAATGAAATGAAACAAATCGGATTGGCTGCTTGTGGCTCCACCCCCTTTTCTGAATTTGAACCCCAGTCACCCAATGACCATCTGTACCAGGTTTGAGGCTTGTGCCATTAACGGTGCAAGAATGGCAGCAATTATATATTCCCCTTGAAAATCAAAAGGTGAATTTTGATTGGCTTTTGTAGGCCCCTCCCACTTTTCTGAATATTAATCCCAGTCACCCAGTGACCAACTGTGCAAAGTTTGAGAACCCTACCATTAACAGTGTAAGAATGGCTGCAATTTACATTTTCCCGGTGAAATTTATGTTTGTCTCTGACCACTTTTTGGTTATGGGAATAAAAAGTATTGTGACTGCGTGATTGAGTAACAAACATCCAAACTTCCACATTTATAATATTAGCAAAATAATGAACCAGATTATTAAGGACCAGTGTGGTTTGAATTATAAAACAACAGATTTTTCCTATGAAATCTTTATGGTATGCGTGACTAGAGGTGTGCTGTCGGTGTGATTAGGGGTGTGGCTTAAAGTGAACCAGAGACGAAGCACTGTCATGTATTTACCATATACAGTATATCAGTGGGAACATTAGAGGAAACATCTACCCTGCTCTCTGCTTCTGCCTTCACTGCTCAGCCTGTTTGTTATCAGCCCTGATAAAATCCCTGACTGAGCATTCAGTCTGGCTTTGCTCAGGAATCATAGAGTCCGTCTTGTCTGATGTCTTTTCAATCTCAAGCCTGCCCCCTTCTGGCTCTGCTATAATGACTCAGCTATAATGATTCCTGAGCAAAGCCAGACTGAATGCTCAGTCGGGGATTTAACCAGGGCTGATAAGAAGCAGGCTGAGCAGTAAAAGCTGAAGCAAAGAGCAGGGTAGCTGTTTTCTCTAATGTTCCCACTGATATATGTTAAAATACATGGAGGGCTTTGTCTCTGGTTCACTTTAAGTGTCCCTCTTTCTTATCTCAAAAAGTTGGGAGGTATGCGTCACCTCTAGTATGTATGTAGCAACCAAGTCTCCATAATAGTTCTTTGAAACTAATGTTATAAATCAGAGCATTGTGTGTAACAACCACTTTATGCAGCAAACATATGATATTATAACATAACCAAACTGCTCACGTTCCCGCAAACGTCCCCATCCAAGGGCAATGCATAGAGAACCTGTTGGGAAATGGTCTTCTGGATTTGGCAGGCAAGCTGGTTGGATCTGGTTATCTGTAAGCACAGAAATATTTATTTTACAGTGTCACACACTTCCCGTATACTGCTGTAAACATGTAAAACCTGATTTGGCCAGGCAGATGCAAAGACAACCAACCATAACAAAGATAAACAATTGCCCAGAGCAGTCAGTAAGACTTCTGCTTTCATTTGATCGCTAAAATCTAACTGACTGCTCTGAACCACTGCTCATGTTTTCTCCCAGCATCATTTGCACCTTTCTTTGGTAATATGCTTCATATATAGGTTGCATTGTGAAAGAAACCCAGTTAATTGTTGAGAAAGTAAAGCTCCTGATTGCATTTCCTCCATATATTCTGAGATAACAGGTAGCTAGAAGTATTGTGCCAAATCTGGCTGTATGCAGACTGATACTGTCTGCATAGATGACTAAAGCTCTGTACAAACGTCAGATGAAACAACTGTTTATGCTGAGACTCCAACGAGTGTATTGGCAGTCCCCGCCCCCTCTTGAACGATCGTCCAACGATCAGTCCTTTCGGATCACTTCGAGCCGTCACCCTCCAGTTCCTGTGCCCTTAGCCGCAGCTTACCACTCAGCCTCAGACCCTGAAGGAATCCTGAAGACATTCAGCACTCCAGGCAAAGTAACTTTTTGGACTGGTTGGTGAGTCCACATGTAATACAATTTCAATTGTACGTACAATTGGTACAATCCTAAAGAGATCACGGAGCTGCCACCAATTCACATTAGCGTGCGACTACACAAATCTAACTCTAGCTAGTCCTGTAGGAAAAAGGGTTAACAACCTTATTAGAGATAGCAAAATATAACGATATCAATAACCGTTATGGTAACATTCTCTTCAGAAAAAGTGGGACTCTTTGCAAAGCTATCCAGAACAATCACTTAGACAAAACGTTTTTAATAATTTATTTTGTAGGAAAATAATGCATAATATAAGTACCATAAATGAACAGATTGATGTAGTATATAAAATAATTTGCATGAAAATGAAAAATAACTGGATAATGTCTGACCAGTAGGTCAAATTACCGTATCCTTTGGGATTGTAAGTCCAAACAGAAGATATAAAGTTCTGTGGGTAATAGTCCAAAGATAAAAGCCCAGAACCTGGATGGTATATGGATAGGCTGACTAGGACTCTCTTGACAGCCTTTGTGTCCACATATTTAACCCTCTACTTGCTAGAGGTAGAACTTGTAAGGAGAGAGGTAGAACTTGTAAGGAGAGATCCACATCTAGCAATCCGATCTCAGGTCCAGTCCAGCCCCTTGTCTTAGGGAGAGAGTTTGGCATTTTCTCAAATTATGCCATAACTCTGTGGCTATCAGACTTATAACACAAAAACTATCATTTTATATATTAAAAGGCTTTATTCAAATTTTGCAAATAACAGTGTCATTTAACATTTCAGGTACAGTCCATCATAATAGATCAAACATTCGGCAATCAGAGCAAAGTGGGAGAATAGAGAAGAAAGCACTAACTAGAGAACGCTACACATTTGGGTTAAAATTCTCACAATAGATAGACCACGGATTCCAGATATAATTAAATCTATCAAGATTGTCTATTGAAGCATAATACAATCTGTCTGAAAGTTTAATATTGTTCATCCTATCAGAAATCAGAGTAATAGAAAGAGTGGCAGTTTTCCATTTTGAAGCTATAGCCCATAGAGCCGATAACACCAGATACCTGTACAGTTTCTGAAATTTTCTTGGGATTAATGAATTCGGGGAAAATAACAGAGCTTGTTTTTTAGTGATCTGAATACTAAGAGAAAATATCTTTGAGGCTAACTCATTCCATAGAGCCCAAAACTCTTGAGCGACCCTGCAATCCCCAGAATATATGGGATAGAGAGCCGTTATTGTTGCAATTACGAAAGCATAGGGGAGAAACTGAGGGAAACATCCTATGTAGTTTCATTGGGGTGAAGTACCATCGAAGCATAAGCTTAATGGCAGTATCCTTTAGGACATTAGAAGCTGAAGTTAAGGCAACATTGGACCAAATTTTTGACCAGGTGCCTAAGTCAAGTTGCTCTCCCAGGTCTTGTTCCCATTGTAACATATAAGGCAGTTTACTATCAGTGCCCGCACCAATCAGTAATAAATAAATCCTAGAAAAAAAGCCTCTGCCTCATCCTTGGTTATAATACATGATCTCAAAAGGTTTAAGGGGGATCTGTGGGATAGGGTTGTATAGTGACTGAAAATAGTGTTTGATTTGACAATAGCGGAGCATTTCTTCATCCGGAATAGATCTGGAAAAGCGGAAATGATAAAAGGAAGAGAACTTATCTGCTATCCAAAATTTGTTGGCAACGATTAGGCCTTGGTCTTTCCACCAAGTAAAAGATTGAGGGTTTTCTAAGGCAGGAGAAAAATCTGGATTACCCAAAAAGGATACTCGAGTTGACAGAGCAGGGGCCAAATGAAATTGCGCTTGGGTGAGAAACCATAACTTGAGAGTGGGCTACAATAATATTAAGGGGAAGAATTTTGGAGATTATCCGCTTATTGGGAGAAGCGATCAGTGTGGGCAAATAATAAGGCTCAATTGATCCCGCTTCAAACTGACACCAAAGTGGAGGGTCCACAGTTTGGTTCCAATCTAATAACTGAGAGGTGCGAGCAGCTAAATAGTAAAACCATAAATAGACCATACCTATACCACCAGAAAAAGTATGCCGATATACAATCCTAGATCAGATACGAGGGGGTTTATTGTTCCATACAAATTTATTGAAAAGGGTTTGAAGTTAGGCCAATTGGTTCTTCCGAAGAAGAATGGGCAGTGTCCTAAAGTAATACAACAATTTGGGCAAGAGAATCATCTTACATGCCAGGCTGCGACCTAGCCAGCCAATATTATAAGTTGACCAATCTTTAAGATATTTAGAGATAATTGAAAATAAAGGAGGGTAATTTGCCTCAAAAAGAGATGAATACTTAGGGGTCAGAAATATTCCCAGATATTTGAATTTATGGTGCTTCCACTTAAAATCAAAATTAGCTTCTAGGAGCTTAACTGCAGGTCTAGGAAGATTAATTTGCATGGCCGCAGACTTGGCAGTGTTAACCTCAAGTCCCGAGAAAGACGCACATTTTTCCAATAGAGGAAGCAATATTGGGAGAGAAGTAACAGGCTAAGACAAAAATAATAACACGTCGTCTGCTTAGAGCAACATATTATAGGTTTCATCATAACCGTGAATACCAGGATGTTGACGCAGGGCTTCCGCCAGGGGCTCCACAGCCAAAGCAAAAAGCAAAGGGGATAGAGGGCACCCCTGGCAGGAGCCCCAAAGCAACCCAATGGGGTTAGAACAGGCACCCGGGATGTGAATGTGGGTAACTGGGTCAGTGTAAAGAGCCTTAATGGCTGATACAAAGGGACCATCTATACCAAAAGAGGGTAAAACCAAATGCAGGTACTCACAGCCCACAAAATCAAAAGCTTTATTAAAGTCTAAACTTAACATCAAAAAGCGAGAGTCAGTGAGCTGGGAGTCCTGGATGAGATTAAAGAGAACCCGAGGTGTGTTTAAAGAATGTTATCTGCATACAGAGGCTGGATCTGCCTATCCAGCCCAGCCTCTGTTGCTATCCCAAACCCCACTAAGGTCCCCCTGCACTCTACAATCCCTCATAAATCCCAGCCATGCTGTGAGGCTGTATTTACATCAGTAGTGTCAGTCTCAGCTGCTCCCCCGCCTCTTGCATAGCTCCGGTCCCTGCCCCCGTCCCTTCCCTCCAATCAGCGGGGAGGGAAGGGATGCAGGCGGGGACTGGAGTTCTGCAGGAGGCGGGGAGAGCAGCAGACTGACACTATAGAGATAAACACAGCCAGCTCTGACAAGCTGTTTGTCAGCAGCGTGACTGTGATTTATGAGGGATTGCAGAGTGCAGGGGGACCTTAGGGGGGGTTTGGGATAGCAACAGAGGCTGGGCTGTATAGGCAGATCCAGCCTCTGTATGCAGATAATATTCTTCAAACCCACCTCGGGTTCTCTTTAAGGGCTAGACGAACATTGTCATATCCCTGGCGGCCCGGTATAAAGCCAGATTGTTCCTTCTGAATTAAAGAGTGCACCATCGAAGCCAGTCTGACCGAGAGAATTTTAGAAAATAATTTAATATCATTGTTTATAATTGAGATGGGGCGGAAATTATTGGGAAGAGAGTGGTCCAGTCCTGGCTTAGGGATTAAAGACATGTTGGCTAAAAGCATTTCTGGGGGGGAAAGTCTCATCCTTTAAGACAGCGTTAAAAACTGGGATCACATGAGGGATTAATAAATGAGCGAATTTCTTGTAATAAGAGGATGAATACCCATCAGGACCTGGAGCAGAGGAAGATTTAAGTTCCTTAATAGCTATGGCTAATTCGTTATGGGCAATAGGAGCGTTTAACAGCGACAATTGATCGGGAGAAAGGTTAGGCAAATTCAAGGAGGAGAGCCAGGAAGATGCCTGACTGGCTTCGATGGGGGCCGGAGAACCCAGGAGTTTAGAGTAAAACTTTTCAAAAATTCGGATAACTTGTTGGGGTAAAACCTCTAGGCGGCCACTATCATTCCTCAGTTTAAAAGCATGGGGAGGTTTGTAAAAATTATTTAACTTTCTGGCAAACATGGTAGAAGGATTCTGACCATATAGCAAGAATTTAGCTTTTATAAATTTAAGGGCCTTTCCTGCTTTATTGTTCAATAAGAGATTTAATTATGTCCGTTTATGTTGGAGCAACTGAACTAAAGAAGGATCCATTGAGGAACCATGTAATTTATATAGTGCTTCTAACTCTGAGGTAAGAGAAACAATTTTTTGTGACCTGTCCTTCTTTGCTTTAATGGCTTTAGAAATAAGGATACTTCTGATTGAAGGTTTATGAGCAGCCCATAACAACCCTGGTGAAAGCTCAGGAGAAGAGTTAAAGCAAAAGTATTCCTCAATAGAGGCTGCTATCTCAGAGCGGTCAGCTTCCGAAGCAATTAAGCTGTCATTAAGTCGCCAGCGCTTATATAAAGGGGGAGGACCAAAAGAGTTAAATTGAGCCAACACAAAATTATGATCAGACCAGGGGCAGATTTCAATGGAAGAAGCTGATATACAAGCAGAAAGATTTGGAGTCAAAAAGATATAGTCAAGTCTAGCATAGGAGCCTTTAGCATGAGAATAAAAAGCATACTCACGAGAGCCCATATTGAATGCTCTCCAGATGTCGACCAATTGGTTCTGAGATAGCAGCCTCTGCAGTTTTCTAGGAAAACTACGAGCAAAGGGTGAGAGAGTGCTCCTGTCCAGTGTTGGATTGGCTACCACATTAAAATCGCCCGCTAAAATTAAATTGGGAGAAGAGTATTTTTCCAACAAAAAACTTAATTTAATAAAAAAAGTCAGTTTGGGCTGTATTCGGGGCATAGCAATTGACCAAGGTCGTCTGTTTACCAGCCAGAACCCCTTTTAGAACTAAAAATCGGCCCTCTGGGTCCTGATAGGACTCTTGCAGATCAAAAAGTACTGAATTATGCAGAAAAATAGAAACCCCTCTAGCTTTTTTTTTAGCAAAAGTGGAATGATAGTGGCGGCCAAAAGTTCTTTCAAAGAACTGTGGAAATTTACCCTGAGCAAAATGGGTCTCTTGTAAAAAGACCAAAGAAGCTCCCAAACGTTTATATGTGGAAAAGGCCTTATGCCGCTTGCAAGGCTCGTTCAAGCCCTGCACATTGTGCGATATCGGTTTAAACATTATTATAATATAAATATAATAGGCACAACCAGCTTAAAAATGAAGGAGATACCTGAATAAAAAAAATAAATGAACAAAGCCTTAAACAAAATAACAATAACAAATAAACCAACCAAAAAAAAAACAGAACAAGAACATAGAAAACCATCTGGAAGCCCTAAATAGGGACATCTTAGTCCAGGAATCAACACCTTTCAAAAGTGGGTAGCTATTTATCTCTAAGCAGCCCCGAAGGTGAGGGGGGCAAAAAGGCAGGCAGTCAACGGTCTTAGCATGGAGCCCGCTTAGCCCCAATCAAGAGTTCACATAGTAAGGTAAGGGAGAGCATCAATAGTTACTGAAACCGCAGCAGGGTTGGTCAGTCATCCGGACGAGACACTCTAGGAGACTTGGAAGCCGGAGATTGAGGCCAGATCGGAGAAACACTTTGGCGTCGTTGAGGAATCGGTACGGAGGGAGGTTGCAAACCCAGCTTCTCCAATAATTTGACGCCTTCAGCTGGAGTAGTGGCAGTAAGCACTGAGCCATCTTGAGAGACGATACGTTTAAAGGGGAATCCCCATCGATACTGCATTTTGGCTGCTTTAAGCACTTTCGTAATGGCTTTCATCTCTCGGCGTTTATCCAAAGTCACGGGAGAAACATCAGGGTATAACTGCAACTTAAAACCTTCGAACGAAATTTCGGTAGCCTTGCGTGCGGCCTGTAGAACACGCTCTTTTAAAAGAAAGTCTTTAAAGCACATCACGACATCCCTGGGGGGCATATTCTCTGGAGGCTTGGAACGTAAAGCCCGGTGTATCCGATCAAATACAAAAGCATCTTCCTCTACATCAGTGAGAAGGTCAGCAAACACCTTTAGGCCTTAGGTCGATGTAAGACTCCGGGAGACCCCGGAGTCGTAAATTGCTACGCCTATTCCGATTGTCCAAGTCCTCCATATGGAGATGCATAGAGCTTACCTCGGATTTCAAAGTATCGTGTTCAGCCGCAAGCTGCTTGTGAGCTTTGCAAAGCTCGTCGTGTTTCGTCTCGAGTACGCCAGTGCGGGCCTCGATCTCCGCAATCTCTTGAGACAAGGCCTCGGTTGTTTTATGAAGTTCTGTTTGCAGCTTACCTACAAATCTGTTGTAGGTGCGGTCCAAGGCGTCTTCGAGGTCACGCTTAGTGAGGCCGAATTGCTCCGGGCTGCAGGAACGAGAGGAGGAATGTCTCTGTGGAGAGGAGCGGTTAGAGCGCCTGGAGCCATGTTGCGAGGACGCCATCTTAGATTGGGCCCGGAGAAAATAGCTCATAAGAGGGCCTTCCGAGCTGCGGACTTGCGTCTTGCTTCTCCCTGGCATGCACTGTATTGAGGGGATGAAGATAAGGTGAAGTATCGGTATTAGCAGGACAGCTGAATTACATCCCTGGCAGAAAAGGGCTGAGACAGAGCGGAGCTTAGCTCACATACGTCCGGCCGGAAGCATGCCGCGCCACGCCCCACAAAAACTAACATTTTAGACTCTGTTTGCAGATATCAATCATAATTGTTTTACCACCTTCCCTGTCTAGGGAATCGTTTTCTCAGGCTGTGGACCAGCTATCCGAACCATTAACCTCGCAATGGGGCACTGACCTTGGCATATTACGCACTGTGAATCGTGAATGGCTGCACCAAAGCGGTTCCGAACTTTTGTTCCAATTATGACACCATGTGGAATTATATACATGTAGTTCCCGGCTTACGAACGACCCACCAATACAAACACCCGCCGAATCGCCGTGATGACGTCACGATGCGGGGGACTACCTGTTCTTCTGCCCGCTCCTTGTGCAGAATAGGCGCAGCGGAAGCCGCATGGAGACTTCTCACCTGTTCCAAAGGACCTGTCACCACCATGGAGCAGGTGAGAAGTCTCCATGTGACTTCCACTGCGCCTATTCTGGGTAAGGGGACATAGGAGGCAAAAGGGGGATATAAGGAGGTACGAGGTAGACAAAGAAGGCAATACTGGAGGCACAAGGGACAGGAATAGCAGTGTCCTGACTTAAGAACAGATTCAGGTTAAGAACGAACCTACAGTCCCTATCTCATTTGTTAACCGGGGACTACCTGTATACCAGAGTTGAATTAGGGGACATTGAAGTGCATTAAGTGCATTGAGGAGTGCAAGTACAGATATTACCCTACTTACAAACACTCGAGTTACAACCGTCTTGTACAAAGTTGTCCTCATGTACAAAATGTACTGTAATGTTTTGTTATTTCATGTCGTCATATTGTACATAACAACATGAATATTGTGCTTTAACTATCAACAACCAAAAATGTTTAGATTACATGTCTAAAATAAATACAGAGTTGTCTGAAAGTAAAACATTTATCCACGTGTGTGCCATACATGCTGGAAATACAAACAACCGGAGGGAGTGGAACCGGTTTGTAAATGAAGTTGAAGAGAAATCGAGAGCCCAATATGGTGTAGTATGTCAAAATTGATTGGATAAATGAAACAGTGAGATGGTAATACTCACAAACACGGGTTACCACCTAGGTAACCACTCATTAGGCAGGTGAGGAGATTAGACCTGTCCTCACTCAGGATTAAGAAGTCGCTCTCTGTAGATAGGAAGAAAGGGGGTAGATCACAGAGGTGCTCTGCTTGCTATAACTGAATTGCTGTTGTTTATCCCCTGCTTATTGCCTGAAGAAGTGGGCTGTGCCCGCGAAACGCGTTGCATCTTTGGGGTATTTTCAATAAATGTGTATATCTATACATTTACAGTCCTTGGTGTCTGCTTTAACAGAGGCGAGTCCACCACTTCCTCCCAGCAATTTTTTTAAAATGTTATGTACTTTTATCCTTCTGGTGCCTCTGTTCACCTACCAATATACGGTTTGTAAATGGGAAACAAACTGTAGCCCTTTAGCCCTGGAGAGGTGCACACACTACTACCAGATACTACTATATCATGGGTGCATGGAGATCACAGGAGGGCAGATTACGTTCAGTTTATAAGTAAATTTATATTTTAAAGCAGACCTGACCTTAGAATTTACTTTCTGCTCTAAAACATAAACAACAGCATAACAACTTTTAAAGGATACCTTAGCACTGGTAAATTTGGTCCTTGGTCACGCGCTTGCAAGCGCTCTGCGCATGATGTCATGACTACGTAGTGCGCATGTGCAGAGAACTCTTGACCACGGGCACGTGATCAAGGGAGAGCATTGCCAGGCAGCGCCTGCACACTACTCACCGATATGGCCGACCCGGAAGTTGTTCCAGGGGGCCTTTAAAAGAAAACGGAGGGAGCAGTGGGCATGAGGACTGCTCCCCGTTTTTAAAATGTACCACCGCTAAGGTATCCTTTACAGAAAAACATTTAATTTGTTACAGCTTACAGAACTCCTGCAATAAATCTGCAGTGTGTCTACTTCCTGCTTTCATAGAAGCAGACAAAGGGTTAACATCTTGTGTTTACATATTAGCTGTGTCTGCTGAGGACCGCCAAATTTATGCGGACACAGCTGAGAGATCAAATTACACTTGTGATTACTTGAAGATGAGGGGGATTATACAGGCTCTTCTTTCCATAAACATACAGGGTGCAGTTCTCTTTGTTTTCCTTGTGTCCTGTGCAAGAGTTCAGGTCCACTTTAAATATTTTCTTTTTCTGAAAAGGGAACACTTGATAAAAATGAAAACAAATAATATGGTATTATTTATTATGTTACTTACTAAGTGTGATACTCTCATGCAGGATTAAAATGGCGACGTCATAGTTAATTGGCTTTTCGGCGATGAACTTCGGGTGTATGATGACAGTCTTCACAGAGTACATTTTCTGAGAGTCCTCTGTTTTGGTGAAATCATGATCCCCAACACACACCATCAATCTAGTCTCATTCCTGCAAGACATGAAATAAACACAAAGATATTAAATAAACAATATGGCCTCAATTCTGGTAGGGTTATCAAACAAATGACCTCATGTAAGATAATTTACCTCATGAGGTAATGACATTTAGCAATTCTGGTAGGTTTTAGTCATGTTTTACCTCATGAGGTAAATTATGAGGTAATTCATGAGGTAATTTACGGAAAACAGCTATTCTCACGGAAATTAGGGGGCGTGTTAGCACATAATTTACCGATCAGTTTAAGACCTGCCTGTACCTAGAGGTAAAGTCAATTTGTATGCATTTTGCAGTTTTTAGAGGAGTTCCTATTGTTGTTTTAGTGGAGTATTCAGGCTGTAAAATAGAAAAAAAAATAGTAGAAATAAAACTCCAAATATTTACTGGATTTTTTATATATATATAAGGGATGCCTATAAATATACTTTTATAGGTTGCTACATAATCAAAAACACCTCCCCCCCCCCCCCCCCTAAAAAAAAAATCTTTCAAAGACTATACTAACTTATGGAAGACAATTAAAGACTACTATTATTTATTTACTGCATGCTAACCGCTGAAATACCTAATGTTTTACCTCACTTTGTGCATTTACCTCATGTTTTACCTCATGATCGAAAATGGAGGAAAAAAATTTTCAGAATTGCTATAAAAAAAAAAAAAAGAAGAAGAGGAAAATACCTCATGAGGTATTTTACCTACAAAAAATATTGAGGCCATTGGGCCTGACTTACTAAGTCTCTCCATATACGTGTTCAGATATGATATCCTGCCTAGTGTGTAATGAAGTCTGAAAATAAATACGCATACCCACACTATCGATAACCTGGCTAGCATGTAATCATACGTGTAGGGCTGGGACAAGGTCGACCACCACTAACCTACTCCACTGAATCCTCAGTCACAGCGCCATCTGGTTCTAGCTGTAGCAGGGTGTATGCATTGTCCACACAGCAGACATGGCTGCAAGCATACTAGTCATGCAGTGTAGTTTCTAGGCTAAATTGTACCCAGGGCGAAAGTGTAAAAATCGCGCCTCCCCCACACCCCATGGAGCCAGGTACAGGTTAACAAGCTATAGCCAGTATAGGTAGTCAGGCATAGTTGCCCCGGTATAGGTTAGCTACGTAGGTGCCTCCAGTAGAGGGTAGCCCGTATAGGTGCCACTAGTATAGGTTAGATAGGTAGGTGTCCCCAGTATAGGTTAGATAGGTAGGTGCCCCCAGTATAGGTTAGATAGGTAGGTGCCCCCAGTATAGGTTAGATAGGTATATGCCCCCAATATAGGTTAGACAGGTAGGTTCCTGCAGTATAACTTAGATAGCCCAGTATAGGTTAGATAGGTAGGTGCCCCCAGTATAGGTTAGATAGGTAGGTGCCCCCAGTATAGGTTAGATAGGTATATGCCCCCAATATAGGTTAGACAGGTAGGTTCCTGCAGTATAACTTAGATAGCCCAGTATAGGTTAGATAGGTAGGTGCCCTGAGTAAAAGGTTAGATAGGTAGGTGCCCCAGTATAGATTAGATAGGTAGGTTCCCCCAGTATAGGTTAGATAGGTAAGTGCCCGCAGTATTGGTTAGATAGGTAGGAGCTTGCAGTATAGGTTAGATAGGAAGCGCCCCAAGTAAAGGTTAGATAGGTAGGTTCCCCCATTATAAGTTCGATTGGTAGGTGCCCCCAGTATATGATAGATAGGTAGGTGACTCAAGTAAAGGTTAAATAGGTTAGATAGGTAGGTGATTAAAAGAAGCATTGCTGCAGGGAGCCTATACGGGTCTAGGAGACTGTGTCTAAGATTTGTATTTTTTTGAGGCTGGTTTCACACTTCAGTGTGAGTTGCATTGTGTTAACCTGCCCCCGCTGCATCGCACAAAATCACAAACATATGACCCTGTGGCAGAGAACGTGGACAGGGTCATTTGCATAGTGCCCACCTGAACCCCCACACCCAGTGAAGCACTTCCTGCTAGTCAGGAAGCACGTCACTGGGATTCCGGTGGTTTTCTGACGCCTTTCCACTGTTCCACGCATGCATGCTGCCAATATTTTTTAAATGTATGCCTCACACCCATTGACTTCAATGCCTTCCACTGCAGCTGCAGAAGTCTGGGGGTAACCTACTGTTGCCTGTGCATTGGCTGAGTGGCAGATCGGGCACTTCCAACGAAACGGGCCACACTAAGTAGGAAATGTCCCATTGACTTTCAATGCTTATATTGCCCCTTCAGCAATAGAGTGGAATGCAATGCAGGAATACTAGATAAGTGTGAAAGGGGTTTTATAGAGTATGGACTCATACAAGACCTGTTTGCTATTCAGAAGTAGATGGTTTTCATTGGTCAATTCCATTGTCAGTCTAGTAAAGTCTTGCACACACACACACAGTATTCTTACCTGTTTTTTACACAGTGAGCTGCTGTAATAATGTGTCGCTCACTAACAATACATGCACCACAGAAGTGTCTCCCGTTTTCTTTTAAAGAAGCCTATGGAAGAATAATCAGGAGACATTCACTTTACAATAAAACAGATGCTGGTTGCTACATAAAACAAATAAGAGAGCTGCCGTTACAGATTTACACAAAAAAAAAAAAGCGTACCCACGGACTTCTACATTATGTTTTCTCCTGGTCATGCCTTCTCTAAGAGGCCAGAAGCCTTTTAGCACTGACCCTATTTAGTTCTGTTGAATGGGAATGGTATGACATTGCCCACATAAATGCATGCAGCACACTGTCAGAGCATGTGCCCATCAGACACTGCTGTCTGTGCATTGCCTGATGTCCCTGCCTGCAAATCACACATTGATATGCGCTGCTGAAAGCAGCAATGTGAAAGTGTGCACAGGCCCTAAAGCTGCGTACCCACTTGGCGACGTTCCCGACAACCGGCTATTTATAAACAACGTCGCAAGGTGGGTACAGGTGCAAAATTGTGAACGTCGCCTAGCGTCGCGCCGATGACGACGGACCATCACGGCAATTTGGATCTTTGAGATCCCTGATGACACGGCGCAAAGTAATGTGATCGCGGAAGTCTCGCTTGCCCCACCATGTATGTTGCGTGACCTTGAGCTTTAACTCGCCGAGAGGAAGAGGCGTCGCTAGCGACCGTCGTCAAGGGGACGGTGCTGGACCCGTCAAGCGGTGGGTACGCAGCTAAAGTAGTAAATCAGAGAATCTGCAACCCATCAGCATGTGGTGAACTGATAAAGGATTTCAAAGTGGACCTGAACTCAGAATGCCCTCTCTGCCAGGCTCGTACTGAGCCACTGAAGTGCCGGAGTTTCCATCGGGGGCCCCGGCCCCCCAGCCTCCTGGGGGCCCCAGTGCTAAAAAGGAGGGAGGCACAGCACAGGAAGGGGGGAAAGTGGGCACTGAGCTTCGGGGAGGGGGGAAGCATTCCTCACCTAGGGCTCCCCTTTCCGCGCTCCCCAATCCAGAATTGCAGCCAGGCAGCCAGCGGAACGGCTTACCGAGAGCAATAGCTCTGCGTGCCGCTGGTCTGGTCTTCTGCACTGACACTGTCCAAGCACGCTCCCGCAGTACTTCCTGTGAGAGCGTGATTGGACAGTGCTGTGCAGGAGACCAGACCAGCAGCGGCATGCAGAGCTCTTCTCGCGGTAAGAGATTCCCGCTCGCTGCCGCAGCTGGCTGCAATTTTGGAGGGGGGAGCGGGGAAAGGGGGGCCCTAGGTGAGGGGGGAGGCTTACCCCTCCCCGCAGCTCTGTGCCGGCTGCCCCCCCTTCCAAGCTGGGGGAAACTTAGACCTGGCTCTCTGCCTACCTAAATGGGGACACCTGTGACCTGCCTACCTAAACTGGGGGGGCTCCAGGTGAGGGAGGGGGAGGCTTCCCCCCCTCCCCACCGCTCTGTGCCCACTGCCCCCCCTTCCAGCATGGGGGCCCCCACTAACTGGTGATCTGCCTACCTAAACTGGGGACACCTAGACCTGGGTATATCTATACTGACTGAGTGGGACACCTATATACCTGCCTACCTAAACTGGGAAATCTGCCGGCTGCCACCAATCTGATTGCATTTTGTGAGGATATCTGCTGCCAATCTGATTGCATTTTGTTGGGATATCTGCCGCCAATCTGATCGCATTTTGTGGGGAAATCTGCTGCCAATCTGATTGCAGTTTGTGGAGATATCTGCCGCCCATCTGATTGCATTTTGTGGAGATATCTGCCGCCAATCTGATTGCATTTTGTGGAGATATCTGCCGCCAATCTGATTGCATTTTGTGGAGATATCTTCCGCCAATCTGATTGCATTTTGTGGAGATATCTTCCGCCAATCTGATTGCATTTTGTGGGGGTATCTGCCGCCAATCTGATTGCATTTTGTGGGGGTATCTGCCGCCAATCTGATTGCATTTTGTGGGGGTATCTGCCGCCAATCTGAATGCATTTTGTAGGGAAATCTGCCACCAATCTTATTGCATTTTGTGAGGGGATATCTGCCGCCAATCTTATTGCATTTTGTGGGGATATCTGCCACCAATCTGATTGCATTTTGTGGGGGTTTCTGACGCCAATCTGATTGCATTTTGTGAGGGTATCTGCTGCCAATCTGATTGCATTTTGTGGGGGTATCTGCTGCCAATCTGATTGCATTTTGTGGGGGTATCTGCTGCCAATTTTATTGCATTTTGTGGGGATATCTGCCGCCAATCTGATTGCATTTTGTTGGGATATCTGCCGCCAATCTGATTGCATTTTGTGGAGATATCTTCTGCTAATCTGATTGCATTTTGTGGAGATATCTGCCGCCAATCTGATTGCATTTTGTGGAGATATCTTCTGCCAATCTGATTGCATTTTGTGGAGATATCTTCCGCCAATCGTTTTGCATTTTGTGGGGGTATCTGCCGCCAATCTGAATGCATTTTGTGGGGAAATCTGCCACCAATCTTATTGCATTTTGTGAGGGGATATCTGCTGCCAATCTTATTGCATTTTGTGGGGATATCTGCCACCAATCTGATTGCATTTTGTAGGGGTATCTGCTGCCAATCTTATTGCATTTTGTGGGGGGACATCTGCTGCCAATCTTATTGCATTTTGTGGGGTATCTGCTGCAAATCTGATTGTATTTGTGGGGGTATCTGCTGCCAATCTGATTGCATTTAGTGGGGAAATCTGCCGCCAATCTGATTGCATTTAGTGGGGATATCTGCTGCCAATCTGATTGCATTTTGTGGGGAAATCTGCCGCCAATCTGATATCATTTTGTCGGAAAATCTGCTGCCATTTGACTACTTGATGAATTATGAGGCATGTAACTACTTGATTATTTTATCTAAAATCTATCTGGTCGGACCTAATGTCTGTGAATAATACTTAATTTGTTTTGCTTTTTTTGACATATCCCTATTGGAGACTTTCCTTAGAAGTGCTCACAATCTATTCCCTACCATAAAATCATGCAAAATTTCTAGAGTACATGTGTATGTGAGCCCAAAATGGGGGGAGGAGAAGGGATGGGGGGGTGGTGAGGAGAAGGGATCGGGGGGGGGGGGGGGCAGGCTGAAACTTTCTTGGTGGGCCCTTAGTATCCTAGTCCGACCCTGCTCTCTGCTCTTAAAGATGCGCAACAGCATAATAACCTTTAATCAAAAAACATTTCTTTGTTACAGCTGATACAAATCCTAAAATAAATCTGCAGTGTTTCTACTTCCTGATTCATGGAAGCAGACATATTCTTAAAGACCACCTCCAGCCAAA